>NC_133622.1:146243301-146557259 GCF_048593235.1 Sminthopsis crassicaudata
AACAGCCCCTGTTACTAATGGGAAAGGAATGGGAAATGGGAAAGAAAACATACAACTACATACAAATAGGAAATAGGCAGGATAAAGGTCCTGTCTATCTCTTGATCTTTGATCCTATATGCTGGCTGTTTAGCTTAAAGGAAGGAGCTAAATCTTCATTAATTTATTAGAATTTAGTTGTCTTTGTTATTAAAGCTGGTCTTTTGGGATATTCTTTGATCTAAGTTAAATATATTTTCTGTGATGAAAACTATAAGCAGTTTTCTCAATTTTCATTTATTTAAATATAAAATTGCATGCCTGTTCTGGGTTCAGTCATTTCCCTGGAATTATAAGTGGTAAGAAGGAGGGGAAAATTGTTCAGAAGAATTGCAATATAGTCTTTTTTTTTTTCCTTTTTTTTCCCCTGAGGTAATTGGGGTTAAGTGACTTGTCCAGGGAAAATAGCTAAGAAGTGTTGAGGTCTGAGACCAGATTTAAACTCAGGTCCTCTTGACTTCAGGGCTGGTTCAATAAACTGTTCCACCTAGTTGCCCAATAATATCATTTTAATGGCTTTCCATAACACTAAACATTTCCAGACCAGTTAACATTTATGTCTTTATTTTATATATAAGAAAAGACACAGTAAGTAATCTTTCCTAAATGTTTTTCATAATCTTAAGAAGAGAGAAAGGGAAAAAACAAAAATTTAAAAACCTTTTGAAACATTTTGAAACCATCAAAGCTTCCTCCCTTCCTCTGTCTTCCAGCAATCTCCCCTTGCCCCACATCTTTTAGTAATAGAATTTGAAGCAGAACAATGATTTATAGATGAGGTAGTTAATATTAACACTTTTCCTTTTCCTTCTCTTTAGGGGAGCAGATAATGATATGTATAAAGATATTATATGTGTATGATATACCATATTTAGGTGTAAACATGTGTATATGCACATACGTATATAAGGAATGATCTCAAGGTAAGTGTGTATATACACATATACAAATATACACACATACACATATATTTCTGTAGTGAGGAGACCTGGTTTTGAGCCCTAGTTCTATCAATTGTGTGATTTGTAATTTTCTTATCTCAATCTCCATTTCCTTATTTGTAAAAAAGGTATTATTCCCTTCAGAAAATCTGTATGCTGTTGGTGATTCTGTGAATTGGTTCAGCTCTTATGAAAAGCATATTTCATTTCTCATTTTAAAGAAGTAAAAGACCCCAAATACACCAAATTTTAGGTGCAAGTCTTTAAAAAAAGTTTTATTTAATTTCATATTAATTTAAGTCCAAGTATTTCTCATTTAAGAAGAAAAATGGCCAAACTGGTAGAATCTTTTCCATGTCCCCAGATTTCACCAAGACAATTTGAGGTAACATATATAAGAATCTTGAAAAAGAGAAATGCCATAAAATGATAAAACACAGTTATAGCTTAACATTCTACTTCTAATGGAACAGTAGTCATTTACTCTTTTTGAATGTCTCTGGAGAATATCCCTTCTTAAATTTACCATCTTTGACCACTCTTCTCAGGGTCCTCAACTGGTCAGAAGTGACCTGAAGTAATCAAAAGGACCATCTCCCTCTGAATGATATTTAAATTCTTTCAGCTGATAAGCAAAGAGAGGTCTATCCAATCTCTTTAGGGGTGATTATAGGTAAAACAAATGATTTCAATTAGATATAGGATACTTTTTGGTTTCTATCCTTCTGTTATCCCAGGAATATCTTTTTTTTTTTTTAATTTAATTTAATTTAATTTAATTTTTTTGCTGAGGCACTTAGGTTAAGTGATTTGCCCAGGGTCACAAAACTAGGAAGTATTAAGTGTATGAGGTCGAATTTGAACTCAGGTCCTTCTGACTTCAGGGCCAGTACTCTATCCACTGTGCTATCTAACTGCCCCATATCTTTTATTCTTGACCTACTAACTCTTTTTCTAAAGGAAAAATCTGGAAAAGAATTTAGACTAAAGAAATATTTATTTTATAATATTTTAGTTGAGCTAAAAAAGGAAGTTTTACAAAGTAGATGCTATTAATTAAGGAATGATTTTAAAAATATCATGGTACATACAAGTAGTGGAATAAATATGAAGTATTCAAGAAAGTAGAATTGATGCAGAATGACATAAGCTGAGCCAAAAAGCCATTATATGCAATTACAATAATATAAATGGAAAAAACCAAAGCCTCCAAATATAATGCTTGAAGTTTAACCATGAAAAGAAAATGAGAGATGAAATAGTGTGCTTTTATTCCTTTCTTGCAGAGTTGAGGGACAACAGATTTGGAACATTTCATTACTTTCAGATTTGGTTTGATTAATTTGGTTCAACTGCTTTCCCTCTCCTTTTTATTCTTTGTTCCAAGGAAGGGATGGCTCATAGGGTTGAAGAAGTGTGAGTAAAATATTTGGAAGTGAAGTTAACAGATAAAAGATATCTGTAAACAAATTTTTAAAAAATACAATATATGTCATTGGTAAACTATCAGAAAAATATATATAATGAAATAGGTTAATCTTTTAAACATTTATTGATATATTTTTTTAATCCATTATATTCCTTCTCATTTCTTCCTTTTAATATTCTGATTTTTCTTCAAAGCTTAACCCAAACACCAGTTCCTTTTGGAAACTTTGCTTGATATCCCCAAAAGTTAGTGGTTTACTTCAAAATGGCCTTGTATTTGTTTTATATATACACTTACAAATATATATATAAGATTGCTTTCCTTATAGCATGGGTTTTTAACCTGGAGCTTATGAATCTGTTTTTAAAAATATATTTTGATAACTATATTTTTAGTATGTTTTCTGTGATTCCATCTTTTATGCATTTTAAAATATTATTCTGAGAATGTGTTCAGTTTTATTAGTCTGCCAAAGGGGTCCCTTATAGAATGTGCAATAGAATGAAAGCTCCCTAGGGACAAGGGCTGTTTCACTTCTGTCTACATAATACCCAGCTTAAGTCCTGGCACATGATAGGTGCTTAATACACAGTTTATTAAACAGTTTATTAAGGACCGATTAGTCTCTTCTATCCCCGATTAGAGTTAATGGAAGAATCAACCTTCTAATATTACCTCAAATCCTCTTAAAATCCTCCCAGTATTCTTTCTTTTTTCTCTAATGTCAATGGAAGAAATAATCTTTGTTTTTATCAAAGGTAGTCTTGTACTCCATGCTATCTATCTATCTGTCCATATGTTTTATCTATCTATCTATCTATTCTATCTAATTTTTAAGCACTCTGTCTCCCTTGTTAGACAGTAATATCCTTGAAGATAGAGACTATTTTGTTTTTATCTGTGGAACCTAAGAAAAACTTTGGATTTTTGAGCTATTCTTATGGTTTCATCGATACAAGGAAATCCTACTGAGGGGATTTAGTCTATCACTGTAGTTTAGCAGTTGTACCATATAATCTTAGAGCATCTCTAGAGCATCAAGGAATGGAGTAATTTGCTCAGGGTCACATTACCAAAATGTGTCTGAGGCAGGACTTAAGCTTTCACTTTGGGAAAACCTTTGAAATAGCAGCATTATATTAACTAATTATCTGCCTATTAAAACTATTTGTTATAATTCATCATAATTCTCTTAAAGTTATTCTTTGAAGTATAAGTGTATAAATCTATCATATAGACAAATGAAACAAAGAGGAAGAAAAATTTTTATTGACCCAAGTCCTTTTTATTTTTTCAAGAAGAGTTCACTTTATGTAATTCTGATTTTCTGAGTTAATATTATATATGTAAAGAAGCTCATGTTTCATGGATGTTGAAACAGATGTTCCCAGATTGCTTCTAAAATATTCCTTTTGAGGAGATTTCACATTTAAGGAAAATGAGCATAATTTAATTTTAAAATTGTCTTGCACTCAGTTCTCACCTTGGAACATATGCAGAGTTAACCTTTTTCTTTGCAGTAGCAAAAGGTGATAATTGTGCTTTTCATATAAGCTGTGATTTTTACTTGATCCAGTTTTGAACATTGACTTTTGTGTGTGTGTGTGTGTGTATAAACAGATAATCTCAGTGATGCCTTGAAGAAACTGAAGATCACAGCCATTGATATCTCTGAGGATAGTTTGGAAGGATGTTTGGACTGCCTGCTTCAAGCCCTGGCTCAAAATAGTAAGTCTGATTGAACTGCCATATGTGGCCAGTGGGAGAGTCTACTTAGCAGCCACTATGAATCTGTTGATTCTGAAATTTCTCTAGTGTTGCTCTCTATTATTGAGGTCTTTAAATGTTATGATTTTCAAATATATTTTTAAAAGCCATAATTGTTCCAGGAGAGCAAAAAGAAAGGAACTGTTTACTAGTGATAATGAAATTAATACCAATCCTAAAGGGAAGTCGTTATCCAGTTATAAGTACAAGACATACAAACAACATTTGTGTCTCATTATTTAACAGCTGTTGTTTAAAAAAATTTTTTTGCAAGGTATCTAAAGTATGTCTGTTATCTGAGATTTAGAAACTCTTCAGAAATCATTCCTCTCTTAAACCTTCACCAGGGGCCGTCTAATCCAATCCCTTGCATTCAATGAGGTTTTAATCCAGAGCCTATCTCATAAGTCTAAGGAAATAGATGCAATTTCCTTAAATAATTCTAGAATAAGAAATTTCTCAAATACTTATAGAATGTCCCAATATCTTATCATGTTCAATCCACTAGTACATTTCTTTTTTTTTTTCCTCATTTCTTTAGTGTTATAGTGGATACTTAGATAAAGATTAACTTTTACTTTGTACCTTAATTTCTGAAGTAGGTTATGTACTCATATAATGTACCTATTGTCTTATTTTAGAAATAATTATGAAGCAGAAAATTAACATACAGAAAAGAGGCTGTGCTTTTCCGTTTCATGCTTTTTATGTTTGAGAGCTTGTCTGATTGAATATATTATTTGTTTTTCCTACTGATCATCCAAAAGAAAAATTTATTTAGACTGATTACAAATCTTTGTTTTGACTTCATTAAAGTATTAAAATATGTCATTCCAAAAGCATAATTTTAAGTTGGCTTCTCTTAGGGATGCTATTGCTATATGAGGCTATAGCTTTATCATCTTGATATTTAAATTTTAGCCATTTTAACAAATCATAGCCATTGCTGCATAATAGATAGAAAGCTGGCTTCAAAATTAGGAAGATGCCTCTGGACAAGTCATTTAACTTCCTCCGTGCTTCAGGAAACTCTTGACTATTAAGTTGTTGAATAGCTTTGTTAGAGGGTGTTTCCTTACTGGGACCCACTTCAATGAAATCATGAATTAAGATTAGGATCATGGAATTGCAGAAGTACTCCTTGTTAAATAGTTGATTATTGAGGAAGGGAAAGAGCGGGCAAAGGATAGAAACCTTAGGAAACCTCAGGAATCTATATAGGCAGATTTGCTTCCTTAAATCATTAGACTAATGACTGTAGCAATGCAAAACAGTCTATGTGAAGTGATCCACAACCAAAAAGGAAAAATCAGAATAGCAAAATACCTGTTGACTCGCTCTTTAAGGAATCATTCATAATGTCTCCTTCTTTCCCTTCCCTTCCCCACCCTCCCCACCCTAGGCAACTGGGGTTAAGTGACTTGCCCAGGGTCACCCAGGTTGGAAGTATTAAGTGTCTGAGGTCAGATTTGAATTCAGGTCCTCCTGACTAAAGGACTGGTGCTCTATCCATTGCGCCACCTAGCTGCCTCATTCATAGTGTCTTTCGGGAGAGTCTGGAAGACAGTACAGAAGTTAGTACTGTACTGCTGGACAGTATTTGTTAATCTTGTTTTGTTGTTTTTATTGATTCTTAAAACCACTAAGCAGTATTTGAAAAATGTTGATTGACATTTACCCAGAGGAGAAAATTGTCTCTTACTCAGCAGTGCCATTTTGATAAGAGGTTCACTTATTCCTGACATTGAGGAGGAGAATCTAATATTAAAGGAAAGATATGATGAATGAAAACTCTGAGAGACAGAATTTCTGGGTAATTAATAATAGTTCTGTTAACTAGGCTAACCAGCAATCAATAAATTGATGGTCAGTGATGCCCAAGGGAGATCCTGAAATTTCTTAAATACCTTCTGGAAAGGAATTTTTCCTGACAAGTGAAACTCAATCCTGATTGGTAGACATGTAATGAGGAGATAGGCTAAAAATCTTTATTTAGTTCTCCTGCTGAGAAAGGGGTTTGATCATGATTATCTTTGAGGCATCTAGGCAGGGTAAACTCATGATCAAACCCTATATCAGGAATAGGTGAACCTCTATCAAATAATACAATTATAAATAATAAAATAATATTAAAATTTAATAGATTTAAAATAATATCTTGTCAAATGAGTCTTATTTGGCCTATTAAATTTATTAGCATCATTTTTGTCATACTTCTTTCTTCCCTCCTCTAGATAGCAAACAATCCAATACAGATTAAACAGGTGCGACTCTCTTAAACATATTTGTCTTGCTGCTCAAGAAAAATCAGATCAAAAGGAAAAAAAAGAAAAAACATTGTACATATTGGAAAACAGGATGATGTAAGATCACACAGCTTGCGAGTGGAACCTTCAGGTCTAAAATAGAGGAATGAGTTTGTGCCCTTTTGGTGGGGGAATGGTAGTCCACTTTGGAATATAGGACGTAAAGGGGCATAATAGGAAATTAGGCTGGAAAAGTAGATGAGCAGTTTGAAGAATCTTAAATATCAGGTTAAGTAAAGAATTTACATTTCATCTTCTGGCAATACAAAATCTTTGAATGTTTTTGAACAAGGGAGTAAAATGTAGCTCCAGACCCGTAGGAGGAAGATTATTTTGATAGCTAGATAGAGAGATGATTGGTGAGAGAAGAGAACATAAGGAGGTAGAGCAATTACGAAGCTATTAAAGTGGTCCAGGTAGGAGGCTAAGAGGCAAGAAAGGCCTAGCCTAAAAGATGATGACTCTGAAAGAAAAAAAGCAGGTACTCTTTTGAAATAGGATCTATTAGACACCATAATTTAGTAGATGTGGGATGTGAAGGAAAATGAAGAATCAAGGATGATTCTGAAGTGCTTAGCCAAGCTCAGAGGCTTGGATAGGAAGAGAATGAATTCCATTTTGAATATGTTAAATTTAAGATATTTTGGGGATATCTGCTTGGAGATATCTAGGGAGGCT
This sequence comes from Sminthopsis crassicaudata, assembly GCF_048593235.1. Classification (NCBI taxonomy): domain Eukaryota; kingdom Metazoa; phylum Chordata; class Mammalia; order Dasyuromorphia; family Dasyuridae; genus Sminthopsis; species Sminthopsis crassicaudata. The sequence continues at coordinate 146,250,462 of NC_133622.1, forward strand.
ATTGATAAAAAGTAACTTGCCCTCAAGAAATAAACTAAGGCTAAATACTTATATTTGGAAATCACCTTTTTAGAAATAATGCTTGAACCTGTGTGAGAGAGATTAGGTAGAAAAGAAAAAAGAATAGTAGGGTACACAGTCCTAGGGAGTAGAAGAGTTAGAAGGTGATGATCCAGTAAAGCTGAGTAAGATAGAATGATTAGACACCAGACTTGTAGAGAACAGTGTACTTGAAGCCAGCAGAGAATAGTGTTTGGAAACATCAAACATCGTTCAAAAATCACTATGTACAAAGTGTCTCAAAAGTCCAAAAAAAAGCCCAAAAGAGCTCCAAGCTGCACCAAGACTTTTGGGGCACACTTTATTGCACTTCTAAACTTTCATATTTTTCTTCTGTCTAGTTGGTAATTTGTTACTTTAAAATAGCCTTCTAGAGCAACACTTATTGAAGCAGGAAGTATAATTAATGACAGAGTGGGTGAGTTGCATTGGGAAGATTGTTTAATGCCTTCATTTTTTTAGAATTAGTCACCTTTGAAAATTGTTGACAGGTACAACATAACATTGACTCTTAAAATCATGTCATGATTGAAAATCAGAAAAGGAATTTTAAAAAATGTTTTAGCAGACTACTGAATTTGTTCAGCTTTTCATCCAAAGATACAGTAATTGATTCATTGCTACTAATATTAAAGATAGAAATGTGGAATATTTAGGTAAGTCAGTGCTTGCCTTGTATGGGAAATGTTGCTATTTCCATGTTCTTTTCGACTAGTGCCAATTCTTTAAACTAGGAATATCACTGTACAACAGAAGTACACCTGAGCAGAGAAGAATCAATGTGTTTCTGCATAAGTGTAAGCATAATTTTTTTACATTAAATTAAATGATATTTTTCTTTCAAAGTTGAATGTTTTGAAGAACAGGAATGAAGAAATTTGCATTTTCAGCTTTTATGAAAATCACTCTATTCAGCCTCATCCATTAAACACTTTGATCTGTGATCTGTAACATTGATGAAGAGGTTTTGATTGAGTCCATAATAGCAAAAGCTAATATGATGCAGCACTCTATAGTCTGCATAGTGCTTTATGCATATTATCTCATTTGATCCTTGTGATCCTATGAATAGAGGCCATTATTATCTGTGGTTACAGATAAGAAAACTTTGGGAGGCCAAGTAACTAGTGCAAAAACGTACAACTATTAGATTTTGAGGGCAGAGTTTGACTCCAGGATCAGTGTACTCTGTTGTGCCACCTAGTATGTTTGCTTTCAATAAGCAAAACAGTAGAAAAAAGACGCTGTTGCTCCATATTTCTGTTGTACATTTTGTTTGTCATATTAGTAAAAATATGGAAGTATCCTGTTGGGAAATCAACTGTTAGCACTTTTCTCTTCAATTAAATGAAAGGGACCAAATAAATCCATCTTTTGGTATTTTAATTATTTTATACTCATTTTTTGAAACTTAAAATGGTATATATATGTCCTACATGGTAGTACTTGTTTGCATATATATTAACATCAAATATTGGTCTCAGAGTTATACATGAGGAGCTGTAATTTGTGGAAGTAAAAGAAATATCTGTGTAAATATAAAGCCTCAAGGACACAAGCGGCTAAAATTTCATCTATAATAAAAATGTTTTCTAAAAGCAAAGGGATTGTTATAATGGTTGCTGAGGGAACCATAGAATCATGCTACCAGGTTGGTAGAGTCCTGGCTGCAATATAGTGCTAAACTGCTTTCTTCAGAAGTTATATCCTTTGTCTTTGCTCCTTAATCTCATTGGCTTTTTGAATATGGACCTTATTTGACTGCTTGTCACATTACTAAGTATTTATATAATTATTTCTTGAGAATTAATTTTTCATGTTTCAGAACAACTTTCTCTCTAGGAGAGAAAATATTTCTAGTTTTAATTTGAAAAAGAAGAAATATTTTTAGTAGTGTTTGGCTCTAAGTTTCTTTAAAAAAAATTAAAATTTTTTTTTTTTTTTTTTAAATTTTGGGGCAGTTAGGTAGCACAGTAGATAGAGCACCAGCCCTGAAATCAAGAGTACTAGAATTCAAATTTGGTCTCAGATATTTACAACTTCATAGCTGTGTGACCCTGAGCAAGTCATTTAACCCCAATTGCCTCAGCAAAAAATAAAATAAAATAAAAATAAAGCTTTTTATTTTTCAAAACATATCATTATTGTGCTGCATAAGAAAAGTCAAATCAAACCAGTTTAAAAAAGAAAAAAGAAACAGTAGTAGAATAAAATGCAAGCAAGCAACAATGAAAAGTGAAAATGCTATGTTGTGAACCACACTCATTTCCCATAGTTCTCTCTGGGTGTAGCTGATTCTCTTCATCACCAAACAATTGGAACTGGTTTGAATCATCTCATTCATCAAAATTGATCATATATAGCCTTCTTGTTGCGGTGTACAATGATCTCCTGGTTCTGCTCATTTCACTTAGCATCAGTTCATGTAAGTCTCTCCAGGCCTCTCTGAAATCATTCTGCTGGTCATTTCTTACAGAACAATAATATTCCATAGTATTCATATGCCACATTTTATTCAGCCATTGTCCATTTGATGAGCATCCACTCAGTTTCCTGTTTCTAGCCACTACAAAGAGGGTTGCCCCAAACATTTTTGCACTTCATTAAGATCTCTTTGAGATATAAGTCCAGTAGAAACACTGCTGGATCAAAGGATATTCACAGTTTGATAACTTTTTGAACATTGTTCCAAATTGTTCTCCAGAATGTTTGGATCCATTCACAGTTCCACCACCAATGTATCAGTGTCCCAGTTTTCCCACATCCCCTCCAACATTCAGCATTATGCTTTCCTTACATCCTAGCCAATCTGAGAGGTGTATATGGTATCTCAGAGTTGTCTTAATTTGCATTTCTCTGATCAATATTGATTTAGAGCACCTTTTCATAGGTCTAGAAATAATTTCAGTTTCTTCATCTGAAAGTTGTTTGTTCATATCATTTGACCATTTATCAATTGGAGAATGGCTTGAATTCTTATAAATTTGAGTCAATTCTCTATATATTTTAGAAATGAGGCCTTTATCAGAACCTTTTAATGTAAAAATATTTTCCCAGTTGATTGCTTCCCCTCTAATCTTGTCTGTATTAGTTTTGTTTGTACAAAAACTTTTTAAGTTAATATAATCAAAATTATCTATTTTGTGATCAATAATGATCTCTAGTTCTTCTTTGGTCAGAAATTCCTTCCTCCTCCACAGATCTGAGAGGTAAACTATCCTATGTTCTTCTAATTTGTTTATAATGTCATTCTTTGTCTAGGTCATTTGGACCTTATTTTGGTATATGGTGTTAGATGTGGGTCAGTGTCTAGTTTCTGCCATACTAGTTTCCAATTTTCCCAGCAATTTTTGTCAAATAGTGAATTCTTATCTCAAGAGCTGGGATCTTTGGGTTTGTCAAATACTCGATTACTATAGTCATTGACTATTTTGTCCTGTGAAGCTAATCTATTCCACTGATGAACTTCTTTATTACTTAGCCAGTACCAAATGGTTTTGATGACCACTGCTTTATAATATAGTTTTAAATCTTGGACTAGCTCTAAGTTTATAAGTCCTGCTCATAAGTAGATCGTGAAATCCCTGTGGCTAATACTCTCAATTCATTGCTCTGTACAGATGTACAACCTATGTAGATAAGTTTCTGGCCTTTGTTTCTAAATGAACTTTTTGCAGTTTGCTAGTACCAGCTATACATATGCTCTTCCTATTCTTTGGCTCTTTATGTTTCTTACTCAAAATGATGTCTCAGTAGCAAAAGAGATTTCAGTCTGTTAATACATTGTTTTTTAAGAATACTCGTTATATAGAAAATTGCTTAGCATGAATTTTCTTCTTCCTCAAAAGAAGCTGAAAGTTGGTATTTCATGTATTTTTTTTAACCTTTAAGATTTTATTTGTAGCTGTTATAAAAATGTCAGAAAAACAGCATCTTTCTCAGTGATACGCTGTGTTGTCTTCATGTTCATGATGAGTATCCATCTCTTTTTCCTTTGGGAGCTTTTCTCTTTATGGCTTTCTTTTAGTTATTGAAGTTCAATACTGTTGCCAATTAAAAAGCTATCAAAGATCTGTTAGCTGTGGGGACTAAGAAAAGACACAACATGTTAAAATCAGAAGGCTGAGATTTGGTGACATCAGAAATATTCTTATTTAGAAGATTTTTTTAAAATATCCATAACTACAATAACAAAATATAGATTGATTTTTTTTAATAAAATTAAAACTTAAGCAAAATATTCCCTCCTTTACTGAGTAGCAAGAGAGCAAAGCTTAATTATTACTTAAAAATGAAAATTCTAAATCTGGGACATGTTTGAGTTGTACACTTATCTCACTCCTGAATTATCTTGAATGAACCATTAACTTCTCTGCTTCATTGGCTTCACCTGTAAAGTAGGGGCAGTCTTTTGGATTACTGTAAGCTAATTGTAATGATGATAATGATTTTAAAACAATCTGGATAGATGCCCAAGTAGAGTGGTAAATAACAGCAGTGTGGAGGGGTATGATTTCCATTTCCTTTATACCATATTATTATTCTCTGTGCCGAGTTGCTTTTGGCATTAGTATGAGCCTCCATATCCCAGAAGAAATTTGGAATGGGAATCCGGTCCTCTGTTTCTGGGTTATCCTGTTTTGGCTTTTTTTCTTTTTTCTTTTTTTTCCTCTCTCAACTGTGCTTATGATGCATGGTCTGTAGGCAGCATCAGTTGTGAGTAAGAGAAGTTTGTTTTATTCCATTTATAAAACAGATTCTGGTTGGAACAAGTCATTGAAACATGCTGATCTCCATTTGTAAAATAAATTGTGTGATGGAATGTCAAAATTGCTATGTAGATTCTTTATCTGAGGACAGTGGCCAAAAATTAATCTTGGTGATGGAGAAATGCAGACAGCTGCAAGTTACAGTACTATGATTGCTAAGTAATAAATGCAGCAAGCAATTCCTTTGCCACATATTTTTACATGCAGTAATACCTTGTTCTTGCATGAGGTTTTATATTCTCATGGAATTAATAACATCTTCAACACAGCTGCTTACTTTTGAAAATAAATTTGGTACCTATATCAATAAATCCATCAGCCAGCCTGATTAGGCTTACAGTTACCTCATTTTGAAAGGGAAAAATACAGTTCAATCTCATTGTATCTTCTTGTTACATGATTGAGATGTGTCACAGATCACATCACATCCTCTAAAACTTATCAGTCACACTCAGTGAAACTTGATACACTATCCTGTTAAACAAGAAGTCATATAAATCCTATCTTGGATACTTACTTCCACCCCTGTGACCTTGGTCTCAGAGATTTGCTTACTTTTCTGGGATCCCCTGACCTCCTGAGATGGGTAGAATCAAAGACCATCCCAGCTCTGAATCTCTGATCCAATGATCTGCTTGTCAGTGTTATGAAGAGGTTCTATTGTTTGTGAACAGAATTAAACTTGTCAGGCCTGAAAAGCTAGAGGCTTCTGATTGTTGCACTTTAACTTACACAAGGGTAAGTTATATGCCAACTTGAGACTCTCAATGGGTAGAGCCTGGAAGGGGTGACAGGAGCACCCAGGGAAATAAAGGGAGCACCCCATCCACTTCCTTCCTAAACTGGGACAGCACTTCCAGAGGATTGTGAAGGGCAAAGGTTTTTGCTAGAGATATAGCTATGGTGATTTTTCAGGCTGAGGCTGGAGAGATAATCCTTTGAGAGTATGCCTTGGCTTATCTTGGCCAAACTCTTATACTCTTATATACCTTGGCCAAACTCTTATACTCCTGCCACTTTCAGTGTGAGGTGTTTCTAGATCCATTGTTCTTCCAAGTATCTGTAGATCAGGAATACAGATTAGTACTAGTGATTTTATAGAGGGAGACTGAAGGCAAGGATTCTAGAAAAAGTGAAGGGACACCAGCAGAAGGGATATCCTGTCATAAGAAAGTCTAGCTTAAGAAAATCAGATAGACTTTCTAGAATAAGCTTAGTGCCTTGATATAGTTTTGGTTCATTTGGTTCATTCAGCACCAGAGAATGCATATCCTGAAAAAGTAAAATTTCATGTAATTTAGGCTTATTCAATTTTACATGCTTTGTTGAGAAAAGGATATATATGAATATTTTATAGTTACATATATCAATTTATTTGTGGCTATGTATATAAATACATTGTTCTATCTGCTATGAAAACATCCCCTTCTATAGATTAACAAGAGTCAGAAGTAGTGTAGGTATTCTTGTGCAGCTACTTCTGGTTACCAGAGTTAGAGGGAAGGGACTTGATCTTGTGAACATGGAGATGTGAGACTGAAAAGAGTGGTTATAGATGATCATATGTTAAGAGTGAGCAGAAGGCCAGACCTTGTAATGGAGAGTAATGAAGAGCCAAAGATAGTGAGAATGGTAGTGTAGCCAAGAAAAATACAAACGCTCATCCTGTTCCATGACTTGTGTAGAGACAATGAGTTACTCTGATTAGGGACTTTATTCTAGTTAGCATGTTATATATCCCTTCCCTTGCTTATTCTAGTGAACATGCATCCCTGTTTATTTGCCTATTCAACCTATTCCTGGCTTGACAGCTTTTGGGAAGAAAGAAAATAAAGAGAAATTACATTTGGCCCCCAGTAGCTAAACCATTATTGTTTAAAAGCATTTGAAGATTTGCTTCACTTCTTCTGCCATTAAAACTGTGGTTTACTTCTCAGTACTTGAATATAGTGTTAAGGGAACTTTGGGGAAATCCCAGAAGCAATAGAGACTTAAACTACTATTTGCTAGCATCCATTCAATGATATTAAAATAGAGATAATCTTAAAATAATTTTAATAATTTACTAGAGCAAAGAAAATACATTCAACCATTATGATCCTTGGGATTTTCTAAAATTTTATTTTTTTAATGAGCAAAAACCTGTTTTCTTCCTTTTCTATTCCTTTCCATTAAAAAAAAGAAAAGGGGAAAAAAAACCCTTATAACAAATATGTATAGTTAAATAAAACATTCCACATAATCCCTAGGATTAAAGCAAGTCATTTATCACAGAGATGGCTAACTAGAGTAAAGGTAGGGTAGCCCATGATATACTTTGCCAGGAGGTCAGTTTTGAAAGGTAGCTATGTCTAAAGAAGAAAGATGAGGCCAAAAAAAAAAAAATAAAATAGTAGTTCCAAAGAAAGTCTTTCTTCAAGGGAGTAGTCATCTCTGGAAAGCTCTGGTGAGGTGGAGACTATATGATTGACAGACATGCCTGATTCTTATTTCAGACATTCATCTATATAAGCCGTACAACATATTATATATGTATATATATATATATGTGCAAGCACACACTTTTTTTTTTTTTTTTTTTTTTTTAATGTATCCTGATTTCTGGTTTGTTATAGGAACTCCCCAGCAAGGGGATTTACTCTTTACCAATGAAAAACTATTATAATTTTCAATTTTCAAAGACTTATATAGGGCACTTAGGTCTAATGACTTGTACAGTCTGTGTCAATGTGGCATTGAAATCCAGGCTTTCCTGAATTATTTTTCCATCCAATATACCATGCTATACATTTCCTTTGTCACTTAATGATAACTATTATCTTACATTTAGGCTCCCAGGGTACCAGTTGGCTCATGTGCACAGTGGCTTCAGGGCTTTTCTAGTAAATGTTTTGTTGTCTTTTTCCTTATCACCAGCTTTCATTTTTGAGTCCTGTAGAAAGGGAGTAAAGAATGAGAAAGGATTAATAACTATTCTTTTGTGAAAATTAGAGCACTCTAACTTTGTAACACTGGATTTCATAAAGACAAATTAATGTTAAGAAAGCTGTGTTTGAATGTGGAAATTTGGTTTCACATAAGCAATGCAAATTTGTATTTATCTTTATACTTAATCCATTATGTGTAATCAGGAGAAATACTATAGCATCAAAAAGTTTCCAGTTAAGTCAGTAATTTAGGTTGAGATAAATTGTTACTTCACTTGACATCATCCTCTTATTTAAAAAAAAATAATCTTGTAGACTTAAAGAAAAGTTTAAAAGATCTTTACTGATATATTTCTCTATCATCTTCATTTATTAATATTTCTCTCTTTTTAAAAGAGAAGCAGCAAGCCAAACCAAGAGGTATATTTTTCAAACTTTTTTCCTAAATCTAATTTGATTATTATAATTGTGGTGTTCAGTTTTATTTTAAATTATTTTCATTCATATTTTTTTATCATTATACATGGTTTTCCAGTTTCTGCTTATTTCATCTCATATTCAGTATATCTTCAGAGGCTTTTCTTAATTCTTTATATTTATTATATCTTTCTCTAATATTCCTATTATATCCATGGGATAACATGATTTGTGTAGCTGTTGCCCATATCATTTTGTTTCTAGTTCTTTGGAAACACAAAAAGGCAGTTGTGAATATTATAGTGTATTTGGGACATTTATTTTTTTGTCTTTGATTGCCTTGTATATAATATACCTAGCCATAGGAACCCTTCATCAAAGAATTTGATCATTTTGATCCCTTTTTAAGCATAATTCCAAATTGCCAGATTAATTGAATCAGTTCATAGTTCCACTAATAAATAGGGCTCTAGTTTCTAATTTTCCTACATTGATTAATCTTTTGACATCTTTGACAGTTTTATAAGTTTGATGACTGACTACAAAACCTCCCCTTCAATCCTGAATGGGGAGTTAAAGACGAAACAGTTAAATTAAATTTTCTAGCTTCATTGGACATTTCTCTCTCTCCTGTATTTTATGATCTAATTAAACTGGCCACTTTTCTGCTCCTCCCAGATGACCCTTTATCTTCACTTTTTGTTCCTTTGTAGTGGCCATTCACATTCTTAATATTCCTTCTTTCCTTACCTCTCCACCTCATAGTTCTCTTCCTAGCTCCTCTTCATATCTTCCTACCTTCCAGGTGAGGAACAAATAAGATAATATTTGCAAAGTGCTTAGCACATTGCTCTTTTGCATGAAACTTCCCAGTCTCCTTGCACTAGAAAAGTGTGGATGATTCACCCACATTATTGGTGTTCACTCTCACAAACAAATTGTTTTTAATTACTGCATGTATTTATATTTATTAGCATTTTGCTGAATCTACTTGTATTTGTCTTTGCTAGAATATAAACACGTTGTAAATGGAGTTTTTTTCCTTATTATTTTTCCTTCTGTCCCTAACACCTTGCCAGTGAACTGGCACATAGTAGGCACTTAAATAATCTTTGATTTTCTGCTTGAAGACAACAAGGAGAGGCAAACCATTCCACTTACATGTGCTTCTAATAATGAGAAAATTTCTTCTAAATCACTCAACTCTGCCTCTTTACAATTTATATCTATTGATCCTGGTTTTGGTTTTTGTGGCCAACCTGAACTAGGCTCATCCCTCTTGTACATAACAGCCTTTCAGATACTCAAATAGTTCTCATTTTCACCAGGAATCTTCTGAACAATTGGGTTGAATATTAGTTCTTTCAGCTAGTTTTCATAGAAGAAGCAGAGGGCATAGAGGGCACAGTGCTAGACTTGGACCCAGGAAAAGACAGGCTTGAGTCCCCTGCTAGACATTGGCTGTAGATGTCACCCAACGCAGCTCTCTCAAAACCACTCTCAGCTTGTTGCCTCCTTTGTAAAATTAGATAGTAATGATGGCATTTTCTTATAGTATTATTGTAAAGACAATAAATCAAAGGATCATAAATCTAGAGTTAGAAGTGACCACAAAGTACATCTAGTATAGCCACCTTCATTTTGCAACTGAGGAAATTGAGTTACAGAGAGGATAACTGTTTGGTTTAAGGTCAGATAAATAGTCACCTGTCAGGAATAGAAGGGGTAGAATTTTAATCCAGAGCCAATATCTGCCAGTGTAATACATTTCTCCTTCCACTCGAGAGTCAGTGCTTTAAAACAAAACAAAACAAAACCAAAACCAAAACAAAACTTTAGATGTGATAAAACTCTTAGTTGTATCATCATCATCATCATCACAATTATTTTCTATTTTTTAATCAAAAAAAAAAAAAAAAGAAAATCCCTGCTATACATATCTATAATTAAGCAAAACATAACTCCTTATCATTATGTTAATGGTGCACAGGTTTTGTTTTTCATTTGATCCAGTTGGCATTTTTGTTCTGTTGACCTTATCATGGTCATAAACAAATAAAAATTTTCCACAACTTCCTTTAGGGGTTCAGTCTTGTCCTTGATCTCTTTATTTTTCAAGTTTCTGTTCTCAAATTTTTTATTGATATTGATTGCTTATTTTGTTCCCTGTCCTTTTCTTTTCTTTCTTTTTCTTTAATTAATGGAACTTAGAGTTTTTTATGCCTTATTTTTTTGCCTTTTTTACATTTTTGGTTGTTGCTGTCTTTAATTGGGTGGTGGAGATTAACTTTTTGTCCCTGTCTGCTAGATTTTGATGCTTTTCTCTAGAGGTATTCTTTCATAGCTCTACCTTTTCTCCTTTGGTTCTCAACCATAGCAGCAGCTGCCACATATGTTCAAGTCTAAAAAGCTTTTATAATTTTGGTCAGATACTTGGGAAAATATTCTTTCATGATGCATTTATAGCAGATACCAGAATTCTTAAAATTATTCTCTTGTGGTATAATTAGTCCACTAGTTGGATTGAAATTCAAAAGAACTTTTTTTTCTTTCCCAATTCATTTCATCTCTTATTTCATCTAATGTAGGCTTAGGGATGAAGATTTTTTGTTTTTTTAAATGATTGTTCTAATTGGGAGCTTGTTTTGTGACTTGGAACAAAAAGCAGTATGAAATTTTTAGTCATTATTAATGAGATCTGTTTGCAGTTTTAAGATTTATTGATGTAAAATTAAGTATTCATATCTTCAGTCCATCTCATTCATATTTATGATTTGCTTGCTTTAGTTGTCATTGTTCCTGCACAGAATCATTTTTGGCATGTGGGCTGTTTTATTTTTGATTTGTTGCTATATACTTTGACTCGGGGGTGGGGATCAGGTTGTAACCTTTTTGATTTCTCTTAAGTTTCTTAGTTTTACAGAGTTAAGTACTCTAGAAGTCATCTCAAGTACAACAAAACTACTGTCTTTGTATTACTAGAAACTGCCTTTCTTAATGCAGCCTAAAGAGCATATTTGTTTTTCTGGCTGCCACATCACTGTTGACTTATATTTGAGTTCATAGGCCATTAATTAATACCCCTAGCTTTTCTCTCCCACCCCATGAATTTCCTTCTTTTCCTATTATCCAGTCTTGCATTTGTGAAATTGAGTTTTTAAATCCAAGTCTAAGACTTTAAATTTGTCCCCATTGAATTCCATTTTATCAGAGTCAGCCAGTTTTCTATCTTGCCAAGATTGTTTTGCCTACATCTGAGCTTTCTCTTCCAACTTGGTACCGTCTGTACTTTTCATGAGGAAGTAAAATGCCTTTACCCAAGTCATTCTGCCTGAAAATTTTTTTATTAGCAAGTTAAGCAGAGGCAGCCAGCAGGACCTAGATGGTACCTTTACCTCCTGAAACAGTGGTAATTGTAGAACACTTCTTTACTACTGTGATGAATCAACATATTATCAATTTCTCAAAGTTAACAATCTATTCAGTTGAAGTATTTTAAAATATTCAATTTCCTTATAAAACTTATGGAAGTAGATCATGCTATATTCTATTAACATTATAAAAGAAGCATAGTGTTCAGGATGAGAGCAATAACCCTGCTGTACCCTTTTGTTTGGTCAAGTTTTGTTTTCATTTCCAGGTGACACATTTTAACTGGGCAATGACAAATTGGAAAATAACAGATTGACAGTGCTCAAAACCATGTGCAATAGTTGAATGAACTGGTGATGTTTCAACTAGAAAAGAGAAAATTTAGAAAAGATTTGATAACTAATCTTTTGATATGCATCAGTTCCTCATCACAAAGAGTATTCAAGAGTATTCTGTGTTCTGAGCAAAAAAGGGCAGGGGACAGAAGTTTTTAATGTACCTATTATGTGCCTAGCTCTGTGCTAAGTGCTTTTTACAGATACATTCTTGTTAGTGCTTGTAACAATCTTATGAGGGTAGATACTATTATTATCCTTGTTTTAAAGATGATGAAACTGAGCTAAATAGAAGTTAAATGACTTGCCCAGGATTACACAGCATAGTAAGTGTTTTGTTTTTGTTTTTGTTTTTTTGCTGAGGCAAATGGGGTCAAGTGACTTGCCCAGGGTCACACAGCTAGCAAGTGTTAAGTGTCTGAGGTCAGATTTGAACTCAGCTCCTCCTGACTTCAGGGCTGGTGCTCTATCCACTACACCAACTTGTTGCCCCAGCATAGTAAGTTTGTAAGGCTAGATTTGAACTCATTTTTTCCTAATTTCAAACTTTAGTGCTCTTTCCATTTGTACTGCCATCTGTCTTTAAAAAAAAAAAAGTAAGTTTAATAAATGCTGCTATATTTCCCATGAGGTTTTGTGAAGCTTAAATGAGTCAGTATATGTAAAACATTTTGTCAACTATATAAATTGCAAAAATTTATTTTTTTTCCTGTGAAATTTAATTAACTCAAGTCAATCATGAATGGGATAAAAATGCCTCTTTTCCAATAGGTATGCATACATTAGAAGTTTTAGGGAATTCTTGGGTCTTATGCAATAGTAGTGATTTGGAAACAATATTCCTTTCATTTTGCTATAATTTTTTTTTATTAAATACCAGATTCAGAGATTGGTTTTATTTGTGATTTGAAACTTTCTATACAGATATTTAAAATACCAGTAAATTGTGTAAATAGGGTATGAATTTTTGAAAAGTCCTTTTTCTTTAATTCTACCAGCATTCATTCAGCATCCATTTTATGCCAGGTACTCTGCCAAATGTTGAAGGCACAAATACCAAGTTTGAAACAGTTCTTATTTACAAGGAGCATGCTTTTTTCTAAAACATTAGACCTCTTCTAGTACATAAAGTTGCTTTTAAGAACACATAGAATTATCTTATAATTAGTTGGGAAGGAAGTGATTCTTAAAGGAATGGATTTTGTCCTTGGAAATGCCTTCTCCTTTAGGATACATAACTGTTTCTGTGACAGCTGCTAGTTGAATGTGGAGAACATATATTTTGGGAAGTTCATTTCTGTGTTGTGGGATGGACTGTCATGATCCAAATTACTCTGAGGACATCCTTCTGGAGTGCCTGACATTTAGGAAATCTGTTGGTGTTTGTGAATGAAAAAAAAATATGTATTTTAAAATTCTATGTAAATTCTTTAATACTTTCCCTTGTCTCTAGTCAATACCATAACTATCCATTGTTCTTTTACTTGATCAACTTCTATGAGTGTCAGATGTTAGGAAATTAAACCAAACATTTTCTTTGTATCCAGTGAAGGAAGAGAGATTTTTTCTGATTATATTTATATTAAGCAGATTCATGTATCTTGTATCAAAATTTTGAAAAACTGTTTAAAGACCAGAAACATTTAGCAACTATCTATCTCTTAGCTTATAAGATAAAAAACAATGTGAAAATATGAATTTTTTGTTTCAAATGATTTATATTCCAGATGAATAATATTCATTATAATTGGAATCTAAGAGCCATACAAATTAGCATAGATGGTAAGGGAAAGCATGCTGTGGGCAAGTCATAGTGTCATAAATTTAGACATAAATTTAGGAAAGGACTCTTACCTACTTCATTATTATTAGGAATTATCTAGTTCAATTTTATAATCTTATTTTTTTATTTTTCAAAAAATTCTAATCCAACAGATACCAAAAAAGAATATGTCTCTATATAAAAGACAGAAAAATTAGCATTACTTGTGCAACTATGAATTTATATTTAAATATAGCTTACTTTTTGAAAAATTCATAATAAATCTCTTGTTAATTTCCTTTTAAAATAAATTTTATTAAAGTATTGTTTGTGCATTGTCTAAATTTCCTACTGTATCCCAAACATCCCTCCTTTCTGAGATGTATCCTATATTAAAAAAAAAAAAATTTTTTTCAATGAAAAATGGGATAGAGTCAATTTGACATGTAAAAGAAAGGAGTATAGTATAACTAACTTTTCACTGTATTATTGAAAATGTACCACACTGGGTTCTCATTGGGAAGGCAAAAAAAAGAAAAAGAAAAAGAAAAGAAACAACCTGTGAAGCATTTTTCAAGTCTAAGATGGCTGAGGGAGACAGACAGAAATGTTTGGACCTCTGAATATGGTCTGAGCAGAGTCATGTGTAGTGCTAAACATTGCATTACCCAGGGATTAAAAAAAGTTTGAGACAGGGCACCAGAGTAGGAACGTGTTAAGGCAACAGAGAAATTTAACACAGAAATCTAGAAGAGGAGGATAACTTGAAAATATTTATAAGCAAAGCTTCAAAGAATAATGTGTCTTATTAGTAAAGCCTGGGAAGGTTATATATTATATATATTATGATGCAAAGAACATTATACATAGTAACAGCAAGACTCATTTTGTGTTTAAAATTTTTTTTTGCAATCTAATTAATATGGAAATGTTTTTGAATAATATATGTATAATCAGTATTATGGTGTTTTTGAAAAGAGTGAAAGAGAATTTGGAACCCCAGATTTAAAACAAAACTGACTGGAATATTAATATACACATATATGTACATACATACATTTATACATAATTCTCTCTGAATGTGCACACACATACACATGTATATTTTACTCTAGGGATACACAGATAAAAATGAAATTGTTTTTGAGAGAAAGGGAACACCATAATTAAAATGATAATATAATTGAGCTAATCACCAAAATGTTAAAATAATATAAGTTTAAACAAAAAATCCTTTAGCTCAATTTCATAATTTAATTTGTTGTTTGACAGGAAATCAAAAAAATTGACATGACCAAAAGAATTCCAAGAAAAATAAAAAGAGGTTTTGCTAAAAAATTTTACTTCAAAAACAAAATAAGAATGGTAGGTAGTGGAAAAAGTGAAAACTAGGGAAGAAAGATAGGAAAAGACAGTTGGAAAAGGAATATAAATTTTTAATGAAGAAAAGGAGTTCCTTGAAAGTTAGAATTGATCAAGTGGAAAGCAATGACTCATATATCAAGAAGTAATCAAAGTCAAAAATGGGAAAAAAATAGAAAAAAAATGTGAAATATGAGAAAAGTTATAGACCTGGAAAGCAGAGCAAGAAGAGAGAATTTAAAAATCATTGGACTCTCTGAAAGTTATGAACAAAATAAAATAAAGAGCCCTATTTTAAGAAATTATAAAAGAAAACTGCCCAGAGCTTTTAGGTACAGGGAAAAATAATAAATATATATTTTCACAATCAGAATCATACAAGATTCAGCAGCCACTACCTTAAAAAAAAACAGAGAGCTTAAAATAGATATTATAGAAGTTAAAGAATTTAGACTTAGAATCAAAAATAACCTACCTGGCAAAAATGTGGAGGTCCATGAACTTCCCAAGCATTCCTTATGAAAAGATAAGCACTGAGTAGAAAATTTGAAGCTTTCATAGAACTTTTTTCTCTCTCTTTTTTTTTTTTCTTTTCTTTTTGCCTAGTTGGTTCTTTAAAAAAAAAAAAAAAATTTATTGTGGACTTAATGAATATCAATTTTTTTCCCAAATAGCTCATAGGGTTGTTATTAAAATAAAAATTATATATATATATATATATATATATATATATATATATATATATATAAAGAACTTTGAAGTCTTGATCTACTAAGTAATTGCCAACTATTACTATTTTTCTAAAATGAGGTGAGGTTTGGATGAGAAAATCAACTCTGTAAATAAGAATGGGTTGAGAATATAACTAATTTGGGATTTGTTCATCAGCAGGTAAAATTTTGAATTTTCTAAGTAGCTTTTACCATTATTAGATAGATTATCTTCCACGAAAGGTATCAATAAATACTGTGTCAAAATAGTATGTCTTATCATATACAGGCAATCACATGATTCACTAGGTCTTGTATTCTCCACTGACTGCTAGTAGCTTTGTGTATAAATCCTAGCACCTTACCAAGATAAGATCAAAATGGGTCCATGATTTAGGCATAAAGAATGAGATAATAAATAGATTAGAGGAACAGAGAATAGTCTACCTCTCAGACCTGTGGAGGAGGAAGGAATTTATGACCAGAGGAGAACTAGAGATCATTATTGATCACAAAATAGAACATTTTGATTACATCAAACTAAAAAGTTTCTGTACAAACAATACTAATGCAAACAAGATTAGAAGGGAAGTAACAAATTGGGAAAATATTTTTAAAAGTAAAGGTTCTGACAAAGGTCTCATTTCCAAAATATATAGAGAACTGACCCTGATTTATAGGAAACCAAACCATTCTCCAATTGATAAATGGTCAAGGGATATGAACAGACAATTCTCAGATGATGAAATTGAAACTATTTCCACTCATATGAAAGAGTGTTCCAAATCACTACTGATCAGAGAAATGCAAATTAAGACAACTCTGAGATACCACTACACACCTGTCAGATTGGCTAAAATGACAGGAACAAATAATGATGAATGTTGGAGGGGATGTGGGAAAACTGGGACACTGATACATTGCTGGTGGAGTTGTGAAAGAATCCAGCCATTCTGGAGAGCAATTTGGAACTATGCCCAAAAAGTTGTCAAACTGTGCATACCCTTTGACCCAGCATTGCTGTTATTGGGATTATATCCCAAAGAAATACTAAAGAGTGGAAAGGGACCTGTATGTGCCAAAATGTTTGTGGCAGCTCTTTTTGTAGTGGCTAGAAACTGGAAAATGAATGGATGTCCATCAATTGGAGAATGGTTGGGTAAATTGTGGTATATGAAGGTTATGGAATATTATTGCTCTGTAAGAAATGACCAGCAGGAGGAATACAGAGAGGCTTGGAGAGACTTAAATCAACTGATGCTGAGTGAAATGAGCAGAACCAGAAGATCGCTGTACACTTCAACAACAATACTGTATGAGGATGTATTCTGATGGAAGTGGAAATCTTCAACATAAAGAAGATCCAACTCACTTCCAGTTGATCAATGATGGACAGAAATAACTACACCCAGAGAAGGAACACTGGGAAGTGAATGTAAATTGTTAGCACTACTGTCTATCTACCCAGGTTACTTATACCTTCGGAAGCTAATACTTAATGTGCAACAAGAAAATGGTATTTACACACATATATTGTATCTAGGTTATATTGTAACACATGTAAAATGTATGGGATTACCTGTCATCGGGGGGGAGGGAGTGGAGGGAGGGAGTGGATAATTTGGAAAAATGAATAAAAAAATAAAATATATATATATTTTTAAAAAACATTCACAGACCCAAGGTTAAAGAACCCTTGCTCTAACATATTTTAGACATGTTTTTATCAAAAGTTGAAATGGTTTCAGTGTTGTAAAAAGTGATGAGTCCTTCTTTCCCTGAGTAGCCCAAGCAGATTTGCTTCTTTCATGTAGTATCTGGAATTAATCTGATAAAGAATAGTTGCTGTATTGAGTATACTTATTGTTTAATACACACACACACACACACACACACACACACACACACACACACACACACACACACACACACACACATATATACACAAATTATTAAACCATAAGTAGTTATCTAACACTAACAGAAATAGGTTCCAATTTAAAAAAAAAAGAAATAGGTTCCAATTAAATGAGATCTGTTAGTGTGCACCTAAATTTTCATTCTTTCTCTATAATTCTTTTGACTTAAGAGTCTAAGATTATGGAGACAAGTGTCTGGATAGCATGAGAATCATGTTCTTTAGGGAGTTAGTTGCTAAGCAGGTGCACCAAGTGTAATGAGCTGGAATGGGCCAGATGGTTTGTGGAGAGAGGAGAAAAGCAAGAAATGAAAGATGGTAAAATGTGTAAGCAGACTTGAGATGAATTTTGCTAGGTTAATTTTCATGCTTATCCACGTCCTTTTCTATCTGTTTGGTGGTGGGTGCTTGCTTTACAACCCATGAGTAAACTTTTTGAATTAATATTTAGGATCATGTAAAGATGACTTTCTGGCTGCTATAGTAGAACCCTTAAAAGAAAGTTTGTTTTTGTTGTTGTTGTTATTATTGTTGTTGTTTTTTCAATTGGCGTTCATTGTTTACTTGCCTAACTTTTGATTATTTTATTTTCCTCTATTTTATATCTACAGCAGACAGGACTTCTTCTTCTTCTTCTTTTTTTTCAATTTTAGTGATTTTTGTTTCCCTTGACAGTTGTGGCAGAATCATTACCAGCTTTTGTACCCATGGTGAAGTACACAGAACCTGTACTCAAATCAATTGTATAATTCATGATGTGAAGAAAAGATGTAATATATATTTAAGACAAATACTTTTGGATAGAAGGGAGACCTCAAGATTTTGCCTAAGAAGGGAGGAAAACTCTGGCACAGGTCCCTACTGAGGGTAGCCAAAGACACCACAAAGTTGCTGCCCAGCATGAGGAAGCATAGTGATCCAGAGCTGTGGAGGAAATCACATGGGATACAGCTGGGAATGGGGTGGTAGAAGAAGCTTGGCATCTTATAGCTGCCTATTTCAATCAAGTGCTCTTGCTAACTAGATGCAAGGTCGATGCCTGGAACATTCTTCCTCCTCATTTTTGACTCCTACAGACCACCCTGGCTTTTTTTAAAATCCCAGCTTAAATCCTAGATTCTACCAGGAGCCTTTCCCAACTTTTCTTCATTCTAGTGCCTTCCCTCTGTTAAGTATTTCTTATTTATCCTTTATATAACATACTTTGTATTTATTTGTATATCTGTAGGTTTGTAAGCTCCTTTAGGACAAGCACTATTTTTTGGCGCCCCCCCCCCTTTTTTTTGTATTCCTACCACAGTGTAGTGTTTGGCACAGTAAGCACTTAATAAATCTTCATTGATTGATTGAATTATTTTCATACTGTTAAAGAAATACAAATGTTAAATGTAACAAAATTTAAAATTTTATTTAAATTTGTTTAAAAATCATTAATTAAAATACTTGCACCTTCTCTGTTTCTGATAAAGCATCTCCCACTTCACTGTTAGGGCTTAGAGTTCAGATTGAACATTAAAAAACTTACAGAATTTACCTGGAAGGAAAAAGAGAAGTCATTTTGTCATAATTCAATGTAATATTCTAGGTTCATGAGTAATAATAATAGCTAACATTTATATAGCTATTTAAAGTTTGCAGAGCACTTAAAAACATTTTATTCTCATAACAATACTAAGAAAGTACATCATGTTCATTTTACAGATGAGAAAATGAAGCCTTAAATATATTAAATGACTTCATTAAATGACCAGTCATTAAATGTTAGAGATTATTGTTAGAGATGCATCTTTTAAAATTTAGTATTTTATTTTCCCTCAGTTATTTGTAAAAACACTTTTTGATACTCATTTTTAAAACTTTTGAGTTTCAGATTCTCTCCTCTCCTCCTTCTGCATCCTCATTGAGAATGCAAGCAATTTGACATAGTTATACATGTGTAGTCATGTAAAATATTTTCATTATAGTCATGTTGTGACAGAACACAGACAAAAAAAAAAATCCAAAGAAAGTTTTAAAAAAAGTATGCTTCAATCTTTCTTTTGATATGATAGCATTTTTTTTCACCATAGGTTCCTCAGAGTTGTTTTGCACCATTGTATTGGTGATAATAGTTATATCATTTACAGTTGATAATCTTAAAATATTGCTATTACTTGTATATAGTATATTTTGCTTTGCAGTTCTTTTGAGAGCATCCTGATTATTATTTCTAATAATATCACAATATTCTATCAAAATCACATATGATAGTTTATTCAGCCACTTCCCAGTTGATGGGCTTCATGTCAGTTTCCAAGTCTTTGCCCTTAGGAAAAATTTGTCATAACTTGTCATAATTTTATAGGTTCTTTTCCCTTTTTTAAAAAAAATTTCTTTTGGGATACAAATGTAGTAATGGTATTGATAGGTCAAAGTGTATGCATATTTATAGTTCCAAATTGCTCTACAGAATAGTTTAATCAGTTTGCAATTCTACTGATAGTGTATTAATGTCTCATTTTTATCACATCTACCCCATCATTTGTCATTTTCTTTTTCTGTCCTGTAATCAAAACTATTTTAATTTGCATTTCTCCAATTAAACGTGGGAGCCATTTTTTTTTCATATAGTTATAGATACCTATGGTTACTTCACCCGAAAACTGTTCATATTATTTATCAATTGGGAAATGACTCCAATACACCAATTTCTATACCCAATTGAGTGCATGCATTTGAGCCAATTTTGATGAGAATAAAGTTCACTTATTTCCCCTTTCTTCCCTCCATTCATAAAGGTTTGTTTTTGATTGTGATTGATCCATTCTATCTTTCCCTCTCTCCTAGTACATTTCCTAGTACATTATCTCTTACCCCTTAATTTTTTAGGTATCATTGCTTCACATTCATTTAACACCTGTGCTTCCTGTCTATATATACTCTATCAAACTGTCCCAGTAATGAGAAAGTTATATATTATAAATATCATCTTCCTATGTAGGAATGTAAACAGTCCAAACATATTAAGTCCCATGTGGTTTTCCTTTCCTATTTTCCTTTTTATGATTTTCTAGAGCCTGGTCTTTGAAAGCTAGATTTTCTATTCAGTTTTGGTCTTTTCATCAAGAATGCTTGAAAGTTCTTTATTTCATTAATATCCATTTCCCCCCGCCAAAATATTATATTCAATTTTGCTGAGTAAGTGATTTTGGTTATAACCTTAGACTTCTTTGCCCTCCACAATATCATATTCCAAGTCCTCTGATCCTTTATTGTAGAAGCTGCTAAAAAAAAAAAAAAAAAATCTTGTGTTATCCTCCCTGTGGCTCCACAATACTTGAATTGTTTCTTTCTGACTTCTTGGATATTTTCATCTTGACTTGGGAACGTTGGAAAATGATTATAATATTCTTAAGAGCTTTCGCTTTGGAATTTCTTTCGGCATGTATTCTACTTTCTGGTTCTAGAATATCAGGCAATTTTCCTTGATAATGTTTTGAAAGATGATGTCTAAGTTCTTTTGTTGATCATTCCTTTCAGGTAAACAAATAGTTTTAAAATTATCTCTACTGGATCTATTTTCCAGGTCAGTTGTTTTTCCATTGAGATATTTCACATTTTTTCTATTTTTTCCATTCTTTTAGTTTTGTCTTATTGTTTCTTAATTTCTCGTGAAGTCATTAGCTTTCATCTCAATTCTGATTTTTAAGGAATCATTTTCTTCAGCAAACTTTTCCATTTGTTCAATTCTGCTCTTCAAGGAGTTGTTTTCCTCAGTGGTTTTCCACTCCTCATTTGGCCAATTCTGCTTTTTAAGGAGTTTTTCTTCTTTAGAAAATTTTTGTGCCTCTCATTTTATTTGTACAATTTTGCTTTTTAAGTTATTCTTCTCCTCATAGGCTTTTTGTGTTTCCTTTACTGTTTGGCCTCATTTGTTTTTAAGATGTTATTTTCATCTCTCTTTTTTTGTGTCTTCTTTACCAAGTTGTTGACTTATTTTTCATGATTTTCTTGCATATCATTTTTTTTCTAATGTTCTTATTTGATTTTCAAAATCCTTTTTGAGCTCTTCCATGACCTGAACCTTGTTATTCTTGGAGGCTTTGAAAATAGGAGTTTTGTCTTTCATATCTTCTGAATGTGTGTTTTGATCTTCCTTGCATCATAGTAACTTTCCATGGTCAGAATTCTTTCCTGTTTTCTAATTTTCTCAGCTTATTATTTGACTTTTAACTCTTTGTTAAAGTAGGGCTCTATTTCCAGGGTGAAAGGTGTACTATTCCAAGCTTTAGGGGGTTTGTGCAGCTGATATCAGATGTTCCTAGGGACCTATAAGTTTTCAGTTCTTTCAAGGTGATATGATCTAAGGAGAAGTGTATTTACTACTCTTGTGGTGAATGACAACAAGCATTCTTTTATTTTCTGGAACTGTGAGGAGGGTCCTGCTGCACTGTGGCTGCTAGCACTGGTGTGCTATTTCTTTTCCTTACCTTCGGATTTCCACTCAGAACTGCAACCTGAATTGGAGTATACGTAAAGCAGCAGAGTGCTAACAAAAAGATTCCTATAATCTCTTTCTGACCACTTGTTTGATCCTTTTACCATTTGTGGGTTGAGAGCTCCGGAAGCTGCCTCTGCTGCTTCTGATTCAGTGATTCAGAAGGCTTGCTCCTGGTTTACTGATGCCTGGTTGTATGTATACAGCCTGTGCTGGACCTTACCCTGGTGTAACAGACCTTTCTTGCTGAGCTTCTAAATTATCTTGGGCTGAAATTTTTTTTCACTCTTTTTATGGATTTTAGAATTTGGAGGAGAGGTCAGGTAAGCCTCTTCCTCTATTCCACCATCTTGGTTCTGCCTCCTAGAGATGCATTTTGAACTGAAATCTTGACTTCCAAATTCACCAGTCTTTCATCTACACTACACTGCATTTCATCCCCACATCTTTTGTGTTCATCCATGGTTTATTTTTCCCAAGAGATGAATTACAAATTTGCCCTATTTCACACTTGGAGAGTGAACAAATCAATAAAGACAGTTATCATTAGTTTTCAGTTATTTACATTAGTGGGTAAGTACAGAAGAATATATAATTCAAAATGGCAAATAATCCAGAAATATTTGATATTTGCCCTCGAGGTGTTCTCGTATTTTCATCTAAATTTCAATGTGTCTGATGTTCTAGTTGCTACTTCACTTTAATCAACATAATTTAGCCATATATAACAATATCATCCCTTATTGTATCTTCTAGAAACTTACCTTTGATCATCCTTTTGAAGTTTTCATCTTCAGTCTCTGAAGAAACTGTGTTGTTATCTGATGTCTATTAACGTTCCCCATTTTTTGGATATATTTCTCTTTCTGGTCCTCATATTTATCTTACCTTACAGTCTGCCCCATAGTTGTGAGCATCTTCTTCCACACTCTGTCTTGAACCCTTTTCTCTTTTTTCAAAAACATTTGTTTTCAACATTTTGATTTCCATTTTTTTTCTCCTTCCCTATTCCTCAAGATGGTAGTTAGCCTGATATAGGTTATATATGTACAATTAAACATATATCTACATTAGTCATATTGTGAAAGAAGAATCAGAATAAAAGAGAAAGGGAAAACAACAACAAAAAAAGAAAATGGTATTCTTCACTCTACATTCATACTATACAGTTCTTTTTCTGGATGTGAATAGCATTTTCCATCATCAGTCTTTTGGAGTTGTTCTAGATTATTGTGTGTCTGAGTCTGTTAAAGATGATCATTGCATAATGTTGCTGTTGCGAAGTACGGTGTTTTTCTGGTTCTGTTCATTTCACTTAGCATCAGTTCATGTAAGTCATTAAAGGCTTTTCCAAAATCTACCTACTCCTCATTTTCCTTCTTTCCATCCTCTACAAAACAGGAAAAATTCTTCCTAAAACAGATCTGACTCCCCTGCTCAGAAAACTTCTGGAGCTCTTTATTGTTTCTGAATGTCTGTGGAGGAGAGATGTCTCTGGTGACTTTATACAGTTCTACCTTACTTAAATCTAGTTCACTTGCAAATAATAATTGCAGACTCCCCAGCTTGCCATATAAAACTTCACCTTTTGGGCCCAAACTGCTTTGTAGGCTGATATTTTAACCAGTCTGAATTTAGCTCTTCATCTTTGGATTCTCTGCATTTTCAGAACCCCTCTTTCACTCTCTTCTAATCTCTTATTCTTAAAAGAATTCTTAGGCTCCTTCTAAGGTATTCCCTCACTTGCTAAAGCTCTCTCTTCTTCTGGTGTAAATATTGTATCTCTTCAGTAGAATGTAAGCTTTTGAAAGGTAGGCATTCTTTGTTTTGGGTTCTCATATCCCTAGGGTCTTGCAGGTATAGGCATTTCAGTGCATTTTGCTGATTGTATTGAAATTGTACTATTGTACTGTTTTCACTTATTGCCTCCCTGATTGTTTAGGTTGAAGTTTACTTTCTCTTCTTTTTCCTCTGAAAGTGAGATTTAGATGGTAGAAAACAGTAATGTGTAAAAAGTAAGACTTGCCATAAATGAATTCTCTTTTGCTTGCAGATTATTAAGGACTAATAATTCTAACAATACCCTAGGAAAAGTGAGTAACCTAAAGGAATACTTTCAAGAAGGATTGTTTAGAACCTATTCATATAGTGTCCAGTTTTTTAAAAATATATTTATGAATAAATATTCTGTTACATTATTTAAGCATGTAATTCTCTTATAAATTATGAATTCTTTTGTATTCTGGAAAAAGGTGGATCATCATCCTTTTCACAATTCATTTACTTTTCAATTATGTAGATCCTTCAGGTTTTTCACTTTTTATCTCCATTAGTTAAAGACACTTTGGATCCTATTCCAAGATATTGGTGACCCTATATCTATACCTATATTGGTCACCATCTCTGAAATTAATATAATTTATTTTCCTCTAATCTAACTTATTGTGTTGAATGATGCTGAATAAAGTAAATGTGCTGCTCTTTGAATATGAAAGTGCTTTTATTATTCCCAGAGAACATTCTTTGAGTGATGAATTTATTTCATATAAATCTTCTCATCCTTGAACTAATTGTATTAAAAAATGGTTTGTGGCAATGGAAGAGCAAAGTGAAATGACACATGTAAGAAATGAATCCATGACCATCATCTCATTAGGTGAGACACCTAAATGGTATACACACTAAGTAGATAATAGTGTTGGACATGAAACAGGATGACCTGAATTTTAATACTGGCTCAGATACTTAAGAGCTTTGTAACTCAGACAAATCACTTAATCTCTCTTAAAATTAGTCTGTTCCTTACCTATGAAGAATAGGTAATACTTAAAAAATTACTAGAGCTAATAAGATCATATATGTGTTTTGCAAATCTGTATGAATATTTGCTCTTTGCTTTTTGGAAATAGTTTGTGGGAGAGGCTGAGTTAAAGCCATTCAGATGGTGCTATGATATTAGCATGATGTTGAGGATAACAATGCAGCAGTCCTAATAGGTCCAATATTATGTTTGTTAACAGATTGATGACAATGTTACAGATGATGGACATAGAAGCTTCAAAGAAAGGGTATTTACATATTGCATAGGGCATTTGTTCAGTGAAATCAAGGTAAGGCCTGACCAATCCTTGGAACTTCCATTCTAAGACAACCAGGATTAAGAAACCGACAAAAGAAAACTGAATTTCAAGTATAAAATTGAGATGTGAGATCTGTGAGAGCCACAGCAGTTCTCATTCTTAGTCCTTCATCCCTCTTCCCTGTGCTATCACAAAAAAGTAGTCTCGTGTATATTCTCTGAAATATTCTCTGAAATTACCAATAGTGCCTGAACTCTGTCTCATTGTCTTGGACTTACTCCCGAATAAATCTTGGGAAATATTGTCTACTTTTTCTCTCTAGATTTATAGTCTTAGATAAAAATCACTCTTCATTTAAATAAAGATACCAAATAACAAAGAAATGATGATAAACATTGAAACTCTGGATGGGAGGCTACAAATAAGTTCTGCTCTGGTTACCCCTTTTTCCCTCCCATACTATGTGGTGAGATTGCTAAAAACAAACAAAAAAAGGTATTGAGATTTAAATCCCTGGTGAGATTTCCCACCCTTTATTGTGAGAAAACTAAAAAGGAACTCACCACACCAACTCACCAACTGCCACAGCAGCACTTTCAGTCTCCTTTGAGCTTGAGTTAGTTCCTGCTGTAGTTTTTTCTTGCTCTTGGGATCACATTCCTATTTACTCCCACCTTATTCTTGCCTCTCTTCATGGTGCACTCATATTTGGAAAGAAGTGCCTTCCTCAAGGTTCTTGCAATATCCAAATAAACTGAATGCCTGAAAATAGAATAGTTCAAGAATTCCTGATCCTTCTGGCAAGGTCTTCCAGTGTCTTTATGATCTTATGAGTCTTTTGACTGCATAAAAAAAGAACTTTTATCATCAAGAACAATTTGGGTTCCAGGTGTAATAAACAAAATATCTTACCAAGAACTCCACTAATTCTGATGAATGCAGGAAAGATTTATTTTACATTATTGCAAGAATGGGTGCCTAGGTGATGCACCTTTGAAACTCCAAAGGCAGCATTTCATTTCCTATTCTGAAGCACAAGTCCCTCTTCTGATTCCCCATTGTTACAGAAGTTAGATGACATGAATCTTTATCCCTCATTACATAGCCAGTTCCTGCTCCCACGGAGCTTACATTCTGGAAGGAGGAAGGGTACCAGAAAAGGGCTTGGGTCAAAGAAAAGATTCTTTTCAAATCCCAGGTCACCACCTC
Source organism: Sminthopsis crassicaudata (assembly GCF_048593235.1). Taxonomy (NCBI): domain Eukaryota; kingdom Metazoa; phylum Chordata; class Mammalia; order Dasyuromorphia; family Dasyuridae; genus Sminthopsis; species Sminthopsis crassicaudata. The sequence continues at coordinate 146,276,860 of NC_133622.1, forward strand.
TGATTACAAAAGTCAGTCCCTGCTCCCAAGGAGCTTATGTGGGCTTCAGTTTTCTAATTTAAGTTTCATTTCTCTAATTTTCATAACTATGGTAAACAAAATGCCCATTCATTTCTCACAGAGGCAAGAAGATATTGATCATGGTTTTTTTTTAGGTATTTTTTCATGTGTCCTTACAGAGACTGAGGTGGGAGAAAAAAGACTGGGTAAGGAGGATAGAGAGAAATTACAATAGAAAGAAAAGGGAAAATAGGTAATGATAGAGGGAAAAGTTATAATAGAAAGTAAAAAGAGTTATAAATAAAAATCTTTGATGAAATAAATAAATAAAGATTACAGACTTAAATACACCAAATAAAATGAGCATATTCATATGCCTAAAAAACAAAAAAAATAATTTATGAGAAGTAAAAAGAAAATAAGCTTATTAATAATATCTTATTAATTGTTTGAAGATATGTATAAAGTAAACTTGATGCTTAGCAACCCTGAGTTGGCATTACATGTAATGATTAAGTGCAACTCTCATTTTAGGTGGGCTGGTAGGGCAAAAAGTAGGCAGTGCTTTGCCCATGTAACTTGTAGGAGCTTTTATGTAGAAAATTTGCTAGAAGCACTGTGAAAGCTTTTTTTCTTTTTATGTGGGATAAAAAGAGATTCGATCCCACTAGTGATGGGTTGGATTATTTGGTACAATAGCTGCTTATAAAGAGTTACATCACTAACATTATAAGTCTGCACCATTGACCACAACCACATCTTTTCTCCTTAGACTTTCTTTCCTTCCTTTGGACCCATTTGTGTAGAGACTCTGAGGTCTCCCCTGGATCTTCTTTTCTTGGGAGATCTATCTCTTTGGATGATTTCATTGACTCTTGTGGGTTTAATTGTTATTTCTACGTATATGACTCCCAAATCTAAATATACAGCTCTTTTCTGAGTTCCTGTCCAGAACCACTGGTTGCATATTAGACATCTCCACCTAGAAGTGTCTCCAGCTGTACTTTCTTTTCTCTTTTTCTCACTTAAAGCCTTCCTCCAGACTAATTTTGGGGGAATGCTGTTGTTCTTTTATTTCAGTTGTGTCTGATTCTTCATCACCCCATTTGGGATTTTTGGAAATGGAGTGACTTGCCATTTCCTTCTCAAGCTCCCTTTACAGATGAAGAAATTGAGGTAAATTAGTTAAATTAAGTAACTTGTCCAGAGTCACATAGTAAATGCCTGAGATTGGATTTGAACTCAGGCAGATGAGAGTTCCTGACTTTAGGCTCAGCACTCTAACCACCTACTCAGCTACCATTTTTTTTTTAAATTATTATAGCTTTTTATTTACAAAACACATGCATGGGTAATTTTTCAACATTGACCCTTGCAAAACTGTCTGTTCCAAATTTTCTCTTTCCCCTAGATGGCAGGTATTCTAATACATGTTAAATCCAACATATGTATACATATCCATAAAATTATCATGCTATACAAGAAAAATCAGATCTAGAAAGAAAGAAAGAAAAAAAACCTGAGAAGGAAAACTAAAATGCAAGTAAACAACAACAGAAAAAATGAAAATGCTATGTTGTGATCCATACTCAGTTCCCACAGCCCTCTTCCTGGGTGTAGATGGCTCTCTTCATCACTGAACAATTGGAACTGGTCTGAATCAATTCATTGTTGAAGAGAGCCATGTCCTTCAGAATTGATCATCATATAGCCTTGTTGTTGCCATGTACATTGATCTCCTGGTCCTACGCATTTCACTCAGTGCTGGAACTCTGTCTTCCCAGAAAGCAGCTGGAGTCAGGCTAATCAAAAGTCTTTATTCTTGGTCTCTTGGGCTCGCCATCAGGGTTTTAGATCTAGTACTCTCCACAGCACCTTCCTCTCTCCCACCGCCAGGAGAATGCCTCAATTTCCTCTTCCTACTCTACCCACACATGTCACTTCCCCCTCTTTGTCCCACCAATTAAGTCAGCACAGAACAGCTGGGAAGGGTCAACCTTCAAACAAGTTAATAGGGAACTGTCCAGTTGGCAATTAGTCTCACGTGCTCATTTTTAACCCTCATTGTTGTAAAATGTCTCTTCCCCACAAATTGGTAGGGATTTTTTCAACTATAATAGGAGTAAAAACTTCTGTTTCACCTTCAAATATCCATCTTAAAGGGATAGCACTAACTTCAGCTGCTATTGATCCTCCTACCCCAGACATGTAGGTGTCTGCCTTAGTCTTTGGCCAGTGACTGGGCCAGTTGGCACCTCTATTGACTGTGCGATCTGTACCTGTGCCCACCAGTCCTTCTAATGGACATTTATATAAATGGTGATCATAAGTTGATCAGCTATCACAGTTTCTGTCCAGTATATTCCTGGGTTTTGCTGCGTGGAGTCAGAACGTGGGTGACTGTCACCAGATTGCTTATTAGGAGTCTGTATCAATAAACCCGATGCTACTACTTCCCCTGGTTGATAAGTCACACATTGTCTACCTGTGTTAGTGACTGCGATGTTATCTACACATTTCCCAGTTTCCACATCACTGTTTTGTAAGTACTCTCAGGAGGTGAAATGGTCAAGCCTACTGTGCCTGGAGGCAAGGGATCCATAGGCTGGAGAGGAACAGATTTCACCTCTCCAGGGGATATCTCAGTTGTCCCAGCTGCATACAATTCTATCTTCCCTAATTGTAATCCCTTTCTCCCATCAGTTGGCTTCCTGGCTGATTGGTCATGTCCGGGTATTGGACTTGGAGGCACTCTCTGGGAGTGGCATCGGGTGCCATCATGCCCCAAGTGTTTTTTGCCTGGAGCCCTGGAGCTGGGGCCCTCATCCTGTTTCCCTGAATCAGTCTACACTTTGATGCCCAATGGAGTCCTCTGTTGCATTTTGGACATGGGGTATTGGGTCTTGTTCTTCCACCCTGTTTTCTTACTCTGTCTCTTTGCCAACATTGAGCTTTCAGATGGCCTAGTTTACCACATTGAAAGCATTGATGAGTCTCTCTGGAAGTCCCTTGCCAAAAGGGACCCTGTCTTCCCATGTTGGGATCTTGGGAAGTCTGCACCAGAGCCTGACTATAAAAGGTATTTGTGTTCACTGTGGCACAGCGTCTTATGATCTCCTCTAAAGGAGCATCCCTATGTATTCCTAGTATAATCCTTCTACAAACCTCATTGGCATTTTCTTTAGCAAGTTGCCTTACCAAAGTGTCTGTTACTGTATTTTCACCATTAGTCCATATGACAGCTGTCTGCAGACATGCCACAAAATCAGCAAAGGGTTCATTTGGTCCTTGTGCAATTTTTGTGAAGGTCTCACTCTTGTCGTTTTTACTGGGGAGAAAAGCCCATGCTTTGATAGCAGCAGCAGCAGCAATTTGCTCAAATGCTGCTATGGAGTAATTAATCTGTACTGAAGCTTCTGCATAAGAACCTACACCTGTTAGTAGGTCACAGGTGATTGAAGTATTAACTCCACTTTGACTATTTTGTTGGGTTGAAATCCTACAGAGCTCACTCTATTCAGAAAGCCACAACAAGTTTTGTCCAGGTTCTAAGCACACCCTTGCAATGGATTTCCAGTCACTAGAGGTTAAAACTTCATAAGCCAAATTCTGTAATAACATCTTAACATAAGCTGATGTAGCCCCACAGAGAGTGCAGGCTTTTTTCAGGTCTTTGAGGATGTCCATATCAAAAGGAGTGTATCTTCTACTTTCTTGGCCTGCAGAATTATACTGTTGAATCACGGGAAAAATTTGAAGTTTGAAATCATTATCTATTTCTTTTCTATTTTGAGCCGCTTGAAAAATCGATTTTTGTAATCTAGTTATAGGAGTTGGTGATTGCTGCGGGGAAGGTGCTGATGATATCACCACCCCTCCCACTACTCCTCCTCCCTCCCTCCCTGAAGGTGGAGTTGATGTGGGCCTGTCAATAATCTGCTCTCTTAAGGGTGTTTGAAGCTTCTTCAAGAGAATCAGAGTCATCACACCTTAATTCCTCATTTAAATCCCCTTGCCCTCGGGTAAGATCTTGAGATTGCTTATCTTCTATCTTTTTTTCCTCATACTTCCTCTTCTGTTCATTTTAAAAACTTTTCCTTCTCCTATAACTTGCTCGATAGTTTAAGTTTAATTGAACTACATTGTATATATAAAATACCTCTGTGGAAATTGAACAAGGCCCATTTTTTGTGTAAAATTCTTTCAGTTGAAGTCCCACTAGCTTCCAATTATCTACATTTAGTTTTTCTTCCTCTAAGAACCAAGGGGATGTGCGTTTTAATGTGTCCAAGAGTTTATCAATCTGTACCCAGGTTACAAGTAAACTCTGCTCCTCAATTATCTTAAATATACTCTCTATAGCATCATTCTTGGGTGAGGCTGGAGCTGGGGTTGGAGCAGGGTCAGCTGAGGTCGAGGGAATGTCTATAGCTAACATCTGTCCCATTTCAGCTATAAGAGATTGCTGGTTTAGCCCTTAACAAGGTAAGTTCCTTATTTGTCTAGTAGAATACTCACCTAATCTCCTGGTCACGGGAGGACTTCAGTGAGGGTAGGGTGCCTGCCCCATGTTGGGCGCCACATGCTGGAACTCTGTCTTCCCAGAAATCAACAGGAGTCAGGCTAAACAAAAGTCTTTTTTCTTGGTCTCTTTGGCTCGCCATCAGGGGATTAGATCTAGTAATCTCCACAGCACCTTCCTCTCTCCCCACCGCCAGGAGAATGCCTCAGTTTCCTCCTCCTCTTCCACTCACACATGTCACTTCCCCTTCTTTGTCCCACCAATCAAGTCAGCATAGAACAGCTGGGGAGGGTCAGCCTTCAAACATGTTAATAGAGAACTGTCCAATTGGCAATTAGTCTCATGTGCTCCAATATCCAAGTGCATTTGCTCAGTTCTAGCCCTTTACAACTCAGCATCAATTTATGTAAGTATCTTCAGATCTCTCTGAAATCATCCTGCTGGTCATTTCTTACAGAACAATAATGTTCCATAACATTCATATACCACAATTTATTTATTCAGCCATTCTCCAATTGATGGGCATCTATTCAGTTTTCAGTTTCTGGCTACCACAAAGAGGGCTGCCACAAACATTCTTGCACATACAGGTCCCTTTCCCTTCTTTAAGATCTCTTTTGGGCCCAAAAGTAACACTGCTGGATCAAAGGGTATGCACAGTTTGATAACTTTTTGAGCATAGTTCCAAATTCCAGCTACCATTTTTTTGGGATTACCAGCATCTTTCTGCTTATTCTATCCTGCAGTCTTGGAGTTCTCCTCTGCTGTTCCCTTTCCCAGATCCCATGGCCAGCCCTATCACTTTTATTTCCTCTCTATCCGCTTATCTCTGCTTTCTGAGCTACTCTCTTGTCCAGATCCTCATCACCTCTGGCTTGCTATAACAGTCTTCTAATTGGTGTCTCTGCTTCTCACCTCTCCTCTTCTCCAATCCATTTTCCACACAGGTGCTAAATCCATATCCCCAAAGTACAGATGTGTCCATATCATTTCTCTGCTTCTGGAGTACAGGATATTTTTCTTCTATTTGGTCTCTAGAACTCTTGACCATGTAACTCCACCAATAGAACAGAAACTGAGATGGTTTGAGACTTTTTATCCTCAGTCTGGCATGCAACAGGCACTTAATAAATTCTTGCAGCATTGAATTATATCTGTGATGGACTTTTCTGAGGGTTTTTAATGATCTACTTTTTAATGAGAATGGACCTGAATAGGAAAAGATTTGAAGCAGAGAATATATCCCAAGATATGGAAAAGAACTAAGGGTCCCATGGAACCAGGAGAGCCACAGGACGGGGTCCAAGAAGTCTGATTTTGGCCTGAGAAGGCAGAAATCTCCCTGTGGCTGAAGGAAAATAAGACTTTTCTAATGGGGATCATTTTGGATCCCTCTTCTGGCCTCGTGGTAAATTAGTGGTTTGTGTGAAAGGAAAAGGCCGATGTAGCTGGGGAAAGCCCTCCAGGGTGTCTGGAAGATCACTATCTTACTAAAACCAGAGGCTGACCCTCTCACATTGCTATTTGAAAAACTCCAGTGGCAAATTCTGACTGGCCTTTAAAGCCCTTCACACCTTGTCTCCCTTGTACTTTTCTAGTATCCTTAGAATGACAGCAACCCCTTTTACTCTCCTCACATGACACACAATCTCCTGACAAGGCATTTTTCTAGCATTTCATGCTTGGAATGGTTTTCCCTTCTCATCTGTACTATTCAGCTTCTATGACTTCCCTTATAAGAGGTCTTTCTCAGTTCCCCTTAATGCTAATGCCTTCTCTAAGGTTACCTCTAATTTACCTTTCATATATATGTATGGGATGGGTGCTAGACCCTCCCCCCCTTACTCAAATTGTAAGAGGAAGCATTTATTTGGTCCTTGTAAGCAGAAGCCTTAGCACTGCAGCTGAGCAGATATAGAACCTCTTAGTTTCCATCTCCCAGCATTGTACCTGGCCTGGTGAGCTGGAAATAGTGAATATAGTTAAATAGCAAAAGACTTATGTTCATTGGATGGATTGAAAAGGAAGTAACCATTGACCAATGGTCAGAAATGCTATCTACTTCCTGTGGGTTACGTGACTTCCTGAAGCTTAGACCTAGGGTCTGACCTTTTCTGGCCTACAGATCTCTGAGAATAGAGATCATGTGACTTCCTCAAACTTAGGCCTAGAGTCTGACCCATTCCATCTCATAGATCTTTTGAGAAGTCTTCACCTGGTCCCATTCATTCCTTCCTCTTTATTTCATCCCTTTGAAAATTTCTCACAACAATCCTGATACATTTCTTCCACTAGGTCATCTTTGTTATTTAAGCCTTTAGGCTCATCCTTCTCTTCAATGTCAATTATATCCCACCTGCTACCATTTAGAGCCAACACCTGCACATCAGTGGAAGTTTTCAGGAATCATTTTAGCTAAGAAAATTTGAACTACTCTAATGATTAAGTGCATAAGCAAGCAGGTGATAGAACATTGCTGCTTAAAGCAATGAGCAGGAATCAGAGACCCCACTTCCTCCAATTCCCACTGTCTTGGAAACACAGTTATAACAGACCAACAGAGCGACATCTAGCAGTCAGTTATCCATAGAACTACAGCACTGTCAAGGCTCAGGGTACCTCAGGGCCATTGTCACATCATTCCCACCTCGAGCAGTCCAGACACAGATTCATTTGGGACAAATGGATAAGCGTCTCATCTTCTGGACCTGCTTCAGCCATAGAGCCAACCCTGCCCAGGGGGGTCAAGACTAAAATGGGAAGACAAATGATTTGTAAGCAGTGGCAACAGTAGTGTCCGGTGCTGAGTGTCAGAATCAGGTCTCAGGTGATTTGAGGTTGACCAAGTGGTTGGAATTTCATGACTCAGAGTCTGGAAGAAGCAACTCTCATAAGTAGATTAAGAATTCAAGGACTATATATGAGCAAGAGAGAAAGAACAAATAAGTGAAATTATTTTAGCAGTTACTAGGGACGGTAACCAGGAACTCCACCCTGAGGAAGACTGGGGGGAAGATGAGACTATCATGAATCTCACATCCAAATAGCTTTTCCTAGGAAAAACACCAAAGAATGTTTTCCCCAAATTCCTATTTTTGTTTCCTCAAAGGAATAGATGTAATAGGTGGAACACTGTGGCCTTAAGTGAGTATGATCTCTTTTAGTAAAAGCTCTAGAACCCTTAGTCTCACAAGGGAGGGCTTTTACCCAATTAGTACAGGAGTTAAAACCAAAAGCAGTTTAAAGTCCCTAACAGTTTGAATAGTCCTTTCAGAATTTAATTTCATGGGAGCTATATGAGGGAATGTAGAAGTCAGGAATTGGGGAATTAAAAGTGCCATGATCAAGGACAAATAAGCAGCAGTAAGGGTAGCTGACCTCTAAGCCTCTTTCCCTTGGCCTGAAGTGAATTTCCCCTTCTGGTGTCCTTTATAAGACATAATAGAAACCTCTCCAGGTCCATGGATAGCTTACAGCAATTGTTCCCCTGCATATTTAATGGGGTCTCATTTGGCTTTCTTTCCATATAGCCCCATGAGACATGTAAAACATGTTGGAGTCAGTATGGATGTTCACTCTCATTCCTTTCCCTAATTCTTAAGCTCTGAGATAGGCAAACATGCTCCAAAGCATTTGTTTGGGGCAGGGGGAGGGGAGGAATTGGGGAGAGGAGAGCCAGAATCTCCATTGCTTTAGTGAGTAGAAAGTTAGGAAATGGGACAAATTATCATGAGGATCCCAGACCAGGAGGGGCCAGAAAAAGAAGCTTATAGAATAGTAAAGCAAGCAGGATTGGAAATTGATTTTTAAAAGTGGGAGGTAGTGGGTAATCAGATGGCTTCCTATGATAAGGAAACACCAGAATGGCATCACCTCATTTACCAAGTGGTTGGGGGCACTTTTAAGAGGTGCAAGCCACAATTCATTAAAAGTATATTAAAAGTAAAGCAAATGGAGAGTCATAAACTAAATGAGGGTTGTAAACTGGCACTCACCCAGACCAGCCATGCCCATAAAATGGAGCTGACAGAAGTTAGCTGTGGGAAAGAATCAGGAAGTAAACAGAAAGACGAAGGAGGTGGATGTGACATCAAAGAAGGAAGAAGTAGTGAGGAAGAAGCAGGAAGTGGATATGATGGAACAGGAGGGGGCAGGGATAAGATGAGAAATGACAAAGTTAACAGAGAGACATATGACCTTGAGGAAAAGGATAGTGATTAGATGAGGGAGGAGAAAGTGAGCAGAGGGAAGCTTGCCTCCATCTCAGAGGCATGGCCTTTTCCCTCATCCCCCACCCTCCCTGAAGAGATATGTCTTCTGTCCGCTCCCTCTGCGCTCTCTTGTGAAGGCTTCTGTACTGATCTACAGTCTTTCTATCTATTGCTTCCACACTCCTTATAAACATGCCAAAAACATGTCATCCTTAAAAAGATCCACACTTGGCCTATCCATCCCCATTATATGTGATCTCATATCTCTCCTTTCATTTGTCACTAAACATTTTGAAAATGACCACTATAATTAATAATTCCAGTTCCTTTCTTTTCTTTTCTTGTATCTCTAGTCTGGATCCAACCAATTAATCCAATGATTGATTCCATAGTCACTTTCACTTCCCTTATCCAATCATATGGTATGTTCTGTCTTCTGTGTCTGTCATATCCCATGTCTATGCCCTTTTTTCTCTCCTAACATTGCCACTAAACATGACTATCAAGTCATGTTTAGATTTTTACATTAGCCTCCTGGTTGGGCTTCTCACCTCCATTCTTTCCACTTCAGCCCATGAATTTGGCTGTCAAATCAGTCTTCTTAGTATAATCATGTTGTCTTTCTCTCTCCTGCTGCATTCAACAAACTCCACTGGCTCCCTGTAACCTGCAGGGTTAGTCAGTAAGCATTTACCAGGTACTTACTATGGGCCAGATACTATGCTAAGAGGTAGTAATACAAAAAAAGCAAGAAATATATCCTGCTTATTAGCTCTTAGTCTAATGGGAGAGACAACATGCAAACAATCATATACAAATAAGTTACAGGATATATCATCTATAATAAACAGAGGATTAACTGTAAAACTCTCTATTTGACATTCAAAGCTACAATAAATTAGCCCCATTTTATTTATTTCAATACCATCACTTCATACCCCTTCATGCACTCTAGGTTCCTTTGACCATGGCCTGCTTACTGTTCCTTATATGTAAGATTCCATCTCCTGCCTCTCAACATTTTTGCTGACATTCCTGGAATTCTGCCCTTCATCTCTGCCTTCTGGCTTTCCTTGCTTCCCTATGTGTGAATTGGATTTCACTGAGACAATTGCGTAGTCTCAGTCTTATTTTCTCTTCCCAAGTCTTCAAAATCCAATGACATAACAAAATTCAGAACAAATGATAGTGGATGACCTTAGAGTCTTCAACGTCTGATCAAGCTCTCTTAAGTGCTGTACAGTGCCTGCTTCAGAAGCCTTCGTGGATGCTAGGGAAATGGTTTTCATTCACTCATCCACAGAGGGAAATCTTCAAATGCTTGAGGTAGATGTCACCCTAAGTCACTAATGGGTTTGAGGCACCTTCATGGGTTTGTTACCTTCAACCTGGGTTAGTCCGTCTCCCAAGATGATTTTACTGTGATGTGGCCATTGTGCATGGTACAGCTTCTTGGTGACAGCTTCTTCAGATGAGAGTTGAATCCCAGGTGGAGACCAGAAGAAGTAAATGAAAAGTTCTGAAAAGGATGATTCATCGAGCCATCACACCAAGTCCTACTTCTCCTTTAACACCTTGTACACTCCAACCCACTTACTTATTAGCACTTTGCCCAACACATAGTAAGAAAATGTTTGTCGAAATTGATTTTATATAACCTTTCCCACTTTGTTTTAAAAGTATATATGGAACATTTCATTCTCTGACAGTCTTAGTTTAATAAGTAGAAGTAATTTTATTGTAATTATTACATTACTCACTATATGCCATACATTTGTCTTCACTGCCTTGGGTAATATAGAAGAGCACTGGATTGTAATGGGAATTAGGAAATTCACATTCTAGCCCAGGTTTTGCCATCATGTAGGGTGGGTGTGTGTGTGTGTGTGGGTGTGTGGGTGTGTGTAAGTCACTTATCTAGACCTCATTCACTTTATTTGTAGAATAAGGATGTTGGATTTCTAACTTAGTCTAGTTCTAAGTATTTTTTTCTTAGTATTTCTAAGTAATTTCTAACTTAGCATTTCTATTTAAACATTAACATTTATTCTCCAGAAGTTTATGATGTCATCAGAAAATTGGAAAGAGGAATCACAGGAATAATTTCTCAAACAGAATTACCCAAATCCAACTGTAGTTGGGGGACATGGCACTGAGGTATTTTAATATGAGGAATTGAAGTCTTGGGGAAATCTTAAAGGAAGGATTTTGGATTCCCAAGACAAGAATGCTTTCACAGCAGAGTATTATATCCATATCTGAGGATATGGTAAGTCCAGATTTTTCTGTGATCAGTAAAATTAAGTATCAGTGAGAAAGGTATAAAATGATGCTTAAAAAAAAAAAAAAAAAAAGTCTACTTACCTTATATCACCTTTAAGCCTAGAGTTTGAATTCAAGTATTTTAAGAAAACTTTTTTAACTTTGGTAAAAAGAGGAGTCAGGATAGAAATGTATGTTAATTTCTATTTCATTTAATTGTATTTGTGATTTAAACCTTTAATTTGCAAGACTTAAAACTGTTAGTTCTGACCATGTGACTAAGGCTCCTTTGCCACATTGCTACCATATACTCTTTGCAGGTTTTGTTCTCTTTGAGTGGTATGTAAATTATAAATAAATAAATATGAAATATATTATGTAAATATATAATATAATGATTGTAATGAGATTTCCTCAGTTATCATGTATACTTCTCAAGGGAAAGGAACCAGATTTTCCTCAGTTCTTCATTTAGTGCTCTATACTCAAATTCATTGTCATTGACCTATTGATAGCTTTGAATTTTCATATGGAGTTTATTAGAACAATAATATCACCAATTATTAGAACTAATATGTATACTTTCTTTTCTTAGCATATCATTACTAGCCTAAAATCCTTGTTCTCTTTTCAGGATTTTGTAGGATGAGTTTTATTTTAATTTGTTTTTATCCGAAGTATATACATAGTATATACAAGTATATACATAGTATATACAAGTATATACAAGTATATACAAAAACCTTGTTTGTTTTGTTAACCTTTCCTCTCTCCCGACTCTTTAAAAATATCCCTGATGAAATTTATTTTTTTGAGACACCATCCCTTTTTTTCAAGAATTTTTTTCATGTCTTTCAAAAATTTGATTCCTTTTCTCTATTATATTTTAGCATTAACCTTAAAGTCATCCTTAACATTTTTATCTTTCATCTGTGACATATAATTGAGAGGAAAATGTTGCAGCTTTGTGATTCTGTCCTTGAACTTTTCTTCCATCTTATCCTCTGCTTATCTTCAGCAGACCTGCTTAAATTCTGAGTAAATGATTCTGGGGAGATGATCTGTTTTAGCTTTAGTCCTAGACAAAGTCCAACTTCCATTTATCTTCTGTAGTGTAAATAATTCTTATGTAGTAATTTAACTGACTTCTTTCAGTGGTTCTTTTGTTCTCCACTCTTTACTTCTTTGCCTCCTCCAGTCCCAAGTAAATTATCTTTACTTCTGATCTTTTTTCCTTATCCCAGAATCTGAGAACTATATGGATATCACTTTAGTAAGAGGATTAATTTTTATCTTTAACTTTTTTACTTCCTATGGTTTCATTGTCCTTCCTTTTCCTTTTTTCATACATACATTTCTGCAGTCTTAGGTCCTTAATCTTGTTGTTCCTACTGTTTAGAGTCCTTATTACCTAATCTCATTTTACACACTTTTCTTTTTTTGGTTCAAATCACTTTAAAGACCTTACTAATCCAAGTCCATCCTTTCTCATACAGCCAGTGGTTTTAGTCCTTACCCCTACAAAATATTTTAAATTTAAGAGGTTAAAATGATCCATAGGTATTATTGAATGATTATGGTGATAAATAGAAACAGGAATTAGGCATCAGTCCAGCCTGACTCCTGGATCCAGCTTCATCCTATACCAGCCATGTCACATTGGTTTGATAGTTAACTTGAACCTAAATTTTCTTATCTATAAAATGGGTATAGTAATAATAATTGCCCATAATAGCATAGTTATTTAAGAATCCAGTAAATACATGTATGTAAGAATTCTTTTAAAATTGTGTTATAGAAGTATGATACTAGTAATTCATAGTAGGAATTCTTGACATGAAATTTATGAACTGTGAGATAGGCTACCTCTTCCTAACATTCATGCATTCTGATTTCTGTTCTGATTGCTTCCCTTTAATCACATTTAGCCTCACTGTTTCTGATAGTATCAAGATTGGAAGAACAAATAATTAAATTCTCCTTAGTCTTGGACTTAGTGATCTTATTCCTGGCCATTTTCTCTCAAGAAATCAAATACAGAAGCAAAGGCCTTATATGTCTGGTCATTGCAGCATTCTTTGTGATCTCAAGGAATTAAAGTTATAGAATCTGCCTATTGATTGGGGGGGGGGCGGCTAGCAAAAAACTAACTATGATATATGTGAATATGATGGAATATCACTGCCTAATAAGAAATGGTAAGAATATGGAAATAAGAGAAACATGTAAAAAATTGTTTAATCTAACTAGAAGCAAATTTTCTCTTTCTCTCTCACTCTGGAGCACAGACAGCACTGTAAATGAAAAGATCATTAAAAGTAGAAGCAGATATTGGGCTTATATCCCAAAGAAATACTGAGGAGGGGAAAGGGACCTGTATGTGCCAAAATGTTTGTGTCAGCTCTTTTCATAGTAGCTAGAAACTGGAAGATGAATGGATGGCCATCAATTGGAGAATGGTTGGGTAAATTATGGTATATGAAGGTTATGGAATATTATTGCTCTGTAAGAAATGACCAGCAGGAGGAATACAGAGAGGCTTGGAGAGACTTACATCAACTGATGCTGAGTGAAATGAGCAGAACCAGAAGATCGCTGTACACTTCAATACTGTATGAAGATGTATTCTGATGGAAGTGGAAATCTTCAACATAAAGAAGATCCAACTCACTTCCAGTTGATCAATGATGGACAGAAACAACTACACCCAGAGAAGGAACACTGGGAAGTGAATGTAAACTGTTAGCACTACTGTCTATCTACCCAGGTTACTTGTACCTTCGGAATCTAATACTTAATGTGCAACAAGAAAATAGTATTTACACACATATATTGTATCTAGGTTATACTGTAACACATGTAAAATGTATGGGATTGCCTGTCATCTAGGGGAGGGAGTAGAGGGAGGGAGGGGATAATGTAGAAAAATGAATACAAGGGATAATGTTATTTTTAAAAAAATTATTCATGCATATATACTGACAAAAAAAATTATAAATAAAATTTTTTAAAAAGTAGAAGCAGAATTCTGAGTAATTGTACAAATCAATCCACAAGCATTTATTAAGCACTTACTGTGTTCTAGGCACTGTGCTTAGTGCTTTGAGGAAAATCTTGAATACTTCATGTCCTCAGGGAGCTTTCATATTAATATAGGAGACAACCTAGAAATAAATAGGTTCATTTAGGACAGATACTGAGTAAAATTAAGGTAACACAGTAGAAGACTCAAGACATGGGCAACAGGAAGGGCTTCTGTTAAAAAAAAAAAATGATGTTTGCATTGATTCTTAATATCAAGAGTCAGAAGTGAGAAGGAAGAACATCCCATTATATATAGGGAACAGCCAATGCAGAGGCAAGGAGATAGGAAATGAGGAGAAGTGAGCAAAGAGTAGTAGAACATGAGGTGGGGGAGTAAGATGAGGCAGTCCTGGAATGTAGGTAGGAAGGGGCCAGATAGTAATGAACCTTAAATGTCAAATGGAGGACTTAATGTTTGAACTTGGAGACAGTAGAGAGTCCCTGGAAATTGTTGAATTGGGAGTATTAGTGGTCATGGTCAGTTATACAAATTAAGAAAATCATTTCTATGGAGGATGAATTGGAGCTGGGGGAAAGTTGAAAGAGAGATCCCAGCTAGAAAGCTAAAAGAATAGTCTTGTCATGAGGAGAGGATACATTTATTAAGGTGGCAGCTGTGTCAATGAAGACAAGACATATAAGTCATGTTGTGAAGATAGAAATGATAATATTTGGCAATGGATTAAGTATGTGGGTGAGAATGAGTAGTAGACACCAAGGTGAAAAACCAAGAAGATAGTGGTGTCTTAACACATTTTGATAGAGAAGTTGGGAATGGTGAAATGTTTGGAATGAAAGAAAATTATTTGTTTTGGATATTATTTGTTTCTTGAGGCATCTACAGAACACCCAATTAGCAATTAAACTTGGATTTAAGCTTCAGAAGAGAGTAGCACTGGATATTTAGATCTAGGGAATCCTCTGTTTACAGATAATAACTGAACCCCTGTAAAGTCTGTGCTGGCTTTCTTGAAGTCTGGAATAGGCCTTGGCCAGAGTAGGATAGCCACCATGAGAATGGTCAGGAATAGAGTCTAAAGTCTTTATTGTCTCCTCCACAGTCTGTCTTCTTCACAATCTGTTCACTCTGACTCATCCTGTCCCCAGTTCTCTCAGCCCTTAAATACCCTATCACAATTACAGCATACTGAGTATATGCCAACTAGATTGATTATATCATTATATCATACTAGATATATATAAACTAGAGAACCATTATCTCATCAATTCCAGTGAGTTAACACCTTATTCTAAGTATCCTTGTTTTGTTTTGTTTTTTTTGGTGGGGGTGGGGGTGGGTTGTTTGTTTGTTTTTGTCTGAGACATCTGGGATTAAGGGACTTGCCCAAGGTCACGCAGCTAGGAAGTGTTAAGTATCTAAGACCAGATTTGAATTCAGCCCTGACTTTAGGGCTGTTGCTCTATCCCCTGCTCTACCTAGTTGCCCCTCCTTTCTGGTTTTGAGGCTAACTCTTTCACCATTATATAGTCTTGGAGAGGGTGATTTATAGTAAATATTTTTACTTTTATATTTAAAAAAAGTTTGGATTATTTTTTCATTGACTTATATCACATTATTTTCAGAAACTAATTTTCAAACAAATACATTATAATTACATTATATACAGTAGTATTATTCTATATACATTTTTTTTAAGTGGGCAGCATAGCCTGGCAGAGTACTAGCCTCAAAGTCAGAAAAAACTAGATTCATATTCTGCTTCTACACACTTATTAGCTGTGTGACTACGGGTTGGTTTATCTACTAAGTTATAGACATTGATAGAAAGAAATATTCCCCAACAATACAGGTGCCCTTTATGATTAAAAACATGAATTAAAAAGTATTATTTTTATAATAAAGAAGATATTCTAATTATTTTACCTCTAGAGGCATATTCATATAATGATGGGTGACTTTGTAAGTACAATCACAGACAACCATTTGTCTAAAGATGCAAACTGTGGAAATGTGGATGTATACATGGGGAGATTATGGAGATTTAAAACCTGTATTTTTAGGTATATTTAATTTTCACTAAATCATTGCCTGCCTATCAGATTGGCCTTCATCAACATTCCATTTCCTTTGGGATTCTGTGCTTTGCACAGGCCCACTTTCTATATGAAATCTGTTCAGTTACTCACTCTACCTAATATTATTTAATATTTACTATTTTATTCTGTATAGATGTTATTTCTTTTTTTTTTTTTTTTTTGTGAAGATTTTTATAGGAAATTAGAATACCCCCTCCAATCAGATACACAACTGAAGCTCTCTATAGAGATTATGATACAGGAGTGCTAGAGTCAGAAAGAGACCAAAAAGTCTATTTTTAACATAAAACTAGATCACAGTGATTGCTTTTTAGAAGGTGAAGCCTGAAAATTTTATGTAAATGTGCAAAGAAAAAATCAAGAGCATTGTCTCCTTTCTAGGCTGCTTAGCTGCTGACGAAAAAGGTTGGGAAAACATGGGAACCTGTCGGGGGAAGTTGGACAGGCTTGATAGATTTAAAAAGAAAAAAAATTGTTTAAAAATAAAGATTTGGGGAAAGATAATGGCATATGTTGGTCTCTGTCTATAATTTGTATGGTGACTTGTCCTCAACATTAAATTTGAGGAAGCTGGTCGTCTGCCCTTCTGGCCCTGAGAGACATACTCTGTCCTCAGCTACAAAGTCTTCAGCATTAGTTATTTATATACCCATTCAAGGGTGTGTGTGGGAAATTGTATTTTTTTAAACAGGTTGTATTGGTAAAAGGAACTCCCAGTAAGAAAATAACCTCCATCAATGCATTTAAATAACTGTGAAGAGGGAATCCCAAAACTCTGAAAAATCCTTAAAGGAGAAAACCTTCTTCGACTCTGCCTCAACAAGGGGACTCCACCCCAAACACAGTTTCATCTTTGTAATCCTGGTGGGAATGGCTTAGCCCGGAAACCCATTGAATTCAATTCAAATTCTAACCCTGTCTGAAACCCAGCCAGGAGCCAACCTGGGACTCCATCCACCAGCCCACTTAAGCTTGTAGCCAAAAGCCCCTATTATAAAAGAGCCAGGCTGGAGCCCTCCCTTTGCAGAGGGTCTAAACATGCCAGCACCATGCCTGGCACCCCGCCTGGCACCCCAAAGACTCTGCCCACTGGAATGTTTCCAGTGTCCTCTCTTTATCCTCACCTATTTCCTTAATCGTACTTCCAATCCCATAATAAATCTCTTTTAGTACTTCCAATCCCATAATAAATCTCTTTTATCAATCTAGGTTTTTGGGTCTGTAAATTCCTTTACAGAAAACTGCTTGCGCCACCACTAGACTTCATTTTCATTTGGGGACCCCAAATTTAAACCTTATCAACTGCTCTGTAGGCTTAGTCAAAGAATTTCCTGGAACCTTCAAAGGTTAAGTAACTTGCCCAGTCTCACAGTCAGTGTGTCTCACAGGTGCAACTTGAAAACAAGACATTCTAATTTCGAGTCCATCTCTCTCATCACTATATTATGTTATCCTTCTGTGTGTACTGAAAATTTACAGTCTTTTTTTGCGCTCTACATATGCTACATTTTGTATATTGACTTCAAAATTAAATGCTATGCAATGTTTTATCTTACTTGATTGGAGTTTACCTAAATAATTTGGAAATTGACAGGCTCTCATCTCTATGTCCTTCTAGCCATAGTCTCCTCTCTTTTATGATACTATTTCTTTGGGGAAAAAATGCGTTCTAATGCATTTCCAAATAAATGAACCTCTGTTTCTTGAGTTTAAGATCACCTTCCAGCTTTGTTCCTGACTTTCTCCAGACTTCAAACTATTGCCCTCCCACCTGGTACCTTTATTTCTTTTTCAGAACCTAGTACCTTTGTTTTCTTTGATTAGAATGTAAGCTCCTTGAGGGAAGAGATTGTCTTTGCTCTTCTGCTTGTATTTGTGTCTCTCAGCACCTATACTTAGCATGGGCTTACCCCAGTTAATCTCTCTCCCTCTGTCTTTCTTCCAGTTCCCTCCCTCCTTTCCCTTTTTTTTTCTCTATTTCCTTTTCTACTCCCTTTCCTTTTCCTGAACAGTTCCCTATTCTTATTCAAAAGAGATCCTTTGGGAAATCTCATGAGTAGATTTAGCTATATGATTTCATGATATTTGTTGTTTTGGTCCCTTGATGATTTGCCAAATTAGAACAGATTTCAAAATTAAAAGTATGGTTTGGGAACAGTTTGGATGGCTTATACTGAAGTAAAACTGCATGGTTTGGGTATATATCTTAGCTCTCAGGGCTAGCTAACTTATTCACTCACCTTTCTAAGCCAGGCAAAGTAAATATCATGTGTTCAGATTCCTGCTATTAAAGGTTTTATTTTAAATCTGCAATATCGTCCTTTTTCAAAACTGCTTTCTCCAGTTTTTATAGGATTTTGGTTGTTTTAAGAAGGTTAGGATTCTTAAAGCATTTACTTGCCTTAGAATAAACACTTAAAAATGGATGGCTTAGAGCTTAGAGTTGGAGATTTGTGAAGTTATACATTTGAGTGGGTGGAAAAGGAAGAAAAGAAATCTGAACAGTCAGAAAAAGGCTTTATCTCCCTAAAATATACTAATAATACAATATATTGTTACATTAACAATAAAATATAATACAATACATTTTATTTATATGATAAATATAATAATAAATATAAAATCAGTTTCATAGGTTATCTCCTATGGGTAGACCCTGGCTAAGGATCTTGATCATGGATAAGGTACCCAGAGCCTCAGTAAATCTTATGCAAAATGGGATGATAAATTTACTTCATCTACTTGTCAAAGTTTTAGAAGATCCAATGAGATAATTCAAATGAAAATACTTTGTAATTACATAGTGATCTGAAAATGTAAATTCACAATTATTATTACTCTATTAGTTAGTATTAAGTCCACAATGGAAACATCTTATGATTTGCATATACATGAGTTGATGTAGAGCAATTGTAGATAACATCCCACCCTTGTAGTGAGTCCCATGGGTTTGTAGAATAATTCCAATAATTGGAAAGCCCTTAGAGGTCATCTAATGGGAATACTTGCTTTTTCAGAATCAATAGCCTCATTTTATACTTAAAAGAATTTAGGAGACTGGTAGGTTTTTAGCAGCAATTATCAAAAGTCATAGATTTACATTTGAAAAGGACCTTAGAAGCAGGCCATCAAGTCTAACACTCTCATGTTACAAATGAGACTTTAGTACAGAAAAGTAAAGTGACTCAATTACCAGTGTTTGAGACAGATTTGAACTCAGAGATTCCTAACTCCACGTGTAGCATTCATTTCACTTTGCTACCTCAAAGAGACCTTAAGATAGTTATTACACAGAAGTTCCCTTCTTTTTATTAACGTTAATTTATCTTTTTTTTTTTTTTTTTCCTGTGTGTGAACTTGGGTACATTTCTTTGAGAATCTGTCCCTCTTCTCCTCTGCTTCTTGATTCCTTTGTTTCTCTTTATCCACCTTTGACCTTGCCTTTGTCATTCTCTGATCTTCTCATTTTCTCTTCTATCCTTTTAATTTTACTGTCTTTCCCTTCCTCTGCTCTTTCTTTACTTTGCCTGAATTTAATTGCTGATTTGTTTAATAAAGTTTCATATTCTCTTTTCATTATTTGAAAGTGGATCCTTATATATTTACATGCTTGTACATGAATACTTGTCACTATTTTGCTAAAAATCTTCATGAGAAGGAAGTGAACCCAACATGGCAGAGCTAGAAAATGTATCAGACTGAATCCTGATTAGGAAATACAGAAAAAGTCACAGTGAGCAACTTGTCCAGCCCAACTCAGCATAGGAAAACAGAGAAAGGTCTTTGAATATTGGGAATGGGTTGGACCAGGAATGTACTACATTCCAGGTACTTCAAGCACAGGAGGGGCTGTGCACCAGAGCAAGAAGAAGTCCTATGACTGGAGCACCACTAGACCCATACCAGTATACTGGGATGGGGACAGCTGCAGACTGGCAACTTTGTTAGGTACTACCTGGTTTCAAGGCATAGATCTAGGGAAAAATGAGAATTGTGGCTTCCCTTGGTAGAGAGGCCTTGACTGGTATTCTAAAAAAGGAGGAAATTCAGGAAGCAAGAGAAGTTGTATGGTGAGGACATTAAGTGCAGAGCAGGTCTCATTTCCAACATCTAGCTCAGCCTGCAGAAAAATAACCAGGGCAAGAATCCCAGACCAAAGAGGAGACAACAATTCTAATCCTCTGAAGCAATAGAGTTTTCTAGCTAGCTGGTAGTGATTGAGTCCAGCGGCAGTCTGATCTTGTTCAGACAAAAACCAGCTGAAGTATTAGTAGAATTCAGTTCAGCAGGACAACAATTAGTCTTTGCTCTGTGTCATACTACTTTGGGGGCATTGAAAACTTTCAGATTTGCAGCTTTCCCCTGATATCTTGGAATAACACAACACTCACTACTTCAAGAAAACAGCATTGTGACTCCCCAGAAGTGCCTAGCTCTATTGACAGGATGTGGGATAGAAGAATGAACAAACAACAGTAGCAAAAATCTTATCATAAAATGAGATTATGATTCTTGGCAAGCCCAAGGCACAAATCCAGAAGAAAATGACGCCAAGGTATCTTCAAGGAAAGCCTTAGAGAAAAATGCCCCTCGTACAAAAATCCAACTAGTATTTCTGGAAGAGACAAAAAGATTTAAAAAAAAAATTTTTTTTTTTTTTTGAGGTGAAAATATTTTTAGAAATGTAATGAGGGTGCTTGAGGAAAAAAAATGCAAAGAAATGGGAGCTACGGAAAAAAGAGTTAGAGAATTAATTGTACTTCTTGGTATAAGAGGTACAAAATCTTATCAAAGTAATAAACACCCTGAAAATTAGGATGGACTAAAAAAAGAAACCAATGATTCCATGATTCCTGAGTTTTGTTGTTATGTCTTTGTGATCTTAAGAGGTTAAGGGATCGAGAGGGAAAGAGAATTACACAAGGGTTAGGGAAGATTGAGAGTAAGAAGGGAAAAGAAGGTTAAAAAAAACTTATCTCAAAATAATCAGGTGTACAAACATATATGTATAAAAACAAGGAGAGGTTAAGAGGAAATACTTAACACTTGAACACTTTTCATCTAAAGTGATCAAAAGAAGGAAGAATACATACCCAAACACATACACACACACACACACACACACACACACACACACACACACACACACACAATTAGGCACAGAAATATAATTTACTTAACGGGAAAGAATATAAAGGGAAGAGAGGGGGAAGTTAGAGAGAGATGATGTATTAAGAAAAGGATTAGTCCTAAGCAAGTCACATTCTTAGCATGTACAAAAATTTATAACTCTTTTGGAATGGCAAAGGATGGAAATCTGAGAGATACCTATAACATGGGAAATGAATGTACGAATCATAGTACATAAAAGTGATGGAATGCTATTGTGCTGACCTTATCCCCATAAAGACCAACCGTCATTCCAGAGGACTAATGATGCTTCCTGACTCCTGATGAAGATGTGAAGTACTCAGTACAAAATAAGGCAAAAGTTTTTGGATGTTGTCAATGTGGAGATTTTAAGAAATCATTTATACATATTTGTAATGGATTTTGTTTTTCTTGTATTCTTATTTAGGGGGAGGGTTGGGATGAGAGTGAGAAGGGAAATTTCAGTTAATTAAAACAAAAAAAAAATTAAATAAAAATCTTCAGTGGCTCCCATTGCCTTGTGGATAAAAGATAAAATCCTTAGTCTGAAATTTCAAAGGCCTCTACAGCCTGGCTTCTACTTTACCTATTTCTTCTCTCTTTGCCACACTGGCCTGCTAGGTCTTCCCCATTTACCTTTTATCTCTTGTTCTTCACCATTGTACAAGTGGGTCACCGTGTCTGGAAGGCATTTATTACACTGTCAGCTTTACCATGTATAAATCTTAGATTTTTTTAAAGTACAGATCTTGTGCTATGTCTATAAACTAAATGAGCTATGTGGCCCTCATTGTTTTCAGTTTCAGAAAAGTTTCCATAACAGCATAAATATAGTGTTAAACAATAATTTCATATAAGCTGTATAAAACACACTCTTTACAACAATCCTGTAAGATAAGTAGTTCAAGCATTTCACATTATATATATAAAGAAAATGAACTTCATGTGAGTTTGGGGCATATACAGATCCATGACTAAAACATAGATTTTCTGCTTTCATTTTAAACATTTTCCTCATTCTGTAGTATATGAATGGGTCTTTGAAATTGTGCCAGATTGTCCAAGCACACTTCTCCCAGAGCCATACTTCTATCAGTTTTCAGTGCCCCACCAGATATACACAGAGATTAATGATGGGGAGGTGCAAACATTCTGTCTGTTCAACCATCCTCTCAGTGGGGGTAACAGGAAGCAAGAGGCCAAGTTCTGCTCAGAGCTGTCTATTTATGCTTCCTCTCTTCCAGGATTACCTCTGCCTAGCCCACTCAGTACTGCCATAGGTATAAACCACAGAAGGGAGGTGAATAGAGTGATGTTGCACCCAAGAAGGAGATCTACCAAGAGGACACATCCCTCGCCACCTCAAGAAACCTATTAAGGTCCTATAACTCTTTCACAGTACAACCTCCCACCTCAGGGCCATGCCCCTTTTACTTCCCTGGGGCCAACCCTGCCCAAGCTGATGTGGCATACAGGCTACATGGCTTATCTTGGAGAGAGGAAAGTCCCTAGTCTCTAATATGAAATACTGTACAATTTGATCCTCTCAACAACTCTGAGAGGCCAGGTACTGCCAGCTACTGTTAGGGGACAGCCACCTGAATCAGTTCATCACTCAGTAAACATTTATTAAACACCCATTGTGTGCCAAACACTGCTAGGCACTGAGGATAAGAAGAAAGCCAGAGGCAGTCCTTGCCCTCAAGAACTCATCTGACAGGGGAAATAACACACCAACAAAATAAGTATTCTAGTATTTAAAGACCTCTCCACATTGAAATGGGATAATACTTATTTTGTTTGGCCCCAGAGGACAGAATTACAAGCTGTTGTTGGTAGTTAAAGACTTGGGCTTGATGGAAGTAATAGCTTTCTAATAATCAGAACCATTCTAAGGCAGTGCACAAGACTGGAGATCTTCAAGTGAAGTAGCTTCAGAGTTGGAGAACCTGGTTCTGAATCCTGGCTCTACTAGTTTTCTCCAAAATTACTGATTCCTACTGTAAATAGAGCACTGGAACTGGAATCAGAAAAGCTTTCTTTCAAACTTAACCTTAACTCATTTATAAAATGAGGGTAAGAGTAGCACCTACCTCCTGGGATTGTTGTGAAGAAAAAAGGAGATATTTGTAAAGCACTTTGAAAACCAGAAGGTATTATATAAATGCTACCCATTATTATCATTATCACTATTAGTTTGTTGTTGTTATTTTCTCATCTTCCATGATTTTTTTTAAAATTTTTTTTATTATATATATATATATTTTTTTTTTATAATATTATCCCTTGTATTCATTTTTCCAAATTACCTCCCCTCCCTCTATTCCCTCCCCCCGATGACAGGCAATCCCATACATTTTACATGTGTTACAATATAGTCTAGGTACAATACATGTGTGTGAATATCATTTTCTTGTTGCACAATAAACATTAGAATCCGAAGGTACATGCAACCTGGGCAGACAGATATTAGTGCTAACAATTTACATTCACTTCCCAGTGTTTCTTCTCTGGGTGTAGCTACCTCTGTCCATCATTGATCAACTGGAAGTGAGTTGGATCTTCTTTATGTTGAAGATTTCCACTTCCATCAGAGTACATCCTCATACAGTATTGTTGTTGAAGTGTACAGTGATCTTCTGGTTCTGCTCATTTCACTCAGCATCAGTTGATTTAAGGCTCTCCAAGCCTCTCTGTATTCCTCCTGCTGGTCATTTCTTACAGAGCAATAATATTCCATAACCTTCATATACCACAATTTACCCAACCATTCTCCAACTGATGGACATCCATTCATTTTCCAGTTTCTAGCTACAACAAAAAGGGCTGCCACAAACATTTTGGCACATATAGGTCTCTTTCCGCTCTTTAGTATTTCTTTGGGATATAATCCCAGTAGTAGCACTGCTGGGTCAAAGGGTATGCACAGTTTGATAACTTTTTGGGCATAATTCCAGATTGCTCTCCAGAATGGCTGGATTCTTTCGCAACTCCACCAGCAATGTATTAGTGTCCCAATTTCCCCACATCCCCTCCAACATTTATCATTATTTGTTCCTGTCATCTTAGCCAATCTGACAGGTGTGTAGTGGTATCTCAGAGTGGTCTTAATTTGCATTTCTCTGATCAGTAGTGATTTGGAACACTCTTTCATGTGAGTGGATATAGTTTCAATTTCTTCCTCTGAGAATTGTCTGTTCATATCCTTTGACCATTTATCAATTGGAGAATGGTTCGGTTTCTTATAAATTATGGTCAGTTCTCTATATATTTTGGAAATGAGACCTTTGTCAGAACCTTTGTTTTTAAAAATATTTTCCCAATTTGTTACTTCCCTTCTAATCTTGTTTGCATTAGTATTATTTGTACAGAAACTTTTTAGTTTGATGTAATCAAAATCTTCTATTTTGTGATCAATAATGATCTCTAGTTCTCCTCTGGTCATAAATTCCTTCCTCCTCCACAAGTCTGAGAGGTAGATTATCCTCTGTTCTCTTCCATGATTTTTAATCTGTGTAAAATCTTTTTTGGAAATTTTATTTTTAACCTCTTCTTTAAATTACCATCAAAACAAGATGTGCATGGTTGTTTTCAGTAAGTAAACTGCTACCATTCACCTATTAGTCATTGTCCCAGATTCATATTTGCTCCTTTGTGACTGATGCTTTCTGCCTTTCCATTATTAACAGAAGATGTCACATCTTAGACCAACGGCAGCATGAGACAGGATTTCAGGATCCCACTTTATTTTGTTGTGAGGATCAGACAAAGAAGTATTTTCTAGACAGTGACCAAGTAGACTTAAGAGAACCAAGACTCAAGCATGCTACCCACTTCCTGACAGAAGAGCAATATACTCAGAATCGGGTTCAGAACTTTTTTTTTGTTTAACATAGCCAATTTGGGTATTTATTTTGTTTGACTATGTATATTTATTGCAAGGATTTTAATTTTTTTCCCCATAATGAGGAAAATTTTTATTTTTGTTTTTTTGGGGAAAAAAAAAAGCTACCATCTGTGGGATTATGACTAAACTCCTCTAAGTTAGAATCCTCCCTAAGCATGATGATACTGCAGCGCTGAGGAGCCTTGGTGGGCCATGGATAGCTGGTCTCCATGTCCCCTTAAATAAAAGAAAGCTACTGACTAGGAAATACTAGAAAATACTATCCTCTAACAGTCATCCATACAGTATGTGATTTCATGATGATTTTTTTGTTTAATATTTTATTTTACTCCAGTTACATATAAAACAATTTTTTACATTTATTTTTAAAATTTTGAACTTTCTTCCTCCCTCTCCATCTTGATGAAGAATCTGTGTCAAAACTTTTTATAAACACAGTGCTAAATCTTATAAAATAAGTTGTTGCCACAAAAGGCAAAAAAGTTTTGTAAAGATACATAGGGTCTATTATACAGTTAATAAATTTAATTTTTAAAGTTTATGCTTTAACTCATAATCACTATTGATTGGGGAAAGACAAATTAAAATAACCCCAAAGTACCACTTCACATCTATCAGATTAGCTAAGATGATAGGAAAAGGTAATGATAAATGTTGGAGGGGATGTGGGAAAACTGGGACATTAATGAATTATTGGAGGAGTTGTGAATTGATCCAGCCATTGTGAATGTCCAGAAGGCTATGCAATTACATACCTTTTGATCAAGTAGTGCCTCTATTGGGTCTCTATCCTAAAGAGATCCTAAAAAAGGGAAAATGACCTACATGTGTGAAAATGTTTGTAGCAGACCCTTTTGTAGTGGCAAGAAACTAGAAACTTTTGGAGAATAAGAATAAGTTATGGTATATGAATATGTTATATGAAGGTCGTTGAATATTATTGTTAAATAAGATATGAAGAGCAGGCTGATTTCAGAAAAGCTTGGAAAGTACTTGAACTGATGATAAGGTGAGAACCAAGCCAATATTGTACATAGCAAAAACAAGATTATGTGATGATCAGCTGTAATGGACTTGGCTCTTTTCAGTGATGCAGTGATCCAAGACAATTCCAGTAGACTTGGGATAGAAAATATCATCCATATTCAAAGAAAGCATTATAGAGACTGAATGTGGATTGAAGAATACTATTTTCAGCTTTTTTTTTCTTTGCTTGATTTTTCTTTCTTGTGGTTTTTTCCTTTTGTTCTAATTTTTCTCAACATGATTAACATGGAAAGATGTTTAAAATGATTGTACATATGGAATCTATATCAGATTGCTTTCTGTCTAAAGAAAGGAGGGAGAAAAAATTGTAACTTAGTTAGAAAAATAAAACACTATTGAAATATATATATGTGTAAAGTTTATGCTTTCCATTTCTCAATAAAAGAATGATCACAGTTTGTGAACAGGCATTCACAAAAGAAACATCAATATCTATATAAAAAAATGGTTCAGGTCACTATTAACAAGTGGAATGCACATTTAAACATCTTTGATGATGTATTTCACAATACTCAGACAAGCAAAGATGACAAAAGGAGCATAGGCTGTTAAAGAGACTGTGGGACAACAGGCACTATGGGGCCCTGTTGGTGGCTCTGTGAATTCCTTCTATCTATTCTGGAAAGTCCCTTGAGGCTATACCCAAGGACACTAGACTGGGCATAATCTTTTAAAATCAATAGTCCTGCATTCCAAAGAGAATAATTAATATGAAAAGGAAAGGATCCATATTTACAAAAGTATTTATAACACTTTTTTTTTAAAGCAACAAAAGAACTGGAAACAGAAGAAGTATCTGTCAACAAGGTTGGGCAATGGGATTATAAGGCAGAGTTGAGGAATAGTGATATTAATGCCAAGAAAAGAATGGAGAAAGAAAAGACCATTGAGGAAGCATTTAAAAAAAAATACTCTGTAAAGAATAGAAGGATGTTTAGAGAGATGAGTGGAGATAGATTTGGAACTACTACATTAAAAAACCAAGTGATTTGTAACAGAGACTCACATTTCACATGGAATTCGCTTTCTGGGTTTGGTTTTTTGTTTTTGTTTTTGTTTTTTGTTGTTGTTGTTTTTGGTAAAGAAATAATTGTGTTTGTTGTCAAGTTCATAATTTTAAAAAAATTAAGTATGTGTTCTCTTTAATGTGTACATAAAAGGCATTTTTGTGTGTAGTTCATTGAGCTTCAAGGGGCAGTTGATTCATAAGAGCAATACCAACTATAAAATTGGGCATTTAAAATTTCAAAAATACTGTAGGGATAATAGTTAGGGGCAGGATCCTAGACTTCAAACCAGCCTTCTCATTTACAGATGACAAAACAGACTCAAAAAGGTTGGATGATTTACCCAATTCCTGATGACTTCAAAGTTAGTACTTTCTCCCTTGTACTACTTTACTTAACCTCATATATGTGAAAAGGAAAATAAATTAAGTAGTTTAGGTTTTACTGATGTTTTTTTGTTTTACATCACATTACTTTCTGGAAAGTCATTGGGATGCAATGAGTAGAAAACTTGAAGATAGACTAAGACTTGAAGTCCTGCCTCAGACCCATCCTGGCCATGGATCTCAAGACAAGTCACTTCATATCTTGGTGCTCAAGCCTTGTAATTGTTGTAGTTGCAGAACAAGTGGTGATTTGCATTGTTAGAGAGAAGTTGCTTATATCAGTTTATCAGTTAAGGAATGTACTACATCAATTAACACCTCAAAATTCTGCTTCTCTTTCATATTGTCAACAATTGTGAGCCTTCTCTTATGCCAGATTCAGCTAATAGAGCTACCACAGTTAATTGTAATTGAACATCTCTCCAGCAAAAGGGCAGAAATTGGAACTATAACTAAACATATGAAAGTGGAATAAAAGCATATTTATGTGAATGGATTATTCATATTGAGAGATAAAGACATTATTTTGGCCTTTTCATCCTGAGAAATGAAATTTTTTTTTTCTTGTTAAGACAATTGAGGTTAAGTGATTTGTCAGATTTGAACTCAGGTCCTCCTGATTTCAGGATTGGTACTCTATCCACTGTGCCACCTAGTTGCCTAAAACTAATTTTCTTATGGCATTTCCAAAAAGTAGCTTTTGTTTCAGAAAATAAACACAAAATCCTTGGAATTGATAGAAGATAGCTATTAGTATAATTATCCAATGTTTGGATAAATAGGAAGTTATGTCAGAAGCAAGCAAGAGTTTAGGTAGTTAGTGCCTCCTTGTAGACAGAGAAATAATAAATTTTGGACTTATAGCATCTAATGCCTAAATTTAGGCCTTGACTATTGCCTAAGTTATTGATCATTTTCCTTACCATTTCCCTTGGATTTACCTTCTTTCCTTTGCATTGATCATAAGCCATTATTCAAAAGCCAGTCCTCTAGCAATCTCTGTCATAAATCATGCTCATCTGAAGGAACTAAAAATGATAAGCATAATATAATTTGAGTTGTTTTAAGGGAAACTTGTGTAAATATCTATCTTTTTTCCTTATTTGTCCTAGAAATGTCAATATTAAGTTTAGATCCTGTTATTCTCCTTTGTTTTCATGGTATGGTAGAAAGAGTATTGAAGTTGAAGCCAGAGAAACTAGTTTCAAATCTTAACTTTTCTTTCTTTCCTTTCTTTCCTTTCTTTCCTTTCTTTCCTTTCTTTCCTTTCCTTCCTTTCCTTCCTTTCCTTCCTTTCCTTCCTTTCCTTCCTTTCCTTCCTTTCCTTCCTTTCCTTCCTTTCCTTCCTTTCCTTCCTTTCCTTCCTTTCCTTCCTTTCCTTCCTTTCCTTCCTTTCCTTCCTTTCCTTCCTTTCCTTCCTTTCCTTCCTTTCTTTCTTTCCTTCCTTTCCTTTCTTTCCTTTCTTTCTTTCTTTCTTTCTTTCTTTCTTTCTTTCTTTCTTTCTTTCTTTCTTTCTTTCTTTCTTTCTTTCTTTCTTTCTTTCTTTCTTTCTTTCTTTCTTTCTTTCTTTCTTTCTTTCTTTCTTTCTTTCTTTCTTTCTTTCTTTCTTTCTTTCTTTCTTTCTTTCTTTCTTTCTTTCTTTCTTTCTTTCTTTCTTTCTTTCTTTCTTTCTTTCTTTCTCTTTCTTTCTTTCCATCTGTATGACTATGGGGCATGTTTTTTTAAGAAAGCCTCAGTTTCCTTCTCTTTAAAAATCATTGGTTTTAACTAGATCAGGGTCCCCCAATCTGGGATCTGGAAACTTATGTTTTTAATATTTTTGTTGTTGTGTTTCCATATAATTAGCTTGTTTTGCAATCCTGCATATTTATGAAACAGTCAAAGGAAATCTGTATGACACAGGGAAAGGTTAAGAACTCCTAGATAGATGATCACTAAAGTTTCGTTCATCTCTAAATCTGTGGTTCTCTTTTGTTTGATTTGTTTTTCACATGCTTTCCACAAGAATTCTACTCACTGAGTACTTCAGCTGCTAATTTGCTAAGAAATTAAGGTGGGGAGATGGGATGGATAGAATTCAGTTGGGGGAGCAAAGTAAAATAAATGTTATATTAATCAAACTGATATACATCTTATTGCAATCTTGAGCAAGACAGGGTTTCAGATGAAATATCTGTATCTATGTGAATGTACATATATGTATGTACTTGTACACACATATTAGCTTAAGGTTTGCAAAGCACTTAAAAATCTTATTGCATTTTCTTCTCACAACAACCCTGAGAGGCAGGGACTGTTATTACCTTTCTTTTGCAGATTAGGAAACTAAACAACAGTAAGTAGTTTCTTAGTTTGCTTTTAAACTCCTGTCTTCCTAATTCCAAGTCCAGCTCTCCACTCTGCCACTACTTAGTTGCCAAATGAAATTTGGGCTTGGTTGCTGCTGATATCTGTAATTTGTTAATGGACTAATAATATTGATTGACAGTGCTATTCACTGCTTTTATCCCTTTATCTTACTGCTTCCAACTGGAAGGAATCCTAGACATCATAGAATCATGGATTTTGAGTTGAAAGAGATTTTAGAAGTCACCTGGTCTGACTTCCTCTTGATTTATCCTGAATGTAAGGCATTAACCTTTTTGTTAACTTTAATTCCCCACAGTGCTGTTAAAACATCAGGTGCTTCTCCCATGGGTGACCTATATTCAGTCTGTCAACAAGCATTTGTTAAACACTGACTTTGTGCTAAGTACTGTGGATATGAAAAAGGACAAAAACACAGTCCCTGTTATCAAAGAGCTCATATTAATGATGGGTAGTTATCCTGCAAAAAGAAAAAATAGAAGAAAGGAAAAAGGGAAAAGGTGTGAGTGTGTGTTCCCAAACAATTCCAGATACAATGTTCTGCTGCTTGTTATTCTACTACCTTCTTTGTGGTTTTGAGTGAATTGTACACATGTCCTCACAGTTATATTTGGGTATGGTCCCATTAAACCATTCATATAAAGTGACCCAGAGTGAGACTATCACTCATTGTAATTGCCATTTGTTTCCAGAAAAGCAGACATTCAATTATAGGAGAGCAGTTATCCAAAGTGTGGTGTGCCATTATAATTGTAAGCATGGGGGGGGGGGAAGAGGCCAGAAAAACACTCTGCTATAAGTAAAAAAGGCTGAAATTACCCTAGAAAGTTAAGTTTGGCTTAGAAGTGATGCATTCATGTTTTGATATATTTTTTTACTATACATACTCAAAATGATTTATTGTTCATCTTTTGGTACATTTATTACAACTGTTATCTCTGAATGTGATTTGGTGTAAACATATAAATCAGAATACACATATGATATATTTCTCTATTATAACAAAACAGGGCAGGTTTTTGAAAATGTTGAAGTTTTGGAAAATCTTCATGTTCGGTTTATCTCAATAAAGATTTACAAAACACCTGCTATGTGCAGGCACTGTGTTAAGCACTGAGGTACAGACATTTTCTGTATTTATATTTCCTGTGCATCCTCTTTTTGATGATAGTTGTAAAATTTAACATTGCAGATTGTCTACCATTGAAACTCTTTTGCTGTATTTTTCAGATATGGAGACAAGCGAAAAACTTCAAGGAAGTGGGATCCTTCAATTGTTTGCCAGTCTGTTGACGCCACACTCACCTTGCACAGCCAAAGTAGCGAACATCATAGCAGAAGTAGCCAAAAATGGTGAGGTTTTCCTCAAGAACTTTTCTGCTGGAACATCTTCAGTTTTGCACCTTACTTGTCAGTATGCTTTATTTTATTTATGTTTTACTTTTATAGAGTAGACAGTTTTTCCATCTGTCACTCTATCTCCTTATCTGTCTCTCTGTTGAATTTTTTTTTCATATAGTTGTTTAGAATGGCTATATTTATATAGTCATTCCATTCACATATTTCCCACTCAATAATTCCTTGCTGTGGAGCAGTGGTTGAGAGAGTTTTGTCAGTTTTTGATGAATTTCTATGACTTTAAAAAAAAAATCTTTTTACCAAAGAATCATTTGAATTCTTCACTGAAATATTCCCTTTCAAACAAAAACTTACTTTGCAAATCATATCCTAGGTGCTCAGCAACTAGTAAATTATCTATTTTCCTACTTTGGCTTATTCTGCTGATCCTGCAGCTCTTCTTTATGTGGCTGAGATATACATCCTGACTTTCTGTTCCTGCCAAATATATAAAATACTGGTTAATACAAGTTTAAGGACTACCTCAAAAAAAATTTTAATCATTAATCTAGCCCATGCTTATGGTTTGGATCTGTAGCAGGACTTTTTTTTTTTTTGGAATGATAATATTGCAAGATGAATGCCCTAAAATATGTTTTCAATCAACTTGATTGGTTTGCATGGTAAGCATGCAGAATTCATTAATAGTATAAAGCATAATGGAAGGATTGGCATCAAGAATGTGATTGCTTTGATAAACCTGACTGTTTCAGGATCTATAATTACCTTCTGAAAATCTAACATGCATTGAAGAAAGCACTGCAAAATGAAGAGGAGACTTTGTGATTTTATTTGATAGTGCTCAACAAGCATTTAATGCATAATTTGTAGTAGGCAATTTGCTAATCCCTAGGGAAACAAGAAGGAAAATGAAACAACTTTTCTCCTCAAGGAGCTTACTTTCATCCATTGCATTCTAATCTAACTGTACTTGTTAATTGTGTTTTCACTGTGTCCTTAAATTTTTCAGGGTATTTATCAATAGTTTTTCAGTATTTCCAAAGGTTCTACTATAATAAGCTATGGATTCATATTTAGTAGCTGAAAGTTGGCTAATCTCAGTGTATGTTAATTTAAAGTTACATTATTTTGCTGGTATTAAATATTCTAGTGAACATCTCTAAATCTAGGTTAGTCCTAAAAGTTCATAAGGTTCTTGATGGATTGAAGATATCTGGGAGCCCCAAAAAGTGGTTTGAATAGCTCTGGAGAGATTTGAGACTACTTTAAAATAGGTAAGATACCCACATATCTAGTAAGGACATAACTATAAGCTTCCTGGTCCTGCCTTGTTTGGTGACCCATTCTGAAGATCATACTAATGTCCTCAAATCCTAATTATTTTTATAGCTCAATTTGTTGCCATGAATGACTTCATGCTATAGTTGAAAGGAAGTAATGCTACAAAGTTGCTTTGTCCAAGTGATAGTTTGTCATTAACAAATTAAAGATTAGGACATATAGTTCTTGTGCTTATTGCTTAGTTTTTTTTTTAATCCCATCATGATATATATATATATATATATATATATTTTTTTTTTTTTTTTAATCTCCAGATAGCTAAGTAACTGATTCAAGAATATTAAATTGTTTAGTTCTTACCGTACATTGCAACACATGTATTTTAGGAAAGAGTAGTGTAACAAGACTTTTTTAGGGGAAGGTTTTGACTTTTGTATAAGAAATGGCTCTTTTCCTATATGCCTTCACTTAATCAAATGAAGGCTTTTTAAAATTTAACCTCATGGCTGAGAACATGATATCTTTGGTGCTAGAAGCTTCTTTGCTGGAGTACAGAACATTTGTCTTTTGAAAATATTCAGAATTTCATCAAGCATAGCCTTAATTAAACTGACCTCTACTAGAAGGTCTAAGATAATTTAAAATATTTTTTACTTAATCATTAAATTATTTGAAGACTGATTCCTATTAGAAATTAATGATGACTTTCCAGACAGAACTACCTTTAAGAACTGTAATGACACAGAGAATGCTATTGTGTATTTGTGATGATGATTCTGCCCTCTTCTGGTTCTCCTCCTTATTTGTCTTCTCAGTAAACTTTTCTGGTTCTTCATCCAGGTCACACTCATTATCAGTGTTCCCTAAAAGTGTCCTGGGCCCTCTTCTCCCTATTTCACTTCTATATACTTCTTAGTTCCCTTATCATTATGAAAGTGATTCTCATATTTCTCTGAGCTCCATCAGAGACTGCCATCTTGATATCTCATATTAGATGTCCTATAGGCATCTCAAATTCACCATATCCAAAAAAGAATTCATCTTCTTCCCTGCCTCACTAAACCCTCCCCTCTTTCAAGCTCTCTACAGGGTACCATCGTACCCATGTCACTCATACTTGCAATCCTGGTATCTTTTATTACTCTTCTCTTGTACTCATTGTACACATCAAAGTCCTGGGAAGTCTTGATTCTTTCTGCTTTCACAACATCTCTTGAATACAACTCTATCTTATCAGAGACATAGATATAGTGTATGGGCCTAGTATGGGCTCTTATTACCTGGTGATATTTCTGACTCAGTGTATCATCCATCTCCACTCAGATGCTGAAATGATCTTCTTAAAGCACAGTTCTGATGATGTCACTTTCTGCTCATTAAACTTCAGTGACTCTTCATTTCTTCTAGGATCAAATATAAACTCCTATATTTGATTTTTGAAGCCATTCATGACCTTTTATTTCCCTTCTTGTCTTTCCAGTCCTTTTATATTTTATTCTTCTACATATTCTCTATGATATTATAGCAGCTGCCCTTTTTCTATTTCTCTCACATGACTCTCCATTTCCTGATTCTTTGTCTTTTCCCTGACTTGTTCCCCATGCCTGAAATGTTCTCCCTTCTTCTCTTCCCTTGTTTTTTTCTTCTTCTTCCCTTGTTCTCCCTCCTCACCTCTGCCTCCTGGGTTCCTTCAAGACTAGGCTCAAATCCTACAGTTGTAGGAGAATTTTCTTGGTCCTATACCTACCAGCCATCTATTTCCCCCCACATACATACTTATAATGCCTTTCTTCAGAAATTATCCTCCATCCACTCTGTATATGTCTTGTTTGCACTTAATTGTCTACAAGTTGTTTCCCCCTTAGACTTTGAACTCTCCTTGAAGACACAAAACATTTCTTTCTTTCTTTCTTTCTTTTTTTTTTTTTTTTTTGTATTTTTTTTTTGAATTCCTAGTGCTTAGCACATTATCTGGCAGATATTAAATGCTTAATACATGCTTATTGACTGACTTCGTAGTAGAAATTTTTCGGTTAAAGATTTGAGGTGACCAAGAAGGGTACTAAATAAATAAATAAATAGTTTCTTATCCAACTAACAATGTTAAAGAATTATAAGATGGAATTATAGCTGGGGCAGCTAGGTGGTGCAGTGGATAGAGCACCAGCCCTGAATTCAGAGGACCCGAGTTCAAATCTGGTCTCAGACACTTAACACTTCCTAGCTGTGTGACCCTGGGCAAGTCACTTAACCCCAGCCTCGGGGGAGGGGGAAATGGAATTATGGCTAACATTCATCTTGTAGAGCCCTCTCCAAAATGTAGATGCACTTAAGATGTAGCTAGCAGTAATTGTGGTTTTTAGACAACTACCAGAAACATAGAGCAAGGCCATTAATGAGTTTTATGTAGAAATGAGAAAATAGATATGTTAATAAGTTGTAAGATTGTGTATTTATTCTTGTGTGGTCAGTTATAGAATTTACTATGTTTTTTCATTGTATATAAATTAAATATATTATATATAAATTCATAGACTGTTTTATAACAATATGAATTTATATGCAATGACAAAACCTTTTGAATTTACCATTGTGTTATGGAAGTAACTTGGTGAGGACACTAATCACTCAAGTTTTCAACCATCTTTCTTGACTTCACTCTCACTCACCCCATGTACCCATTTGGTTGTCAGATTTTGACAACCAGATTTTCTATAACATCATACAGTTATATCCTTCTCTTTTTATGCTGCTACCATCCTACTTCCAAACTTCATCTTCTCTCATCTGGAGTATTGCATTAGCTTTCTAATTGGTCTCTCTCTAACCTCTTTGGTCCTTATTCTGTTCAAATAGCAAAGTGATTTTCCTCAAGCACAGATTTGATCATCTTACTCATATCCTCAATAAATTCTCTTGAATCCCTATTGTCTCTAGGATCAACTATAAACTCCTTTATCATTTAAAGTTCTTTACAACATGGCCCCTTCCAATCATCTTATACCTTACTTTTTTTGATGTCCCGCTTTCTAGCCATATGGACTTTGTGTTCTGCACATATTAAGGCAGTGGTCCTCAAACTTTTTAAATAGGGGCCAGTTCACTGTCCTTCAGACTGTTGGAGGGCCATAATATAGTAAAAACAAAAACAAACACTCTGTCTCCACCCCTCAGCCCATTTGCCATAACCTGGTGGGCTGCATAAACGTCCTCAGCAGGCCACATCTGGTCCTCGGGCTGTAATTTGAGAATCCCTGTATTAAGGTTTCTCATCTTGGTGTCTTTGCACTCAGTGTCTTTGGCTGCCATTTCCTGGAATTGCTGATTTCTTTTAAGAATTCTGCCTTTCCAGAAATAATAAATGCCTTCTTCTCAGATCACAATGCAATAAAAGCTACATTCAGTAAAAAGTTAGGGGTAAATAGACCAAAAAGTAATTGGAAACTGAATAATCTCATCTTAAAGAATGACTGGGTGAAAGAGCAAATTATAGAAATAATTAACAATTTCACCCAAGATAATGATAATGATGAGACATCATATCAAAATCTTTGGGATGCAGCTAAAGCAGTAATAAGGGGAAATTTTATATCTTTAGAGGCTTATTTGAAGAAAATTGAGAAAGAGAAGATTAACGAATTGGGCTTACAACTTAAAAGGCTAGAAAAAGACCAAATTATAAACCCCCAACCAAAAATTAAACTCGAAATACAAAAATTAAAAGGAGAAATCAATAAAATTGAAAGTAAAAAAACTATTGAATTAATAAATAAAACCAAGAGTTGGTTTTATGAAAAAGCCAATAAAATAGATAAACCTTTGGTAAATTTGATCAAAAAAAAGAAAGAGGAAAATCAAATTGATAGTCTTACAAATGAAAAGGGGGATCTTTCCACCAATGAAGAGGAAATTAGAGAAATAATAAGGAGTTACTTTGCCCAACTTTATGCCAATAAATTTGATAACTTAAGTGAAATGGATGACTTTCTCCAAAAATATAGGCTCCCTAGATTAACAGAGGAGGAGATAAATTGCTTAAATAGTCCCATTTCAGAAAAAGAAATAGAACAAGCTATTAATCAACTCCCCAGGAAAAAATCCCCAGGGCCAGATGGATTCACATGTGAATTCTACCAAACATTTAAAGAACAATTAGCCCCAATGTTATATAAATTATTTGAAAAAATAGGGGATGAAGGAGTCCTACCAAACTCCTTTTATGACACAGACATGGTACTGATACCTAAACCTGGTAGATCGAAAACTGAGAAAGAAAATTATAGACCAATCTCCTTAATGAATATTGATGCTAAAATCTTAAATAAGATATTAGCAAAAAGACTTCAGAAAATCATCTCCAAGATAATACACTATGATCAAGTAGGATTTATTCCAGGAATGCAGGGCTGGTTTAATATTAGGAAAACTATTAATATAATTGACCATATTAATAATCAAATTAATAAGAACCATATGATCATCTCAATAGATGCAGAAAAAGCATTTGACAAAATTCAACATCCATTCCTACTAAAAACTCTTGAGAGTATAGGAATAAATGGATTATTCCTTAGAATAATCAGGAGTATATATTTAAGACCGTCAGTAAGCATAATATGCAATAGAAATAAACTGCAACCTTTCCCTGTAAGATCAGGAGTGAAACAAGGTTGCCCACTATCACCATTACTATTCAATATAGTACTAGAAACGCTAGCCTCGGCAATAAGAGCCGAGAAAGAGATCCAAGGAATTAGAGTAGGAAATGAGGAAATCAAACTATCACTTTTTGCAGATGACATGATGGTATACTTAGAGAACCCCAAAGACTCTGCTAAAAAGCTACTAGAAATAATTCAAAATTTCAGCAAAGTGGCAGGATACAAAATAAATCCACATAAATCCTCGGCATTTTTATATATCACTAACAAAATGCAACAGCAAGAGATACAAAGAGAAATTCCATTCCAAACAAATGTTGAGAGTATAAAATATTTGGGAATCCATCTACCAAAGAAAAGTCAGGAATTATATGAGAAAAATTACAAAACACTTGCCACAAAAATAAAATCAGATTTAAATAATTGGAAAGACATTCAGTGCTCTTGGATAGGCCGAGCGAATATAATAAAGATGACAATACTCCCCAAACTAATCTATTTATTTAGTGCTATACCAATCAGACTCCCAAGAAACTATTTTAATGACCTAGAAAAAATAACAACAAAATTCATATGGAAGAATAAAAGGTCAAGAATTGCAAGGGAACTAATGAAAAAAAACTCAGAGGAAGGTGGTCTAAGTGTACCTGATCTAAAGCTATATTATATAGCAGCAGTCACCAAAACCATTTGGTATTGGCTACAAAATAGACCGGTAGATCAGTGGAACAGATTAGATACAAAGGACAAAAAAGGGTACATCTATAGCAATCTAATCTTTGACAAACCCAAAGATTCCAACATTAGGGATAAAAATTCATTATTCGGAAAAAACTGTTGGGAAAACTGGAAATTAGTATGGCAGAAATTAGATATGGATCCACACTTAACACCATATACCAAGATAAGATCAAAATGGGTCCATGATTTAGGCATAAAGAGGGAGATAATAAATAGATTGGAGGAACAGAGGATAATCTACCTCTCAGACTTGTGGAGGAGGAAGGAATTTATGACCAGAGGAGAACTAGAGATCATTATTGATCACAAAATAGAAGATTTTGATTACATCAAACTAAAAAGTTTCTGTACAAATAATACTAATGCAAACAAGATTAGAAGGGAAATAACAAATTGGGAAAATATTTTTAAAAACAAAGGTTCTGACAAAGGTCTCATTTCCAAAATATATAGAGAACTGACCATAATTTATAAGAAACCGAACCATTCTCCAATTGATAAATGGTCAAAGGATATGAACAGACAATTCTCAGAGGAAGAAATTGAAACTATATCCACTCACATGAAAGAGTGTTCCAAATCACTACTGATCAGAGAAATGCAAATTAAGACCACTCTGAGATACCACTACACACCTGTCAGATTGGCTAAGATGACAGGAACAAATAATGACAAATGTTGGAGGGGATGTGGGGAAACTGGGACATTAATACATTGCTGGTGGAGTTGTGAAAGAATCCAGCCATTCTGGAGAGCAATCTGGAATTATGCCCAAAAAGTTATCAAACTGTGCATACCCTTTGACCCAGCAGCGCTACTACTGGGATTATATCCCAAAGAAATACTAAAGAGCGGAAAGAGACATATATGTGCCAAAATGTTTGTGGCAGCTCTTTTTGTTGTAGCTAGAAACTGGAGGATGAATGGATGTCCATCAGTTGGAGAATGGTTGGGTAAATTGTGGTATATGAAAGTTATGGAATATTATTGCTCGGTAAGAAATGACCAGCAGGAGGAATATAGAGAGGCCTGGAGAGACTTAAATCAACTGATGCTGAGTGAAATGAGCAGAACCAGAAGATCACTGTACACTTCAACAACAATGCTGTATGAGGATGTATTCTGATGGAAGTGGAAATCTTCAACATAAAGAAGATCCAACTCACTTCCAGTTGATCAATGATGGACAGAGGTAGCTGCACCCAGAGAAGAAACACTGGGAGGGGAATGAAAATTGTTAGCACTAATATCTGTCTGCCCAGGTTGCATGTACCTTCGGAATCTAATGTTTATTGTGCAACAAGAAAGTGATATTCGCACACATGTATTGTACCTAGACTATATTGTAACACATGTAAAATGTATGGTATTGCCTGTCGTCGGGGGGAGGGAATAGAGGGAGGGGGGGTAAATTGGAAAAATGAATACAAGGGATAATATTATAAAATATATATATATATATATATATATATATATATATAATAAAAAAAAAAAAAAAAAAAAAAAAAAGAATTCTGCCTTTCTAGACCTTCTTTGCTTGTTAGTGTAGTCCTCCCTCCCAAAACTATCTTTTATTAACTTTATATATGTTCTTTATATACTCATGTATATATGTTATGTTCATTTATGTGATATATGTATGTTATTGCCTCCTTAAGAATAAACACTTATTGAGGGCAAAGTTATTTCACTTTCTTTGCTTCTCTGTGCTTAGCCCTTACCTGTTACATAATAGACATTGAATAAATGCTTATCAATTGATGGAAATCATGGTGAGAATATGAAAAGGAATAGGAAGAATGAGGCACAAGGAGAAGTACAAGGATGGAAAATTATGGTCAGAAGTAAAATTTCCAGTCATGAGAACAGGGTGACTGAATTATAGTGAAAACATACACTATGGGGTTTGAGGAGCCTTGTGAGGTTTTCAAGAGAACATCATCATGTGTACTATCTAATATAAGGGGATGGAATGGAAGGAAAGGAAGAAACAGAGATTGGCCTGGGAGCCACCAGCACCCAGGTAAGGTGATATGAGGCCCAGTAAGATGAGTGACTTTCCCAAGATCCAG
Source organism: Sminthopsis crassicaudata (assembly GCF_048593235.1). Taxonomy (NCBI): domain Eukaryota; kingdom Metazoa; phylum Chordata; class Mammalia; order Dasyuromorphia; family Dasyuridae; genus Sminthopsis; species Sminthopsis crassicaudata. Next base: position 146,316,976 of record NC_133622.1, read on the forward strand.
CAGATAGAATGTTAAAGCTGAAACTCACTTATTCACTCTGTATTGTTCAGTGATCTTTCCATTACATCATGCTACATCTCAGACCTCTGACATAAACTGTGGATATGTATGTGCTGAAATGTGCTGATGGAGAGTGTTGGTTCCCTAAGAGTTAAAGAAGGAAGGATAGTACGCTGGAAGTGCTAAAGGAAGTTACTTGAATAACATGAAAAAGTTTGTTGGTTGGCCTTTTCGTACACTCATGTAATGTTCTAAGTTGGAGAACAAAGATGTTATCTTGTGTATTAATTTTCATAGTAGGCATTCAAAAGAAAGGAGTAAGAGTGGGGACCAGGTAACAATCCCATATCATAAGAATTTAGAAGCAATTTTTTAAAAAATGGTTCACTGATATAACTTTTTATTGACTTGTCATTTTTGGTTTCTTAAGAGCACATGTAAAATAAGGGAGACAGTATACACTTGCAGTTCTATTTAAATGATTTGCAATTTGGGTAATGCTTTAAATTTTTATTTAATTTCTAAGATCATGGAATGAACATTGCCAGTTTTCTCCTCATTTATGCTGTAGATGTTGTTCTCATTGAATACTTAATCATTACTTGGAATTTTAAATTAACTGCAGTGAAAAATCAATTAAGACCCTCTTGGTTCTGGTAAATCAGTCAACAACAGAAAAACATGGCAGTAGTCTTCATTATGTAACTGTTTTATATTATGTTTGTTGGGGTGAGGATGGGGTAATTTTTGCATAGAAATAAAAACTCCAGTCTCAAAGCACTTTAATCACTGAAAGTCACACTTCCTAAGGAAGGTGACTTATGTGAATTGAAAATTCTTCTATTTTAATTCTTGTCATCATTTGCAGAGTTTATGCGGCTCCCGTGTGTGGAGGCTGGTTTGATTCCCCCATTGGTGCAGCTGCTGAACTGCAAAGACCAGGAATTACTGCTTCAGACTGGCAGAGCCCTTGGGAACATATGCTACGATAGCCGTAAGTGTTAAGATAACTAAAGTATTCTTTGAAAATCTGGTCTGAGTATTGTAAATTCCTGATTATCTTCATCTTTTGGATTCATTTTGTCATTGAATTTTTTTTTTTTTTTTAAGACTGACCAAGACACATTTGTATCAATACAAAATATAAGCCATCTTGACTATTTGCTAGTAGTCAAATTTGGGGGAATATTTGAACATTTTCCTATGTAAGAATTTACAGTAAATTTGTTTTTATGTTATATGACTATAGACAATATTTTCAAAGGATATTGAATATGATTTTTAGGGAATTTGCTCTGTCAAAGTTAGAATTATAAACTTACTTTCCTTATATCTTATTCTCTCTCTGGTTAGATTTTTTTTATCCAAAGTGTTTATATGTTCTTAGGCATGCTTACATATGTTTTATCTAATTTAATTAATTAATTTGTTTTTTTGCTGAGGCAATTGGAGTTAAGTGACTTGCCCAGGGTCACACAGCTAGGAAATGTTAAGTGTCTGAGGCCAGATTTGAACCAACTTAGGTCCTCCTCACTTCAGGACTGATGCTCTATTCATTGCGCCATATAGCTGCCCCCTACATATATTTTATTTAAAATATATTTTTATTTTTACACATATTTTTAAAACATCATTATCAGAAAAGTTTGATTCAGCTTTGTGTTTACACATATTTACTCTCTTCATTCCTAGTTACTGTTTATTCTTTATTCCTAAGCTAAGAGAATAGACACATCCATTTGGATTAATCATATTTCTACACATAAACCTGTGAAAACCTAATACAGAGAGAACAACACAAATTATATCATATTTGGTAAAACAGGTTTTTCTTGATTTTCTTTAACTCCTGATTACTTTTGCACCTTCATCATTAGCATATGCATTTATGGCAGTCTTAAGAAATTTCATGAAAATTTTAGTTCTACTTTATCAAGATAAATCCAGAATGAAACATTTCATATTAATTCTGATTATCTCAGTATTTTACCTAGAAATTTTTACATTATAGCTCTTGCCTGTATTCCTTTCCCCATCCTAATAGTTATTTTTGGAACTTTGTGGTTCCACAAACATTTTCTCTTTCTCCACAAACATCTTTGCTTTCCTTTCTCCCCCATTTATAGACTCTTTAAACTCATATAGACTCATTTAAAACTATAGTTTAATAGTTGTAATTTCCTTCCTTCTTTAGGAGTATTTCTATAGTGTTCTTTTGTTGCTGAACATCATTGACTAGGTGGAAACTTCATGCCCATTTTGTGAAGTAAACGAATTCTTATTTTTATTTTGCATAATTCCTTTTCAAGGTGATATATTAAATATTCTCACCAGGGGAAAATACTGTATTGAGCACATTGTTATTTAACTTCAGTGGATTCATGCCTGTGTTTAGGAAATGAAGTTACAAAAAAAAAAGGATCCTTACATTTTGTTCTGTATAATTATTCTTACATTTTCTAACTATTGAAAGATTTATTTGAGAAGGACTTTGAATTTGTTGTGTTCTTTCTTCCATGCTTAATGGATACATATAAAATATAAGATATCTATAGATACTTGATCATCTGTTTTCATGTACTGCTGTGATTTTTTTTTTTGTCTGATTTTCTCCAAGGAATGTTATAAGATTAAGATAATAAATGCCAAATTAATAAGATTAGCATTCTTGATTAAACTGGAACCCATTAAACTGGAAAGCCACCATTTCACATTTGTGCTATGCATTTTAATAGTGATTTATGTTGTAGCTCTAAATGTTATAGATGCAGACTATAATATCAAGTTAAATCATTTTATTCTTTATAAACATTTGTACTCATTTTGTCACAATATTCAGAAAACAATCATATAAATTTTGTCAATGGCAAATTAATGCAATTAGTGCATATTGTATATACAGGGAGTCCTAGAGGTTTTTGAGCAGTTTTAAACTTAAATTTATATTGTTTTTCTTTTCTTTTCTTTTTTTTTTTTTTTATACCTGATTTAAGGAGGCAGAAATAATAGCACTTAAAAAAAATCAGTATTAGAAAGAGTGATACTACAGCAATATCTATGTAAGGTTGTGTTCATTAAAACATGCAATTTATTCACATAGTCTCTGTGATATTACATGATCTATTTTGTTTCTTTTTTCCCCTTGAAATTGAATTTTGCTGTGATTGCTAGAAATACCGGCAGTGTTGGATTTATTTGAATTACAATAAAAAGTTACAGAAGTTTGTAGAATAATTTTTGCTTATATTTCAGTTTACCTGAGATAATTTCAGATTATTTTCAGTGGCAGAACATTAATAGTAGGGGAGCTTTTATAATAGAAACCACCTGGGGCAACTAGATGGTGAGATGAATAGAGTGCCAACCCTGGAGTCAGGAAGACCTGAGTTTAAACACTGAACACTAAACACGAACTAGTTGTGTAACTTTGGACTTCACTCAATCCAAATTGCCTCCTCCTCCCCCCCCTAAAAAAAAGGAAGCACTCTTACTCTGCATTGAATAGTTTCTAAAAAGAAAGTCTTCATAACAAATATGCAGAATTTTCTGTCTCTCCTTCCCCTTCTCCCCCTTCCCCCTCCCCCCCCAAAAAACCCCTTCTATTTGATGAGGTGCTAATGATAAAGCTAGTGGTAGAGAATTGGGGAGGGGGCACAGGTCCAATGCGAAAGAATTCGCAAACCTAAAATCTGTTTGTGTCGAAAGAGATTTATTGTTGGCATGGAGAAGCCAGCTTTGCTAAGAAGACAGACTTGTTAATGGGAAAGGTCCTGTCAGGGAAATAACAAAGGTTAACACTGGGAAGAAAATATCTTCACAATGGGCAAGAGTTCTGGCAGGCAGCCTTGCTAAGAAGAGAGCTTCCCTGGCTAAGCAAATTCCTGGTTTGAACTTCTGCAAAGATGTGGGGTTGAGAGTTCTTTTATTAGCTATCTGAGGCTTGAGCTTCGATTCAAAATTGATTGAGAATCCTTCAATGTTGTCAATGCCCGGGGCTTAGATTTCTAATAGAAAAGAGATTTCTTGTCTTAGGAGTTGACCAGACTAATATCCAATTGAATGAGACCACTTTCAAAGGAGAGTTTGGATAATGTCAGGGTTCACCCCCATCATATTGGCCATGACCAAAAATGTATGCCTCATTTTATAAGTCGATTATCATCTTTTTGATGAGAAAGGATTGGAGTGATTTTTTTTCCCCCTCTATGATTTCTGGATTTGAGGTTTATCATCACATTAAACAGAGTTCTAAGTTTTTTAAGTGATTTTTCTCTATAATGTCTTTGTCATTGTTTAAATTGTTCTTCTTGTTCTACTTAGCTCATTCTGCATTATTTCATAAAGAACTTTCCTTTTTTCCCCTAAAACTGTCCACTTTGTCATTTCCTGTGGCATAGTAATCCATTATATTTAAATCCTATAATTTAGTTAGCTATTCCAATAAGTGTACACCCCTTTTAATTTTAAGCTTTTGTCTTCTACAAAAAAGAGCTGCAAACTATACTTTCTTAATCATGTGAACTGGCTTTTTAATTTGTTTTTCTCATAGACACATTTTCACCATGATATCCTAAGCTTACCATGGGGTAATGAAAGGATGTGAACAAGCAAGTCAGGGCTTGGAGATTGTCATTTATTTAAGAAATAGCATACTTGCTTGGTAGATTTGGATTTTTTTATGTAACAAAAAGTAACATCTCTGCCAGCTTATTCCAATTAGCAAAATGTATTTGAAGGGAGAGCATTATCAACTATATAAACAGATTTTCTCTTGAAAATCTGTGGACATTAGCAGTGCCTAAATAAATCCTTTTACTAAGGAAAAGACATCTGTCTTACACAATTTTAACATTAGGGCAGCCAATTGGTCTTATAGTTATATATGGTGTATAAAAAACGTTTGTTGTTGATGAACTTTCATAGTTCCACCTTCTCTTTTGCATATACAGTAAGAGATAAAGGAAGGAATTGCTGCCAGGAATATCTTTAATTTAAAGACTTTTCTTGCAGAATCTTCAGGGCTGTTGGGAGTTTTGTTTCCTTTTTTGTGGAGAGTATAAACATATTTCTTAAATAGGCATTGTTTGCTAAATGGACTTTATGTGGAAGTTTTTGCTTATTCTCAGAACAAAAGAGAAGGGAAATGTACTTAAAATAGGAAAGAAATGGATAATGTTTTAGGTGGCTTTTAAAATTTTATAGTTTGAAAGAGGAAATCTCAGAATCAGATAAATTCATTTTACTTATTAATTATCACTCTTGTTCACGGTGATGAAAAGAAATCTGGGATTCAGTTCTGTTACAGTTAATATCTTTTTTCTTATAATGTTCCTTGCAGTGATAGGTTACTTTTGTTTATAAGTAGAGTTCAGTTCAGACAGGTCACATTTGCTGACTTTATGGCTAAATGTCTCTCAAATAGACTTTGAGAAAGGTCCATTCTATATGGGTAGTTGGTTTAGAGAAGAGGAAAATTTAATTTTCAATAATGGGGAACTGGATTTCTCCAATGCATTATGAAGAGTAAGAAAAATCCCCACTTTTTTCATTGGGGTTCCAATTAAAGAAGCTATCAAAGAGACTAAAAGAAAATGATTATAGGAACTAAAACTTCAAGTTCTTTTATCTCTTCCTCGGGGTGTTGTGCCACACTTCCCTTTTATTGTCCTGATTCAGTTTCCCTGAATTATTCTACCTCAATTCCTAATTATTCTGCTCAATCCTGCAACACCACCCTTCCCTCCCAGTCATGATGATTCAGGTAAGGAGTAAGACTTTTATCTTAAACATCATCAGAATGTTGGGTGCCTCTCCCCATTCTGTCATCCCAACTTATCAGAATGTCCTGTGCCTCCCCCCACCCTCTCAGAACCAGATTGATAGTCCTTTCCCACTCTCACTGCTCTGACCCCCCATCCCTCTACCCCTGTAGCTGAGTCACGTGTACATATATATATATATATGTCATTGAGAACTCACATTGGTAGCCGGATGCTTTGGACATCAGCTCTGGGGATAACATGCCCCCAGCACAATCTCTCCCTTTCTTTTTTTTCTTTCTTTCTTTCTTTTTTTTTTTTTTTAAATTGGTGTATCTTTACTAAAAGCATTTTTTCTCTAAAAACATTTCTACAAAAAGCTTTGGTTAGCTTAAATATATATGTTTAGAAATGTTTCTACTAGATAACCACTGAATTCTTTTTTTATTTTTAATTTTTTTTATTAATTTTATAATTATAACTTTTTTTTGACAGTACATATGCATGGGTAATTTTTTACAACATTATCCCTTGCACTCACTTTTGTTCCGAATTTTCCCTCCTTCCTTCCACCCCCTCCCCTAGATGGCAAGCAGTACCATACATGTTAAATGTGTTATAGTATATCCTAGATACAATATATGTGTGCAGAACTAAATTTCTTATTGCACAGGATGAATTGGATTCAGAAGCTAAAAATAACCTGGGACAAAAAACAAAAATGCAAACAGTTTACACTCATTTCCCAATGTTCCTTCTCTGGGTGTGGATGATTCTGTCCATCATTGATCAATTAGAACTGAATTAGATCTTCTCTTTGTTGAAGATATCCACTTCCATCAGAATACATCCTCATACAGTATTGTTGTTGAAGTGTATAATGATCTCCTAGTTCTGCTCATTTCACTCAGCATCAGTTGATGTAAGTCTCTCCAAGCCTCTCTGTATTCATCCTGCTGGTCATTTCTTACAGAGCAATATTATTCCATAACATTCATATACCATAATTTACCCAACCATTCTCCCATTGATGGATATCCATTCATTTTCCAGTTTCTAGCCACTACAAAAAGGGCTGCCACAAACATTTTGGCACATACAGGTCCCTTTCCCTTCTTTAGTATTTCCTTGGGATATAAGCCCAGGAATAGTACTGCTGGATCAAAGGGTATGCACAGTTTGATAACTTTTTGGACATAATTCCAAATTGCTCTCCAGAATGGTAGGATTCTTTCACAACTCCACCAACAATGCATCAGTGTCCCAGTTTTCCCACATCCCCTCCAACATTCATCATTATTTGTTCCTGTCATCTTAGCCAATCTAACAGGTGTGTAGTGGTATCTCAGAGTTGTCTTAATTTGCATTTCTCTGATCAGTAGTGATTTGGAACACTCTTTCATATGAGTGAAAATAGTTTCAGTTTCGTCATCTGAAAATTGTCTGTTCATATCTTTTGACCATTTATCAATTGGAGAATGGCTTGATTTCTTATAAATTAGAGTCAGTTCTCTATATATTTTGGAAATGAGACCTTTATCAGAACCTTTAACTGTAAAAATATTTTCCTGGTTTGTTACTTCCCTTCTAATCTGGTTTGCATTAGTTTTGTTTGTGCAGAAACTTTTTAGTTTGATGTAATCAAAATCTTCTATTTTGTGATCAATAATGATCTCTAGTTCTCCTTTGGTCACAAATTCCTTCCTCTTCCACAAGTCTGAGAGGTAGACTATCCTATGTTCCTCTAATTTATTTATGATCTTGTTCTTTATGCCTAAATCTTGGACCCATTTTGATCTTATCTTGGTATGTGGGTGGTGTTAAGTGTGGGTCCATACCTAGTTTCTGCCATACTAATTTCCAGTTTTCCCAGCAGTTTTTGTCAGATAACAAATTCTTATCCCAAAAGTTGGGATCTTTGGGTTTGTCAAACACTAGATAAACTCTCCCTTTCAAATAAAATATTAAAAACTCTCTAATCTCTATCTTGCCTCAGTTTCTCCAGCATTACAAGGGAAAGAGTAAATCAAATTAATATATTTTAGATAAATAGGCCTCTTCAGAGAAGATGAGTTCCTTTTACTATATTAGATATTATAATTAATAATTAAAATTATGTTCATATATAATGTTAAACATTTTATAGCGCTCACATACAATGGTTATCCCATCCCTCACACACACACACACACACACACACACACTTATACACACACGCACACACACACAAAATCTCTCTGTTTCTCAGAATGAAGTTGCATTTCTATTCAGTGGATGTGTTAATTCATTTTAATAATTTTAATATTTGAAGTGAAATTTGAGTTGTTTTTCAAGGTAGATATTGATTTTTTGTGTTAGTGGACAGGATTCATGGAACTGTTTATAATCCAGGTATCAACACTAGACTACTAGAATAGCTGAGCCTGAAAAGATCTGAGTAAGCATCAGTATTCTAAGATATAATATTTAATTTACAAACAATAGCACTTTTAAACCACTTTAACATGAAAAATGGCCTGGTGATTATGCATTAGTAAAGCAAATATATACCAAAGTTATTTACTGATTTAAGAACTAAAATACTTTGCTTATATTTTTGTGTAGCAATTATATTCAGTAGGGGAAGTACTTGTGTTCAGGGACATGAATTAGATAAAGTATTTTGTTCATCAAATTGCTAAAAGTGTCTGCAAGGTTATATATTTATTGGTGATTCTCTCAGTATAAATTGATTAATTTTATATACATTTTTGTTTTGATATAACACTTGTTTCTTAATGAATTTGATAGTCCATAAGAGTTTCCCTTTTAAAAATTAGCAAAAATGTTTAATTTAGCAGTTGGAACATTTCATTAACCATAAATTATATTTTAACATCAGTCACCTGGAACCAGTGTTAGCAATCATACTTGACTTGAATTATGTTGTAATACTAAAAGTATTGTCTTAATTTATGTCATTGTAGTCATTATAAGGGTATATTATTTATTCTGGTTATTCCTTTTTTCTTTTGCATCAGTTACTATGAGCCTTCCTTGTCAAGTCCACAAGCCTTAGTCAATTACCAAGCATTTTATTATGATGTATAGTTGTTTTGAAATGAATTTTTATTTTTCCTCCTACTTTTTGTTGGTAAGATAGAAATCGTTTTTTTTTTTTTTTAACAAATTTATTTTATAGCCACTTTACTGAAGTATTATTAATCATTTTAATTAGCTTCTTCATTGTTTTTCTAGGGTTTTCTCATTAAATCTTCCTATTATCTGCAAAGGATACTTTTGTTTCATTTTTATCATTCTTTTAATTTTTTTCTTCTGTCTTAATTGCTTTACCTTGCTTGTCATATCTGTTTTGAGTAAATATTGTGGAAAGATAATTATTGTATTTTGTAAAAAACAATTTCTATATTTGGTGACATAATCATATTGGGAGGTGTTTTTATGCAATTTATAATATTAATTGCTTTCCTAACATTGAACCATCTCTGGTATAAATCAAGCTTGGGGGTTGTGTTGTTGTCATTTCTTTGCTAAAATTTTATTTAAATTTTTGCATCCGAATTCATTGGTGATATCAGTCATCAATCTTCTTTTTCAGATTGATTCCATTGGTTTGCTTGTTATGACTATGTTTACTGATAAAAGGAGTTTGGGAAGTTTAGTAACATAGGAATGTTATGGCACAGGAGTTAATTTCTCTTTAAATATTTCATAGAATTTATATATAAATCAATTTACATTTCTGAGATTAGATTGTTTAAGGTCTGGTTTCGTATTTTGTTAACTTGGGCATTATTTAGTTTTGTAGTTATGCATTTTCTTTAGATTTTGCATTTTGATAGGTGTGAAAGAACATACCTCTTTTTCCAGGTATCATGGAGACAGACTGGTAGAGAGGTTCTCTTTAGCTTGAGAGTTCTAAGCTGTAATAAGACATGATAATCAGGTGTTCACACTAAGTTCAGTATTTAATATGTTAAATACCCTAGGAATGTGGAACCACCACCTAAAGTGGAATTAACTAAACAAGATCAGAAATGGAGCAGGTCAAAGTTCCATTGCCAGTTAGTAATGATATAGTAGGGCCCATGAGTAAGCCTTTAATTTCCAACCTGCTCAAAATGGGAAGTCTTCATCTATAAGAAGAAAAGAAAAAGAAAAAAAGATGTGGGTTTTTTTTGGCAAATAATTTGACATACTATCTAATACTTTTATTTATCTATATTTACTGTGAATTAACCTTTTTATTTAGGTAATCTAGTTTTCTTTTCACTCTTTAAAAAACTAGATTTACTAATTATCAGTTTTGTCTTTTTAAAAATTGTTCTTCCTTAGTTAAATAGTGTTTTTGTTTTTTTCATTTTCCTTATATCCCCTTTATTTTAACTATTTTATGCTTTTTAAGGCTTTTGGATTTGTTGATTTTCTGACTTTAAACATTGAATTAGCAATGTTAATAATTTTTTTCTATTTTTTTAATGTGTCATCACAGATAGAAATTTTTCTTTGACTTTAGTTGTATCGCATAAATTTTATTAGGTGGTCTTGCTGTTATAATTTTGAATGAAATCATTAAAGATTTTTTCTTTGACTCATTCATTGTTTAGGATGCTATTAATTAGTCTCTTTTTAGGTGTGTATCTTTAGTTCATTTTTCTTTATTGTTTACAACTGTTACTGTTTTATAGCATATCAGAGAGATACTTGTTATTTTTTCCTTTCTGTATTTGTTAATGAATTTGTATGCATGTGATCTTGATGAGATTTGGGTCTATCTACAAATAATGAGGTTTGGCACAGGATAGGGAGTTGTGGGAACCCCTTTGGTCAGTGCAAAGGTCATTTGTAAAGGAATGTTTGAACCCAAAAACATAGACTGGCAACAAGAAGTTTATTATTGGCATTGGGAAGTCAGCCTTTGCTATATATGAATAAAAAGACTGAATTTCTTGGTGGCAAGGTCCTGACAGAGGGATAGAAAGTTTTTAGCAGAAAAATCCTATCCTAGCAGAGAAAGGGTATAACGTCTTGTTAGGGAAATAGGAGAGAGAGGGATAAAGAGAGAGTAATGATAAAGGAGAATATCATTTCAGTGGGTAGAAGGTTGCAGCTTATGCCAAGGGGAGAGAGAGGTCCTTTGCAAGGACTGAGCCCCAAGTTGCCTCTTTTTATGATTGAAATCTTGTCTAGAAGCTGGGGGTAGCAGTTTGAGTTGGAATCAGAATAGAAAATCTTGTAATTGAATGAGTGTCTCTGGGCTAATTTCCAACTCAATAGGGTTAGGAGTGGTCCTGGACTCAATCAGTCCCTGGAGCAGGTCTCTCTGGGGAGAGCTTGGTGTTCCCCCCAAAGTCAGAGAGAAAGAGAGTTTTGGTGCTCCCCTCCTCAATCTTGGTGCTATGAAATAAATATATTCTTTAATATTGCCTTTCTCTAGTTTTATTTGAGAGATAATTGCATTTGTTGTACCTATTTTCATTCATATTGTATTCTCTCTGTGATTTTTGTGAGCTACTCCCATCCTCAACCACTTATCTGAAAGCTTCAGTTATAGTTAACTGGGGCTCCCTACAAAGTTTGCATTTGGAATTCTATAGTGTTAGCATGTGTCATCTTAATGGGAAAATGAGGGTATTGTGTAACAGTGTTACCCAGTTAATTTTTCTTATTTTCTATAAATTGTAAATTTATTCATCTCTTTTTCATGAAATCTGCCATTTTAGAAAGATTTTTTCCATTATTTAAAAAATTCTCTATTCTCTAGTCTTTTAACATGCCTTTTTTGGAGCTCTAAGTGACAAAAAGGATGAAAGATGGGAAGTGGTAAGATTCTTTCATAACCTCCTCTTAAAGGGCACCCAAAATAGCTATCTCATTTTCTTCCACCTAGCTGCACTCCCCTAGACTTCATTATGTCTCCTGTTGTTTACCTTTCTTCTCTTTCTAGGTTTTTTTTTTTTTTTTTTTTTTTTTTTTTTTTTTAATATTAATGTGTTGTCTTCCCCTTTCAGACTCTGAGTTCTTCAAGGGCTGGAGACTATTTTTTCTTTAAATGCCCGGGGCTTGACACAGGGCCTAGTGTATAGTAGTGCTTAGAAGGTTTTTATTGCCTGATAGAATGGCAATGTAGCAGATTGGAGGGGTGGTAGTGTCATAGACAATAATAAAGAACTTAAAGAAGAGGGGAAGGTTTAGAAGATGAGCTTAGTTTTGTCCACTTTGAGTTAAAGACCTTTCTGGGACATCCAGTTGGCAAATAGTAATTGTGAACTGAAGTCGAGGAGAAATCCTGGAGCTAAATATATAGCTCTGTTAGATCCATCTATGAAATTGAAAAGATTATCAAATAATAGTTTCAGACTCAACAAAGTAGCAAATTTATTTGCAGAGTAAAGAAAATGCAGTTGGTATGTGTGGGTGTTTGGTTTTAAGAAGTGTCCAGACATGCAGACTAGCCATGGTAGAAGGTGTTCATGTTCCAGATGTTGATAAAGGGGATTGTTAAATAGTGGTTGGTGAGTGTTCAATTGATTTGTTAACTTGAATTTGCAGGAGGCCCATTTGTAATTCAACAGATATTTATTAAACCTACTCTGAATTTAGCATATAGTAAGAAGTACTGAAAATAATGCAAAGGAAATCATAGACATTATTCCTGATCTGTATTCACAATGTGGTATAGTGCTACTTTTCTGAAGTGTCCAATTCTAAAATGCTTGTAAAAGATGTTATTTTATTGTGACTGAATGATAATAGAACTGAAGGATGACAGCTTTGAAAACTGGATGTATTACTTATTATGCAGTCCATTAAATAGATTTTGAGGATGCATTTTCAGAAAGGGATTAAACCATCATATTAATTAAATTGCTTTGCCAATCAAAACAACAATAATAATAATAAAACAAAAGCAACACATCTACGTAGAATTTCTAAGATTGATAAAGCATTTACCTTCCCATACTATGAGGTAGGTCATTAAAAAAACCAAATTGGGAAAGTTAGCACAAGTGAGATAATATTTGTAAAGTGCTTATAGAATACCTGGTAAGTACCTGGTAAGTAAGTACTTAGCAAATGTTTATTCCATCCATCTATATCCATGATTATGGATCACAGATTTTTTTTTAAATCCTAATACATTTTTACTTATTAATTCCCAATGATATGTGAAAAAAAAGTTTAATGTTCTTTTTTGCAGGGCGGGAGGTGCAAGGCAATTGGGGTTAAGTGACTTGCTCAGGGTCACACAACTAGTAAGAGTTAAGTGTTGGAAGGCAGATTTGAACTCAAGTCCTCCTGACTCTAAAATTGGTACTCTGTCCATTATGCCAGCGAGCTGCCCCTTAACATTCTTTTTTTTTTTTAATTTGAATTTCAAATTCTATTGACCACCCCTCCACAGAAGGCAAACTAGTTATACTTGTAAGGTTATGCAAAACATATTCTTATATTAGTATGTTGCAAAAGAAAACACGCACAATTTTTAAAATGTGTTTCATTCTGTATCCAGAATTCATAAGTGCTCTCTCTTGAAGTGGGCAACATTTATCTGGATCACAGAGTTAGTACTAGAAATGATCTCCATTATTTTATAGAAGTTAAGTGACTTGCCCAGGGGCCATCAGCAGTAAGAAGAAAAGTGGGTGTAGAGAGGTCAGTCCTCTTTGGCCTGGGCCATAGGGCCATAGGGTATTCGTTCCATATTCTGTCAGTTTAAATAAAGTAGATGTTGACTTGTTTGATGTGAGTACAGGGTTTAATAAGCTCCCATTTTATCCCAAATAGCTTTATCACCCTGTCATGATGCTTGACATTTCTAATATCAGATTCCCTTTGAGTTTAAAGGCCTTGTTTATCTTGGTGAATTTCCAATTGAAATGTCTGTTCTTTACTTAGAAATAACAGATTAGGTTTTGGTTCTCAGGAATGCTGTTTTTCATGTCATTGAACCTAAGTGAGTGGGACAGGCAAACCTTGAAGTAAGGTAAGGGTAAAATGCTTAGAAGGGATAACAGAGTGAGAGACCTGGCCATTTGGGGAACAAAAGTAAAGATGCCCAAAAGGAAGTAGGAAGACATCAGAGACAAACTTAAAAATTGAGCTGGAGACCATTATCCTGTGATAGAATTGCCTCCCAGGTCTAGAATGATGCAGCCTATTTAATAGACATTTCCTTCAGTGAGTGCCTACTGTTCATCAGAATAATGATGGGAAACATCTTACAGTGTGAGTTTGATCATAGTCTGCTTTCTCTCATTTCTATTCCCCTTTGTTCATATACCAAACTTATTATTTAATCTTTTTTAATCATTCATTTTTTATTAATTTTATAATTATAACTTTTTTTTTGACAGTACATATGCATGGGTAATTTTTTACAACATTATCCCTTGCACTCCTGTTCCGAATTTTCCCTCCTTCCCTTCACCCCCTCCCCTAGATGGCAGGCAGTCCCATACATGTTAAATGTGCTATAGTATATCCTAGATACAATATATGTGTGCAGAACCGAATTTCTTATTGCACAGGAAGAATTGGATTCAGAAGGTAAAAATAACCTGGGAAGAAAAACAAAAATGTAAACAGTTTACACTCATTTCCCAGTGTTCCTTCTCTGGGTGTAGCTGATTCTGTCCATCATTTATCAATTGGAACTGAATTAGATCTTCTCTTTGTTGAAGATATCCACTTCCATCAGAATACATCCTCATACAGTATCATTGTTGCCTTGTATAATGATTTCCTGGTCCTGCTCACTTCACTCAGCATCAGTTGATGTAAGTCTCTCCAAGCCTCTCTGTATTCCTCCTGCTGGTCATTTCTTACAGAGCAATAATATTCCATAACCTTCATATACCACAATTTACCCAACCATTCTCCCATTGATGGACATCCATTCACTTTCCAGTTTCTAGCCACTACCAAAAGGGCTGCCACAAACATTTTGGCACATACAGGTCCCTTTCCCCTCTTTAGTATTTCTTCGGGATATAAGCCCAGTAGTAGCACTGCTGGATCAAAGGGTATGCACCGTTTGATAACTTTTTGGGCATAATTCCAGATTGCTCTCCAGATATTATTTAATCTTAATATGAAAAATTATATCATAAGTCCAGACTAAAAAGAATTTAGGGCTGAAGTGAGAAATTGGATATATTAAACATGAAATTTTTCTCTTTAGAAACTCTTGTGGGACATCTAGATGGCACAGTGAATAGAGCACTGACCCTGAAATCAAGATGACCTGAGTTCAAACCTGGAATCAGATACTTAACACTTCCTAAAACCAAAAAAACACTGATCTCTTTTTATATGCTGTAATCCTTACTTTTATTTATTTTTTTACATTATGCTATAATTTACCATTTTCATTTTACATATTTTCTTGCTTACAATCAAGTTGTTATTCAGGATTTTCATAGCTCCTGGCCAGATAAAGTGTAGTACTGTTTTAGAGCATGCTAGTTTATTTCTCTTGATTGTTAAATATAACCCAACTGTGCTCACAGTTCTGATCAGAAGTGGTAGGAATGAGTACTACTTAAAGGCAAATAATCTGTGTACTTCCCACTGAGTATGATAAATGCATAGACTTAATGGAAGATCAAGCAGTCATCATTAGCATTTTGTACTGCAGTTCAGATTAAATGATAAATCATAACAGTTGTTTAGCAAAATGAGTTTTTAAGTATGACACATTTTCTATTAAGAAACATCTTTAATATTTAAGAACATATTTTAGATAAAAAGTAAATTGGGCCTTGAGCATTTGTCATTTTATATTTGTTTTTAAATGGGAAAAAACCCTATATTTTTAAAGACAATTTACTTTATTTCTTATCCAAATGATGTTCAGAAACATCATTTTTAGATGTTATTTGTGGAAATAACTAAATCTAATAATTTTCTTTCTTAATTGAAGCATGATCAGTCAGAAATATCTTATTGTTTAGCTAATACCGTGTTTCCCCGATAATAAGACACTGTCTTATTTTTTTTTTGGACAGAAAAACACCAGAGGGCTTATTTTCAGGGGAGGGCTTATTTTAATGAACATTGACAGCAATTTTAATAAACAGGTAAATGTGAATAAAAAAATGTACCTTTATTCAATAATGATCGTATCATCTTCTTCAACAACATCATCATAAGTGTCCGTACTCTGAATTCAGTCCTGGATGTCTTGCGCCTCCATTTCCTTCAGAAGAAGTGGACCCAATCTGTCATGTCCAGCAATATCACTGCTGCAGCTCTGATTGGATGCAGCTCAGAGCGCGGCATGTGCTTCATGTGGAGGGGGGGGAGGAACGGGGACGACGGTGCATACAGAGGGTACCATAATGTAGTGTGTAGCGCAGGGGATCACCTTCACTACAGTAGCAATCTCAATAGGGCTTATTTTCGGGGGAGAGCTTATTTTAGAGGAATCTTACACAGTAAGGGGAGGGCTTATTTTCGGGATAGGTCTTATTATCGGGGAAACACGGTAGTAAAAAACATTGATTAGACAAATTATGTCTTAAATGCTAAACATTGAAGATGCAAAGAAAGGCCAAAAAAAAAAAAAAAAAAAAGCCCTCCCATAAAAGCGCTCATATTCTGATGGAGTCAATATGTTCAGATGGAAGATGATGTGGGTACAAGGTGTGCCTTCTTGTAGAAGCTGAGATGTGAGCTAAAAGAAACTGGTAAAGTCAGGAGCAAAGGAGCAGAAAAGGTGGTGTTTCAGTCCTGGGACAGCCAATGATCAGACCCTGAAATGGAGTGTCATGGTCAGAGGATAGAAGTATGCCAGTGTAGTTGGATTAGGAGGTACAGACAGAGATAAGGGAAGGAGGGCATCAGGTTATGAAAGTCTTTCTCTGCCAAGCAGATCTTGGATTAAATAAAAAGCAACTGGAATCTATTGAATCTCAGAGGTCTAGAATGGTCAGACTTGCAGTTTAGGAAAATTACTTTGAAAGCTCTTGTGAGGGATTTATTAGAGTGGGAAGAGATTGGAGGCAGGGGCCCAAGCAGAGGCTTTTTGTAGTAGTGCAGATTTTAGGTGAGGAGAGCCTCCACCAGAGTAATGTCTGTGTAAGGGGAAAGATAGGACTGTTTATAAGAGATAATGTGATGGTAGAGACAAGACCTGGCAGCTGGTTGGATATGTGGAATGAGTTCTATATAGAAGTCATGGATGACATCAAAATTGGCAGTGCCCTGGAGAATAATAGGGAAGTTTGAAAGAGGGGAGGCTTTGGGAGATGAAAGTCAACAAACTCTGTTTTAGATATGTTGAGTTTGAGATAGCTTTGCGACGTTTAGTTGCAGATGTCTAAGAGGCAAATAAGGTATTCAAATCAGGAGCCCGGGAAAATTTGAGCTAAATTTTTATATCTGGAAATCTGTACATAGAGATGGTAATTAAACCCAAAGTAGTTGATAAGACCATATAGTGAGATAAGACAAGAAAAAGAGAAGACGGCCAACATTAGACTTGTAGGTGGCATCCACAGTCAGTAAAAGACAAAACAAACAATCCTTGAAGTAAATTTAAAAGAAGCAAATAGAGAGGAAAATTTTTATAAAACTAAGAGAGGACAGAGACCATCTAGATAGAAAGAGCAATCTACAAAGTATATGGAGGTTAAGAAGGATAAGGGTCGAGAAGGATTGGCAATTAAAATAACTGGTGATTTAGAGAGCAGTTTGGTAATGAGAAGATTGAGGGCCAGATTAGTGGTTTAGGAGCATGAATCAAGAAGGAACAGAGACAATAGTGGCAGGAATGGTAGCCTGAAGAGAATCTTTTGTTTAGGATTATAAAAAGGCAGAGAAAATAGAAATTGTAATGATTTATACAACAAATGTGATGTGGGATTATTTATACATGATTTTTTATCACAGAAAGCATTATTAAAGGATTGAAATTATCAATCTAGCAATTTTGACTAAAGGAAAAGCTGTTGACCAACAATTTAAAACAAACATCAGCAAGTGCATTAAGAGAGGTGGTCATCAAAAAGTGTGACCTTTCTTTAAAAGCACTTAAAAAGCACCCTTATGAATCTTATATTTTGAAATGTCATTTTTCATTTATGTCAGATTCTTTTTGATCTTTGGGAGTTTTCTCATAAATGCTACTGGAGTGGTTTACCATTTTCTTCTTCAGCTCATTGTACAGATGAGGAAATGAAGAAACAGGGTGAAGTGATTTGCCCAGAGTCACATAGCTAATTAGTATCTAAAGCCTAATTTGAACTTGGGAAAATGAGTTTTCCCGATTCCATCCAGGCAAGGCTCTCTTTGCACTATGGTGCCACTTAGCTGCCCCCATTTTGAAGTACAGGGGATATTATCTCATTTGGTCTTCCTTAGCCTATTGTATATTGCAAATGTAAGTGTTCTAATATGAGAACATTTCATCTAAGTTAAAATCCAGAAAGAAGTCAATAGGAGTTATCTAGACTAATTTTAAAGCTCACTCATCATTTTTTTCCTAAATTCTGTATAATAAACTTCTGCCTCCTCCTTGCTAATCCATCCTCCACACACTTGTCAATATAATTTTTCTGTGGCATTTCTACCTTTGTTACTCCACACTTGGATTCTTTCAATGGCCACCCATTTCCAAAGACAATGTCCCCAAAGTAGTAACCATCTCCAACACTTAGATTTGTGGAATCAACCGGTTAGCATGTGGAAAAATGGTTATATTTCACCCTAACTTAAAGTAGCCACTTGTAGGGCTTATCATTAACATAAGTATACCTGTCCTTATCCCATAACACACCACTACTCTGCTCCTTCCCTTTATTGTAGAGGGTCCCATTTTCCATTTCCTTTGTTAGGCATCAGTCTGGCTATCCACATCAGCAGCTATGCAGTTGCTTCTGGAAAAATTCCTTCCCTTTCCAATAGATCCATATTTCCATGGATAAATAGCCCTATTTAAATAATAGACCTCAGAATTAGGATTCCTAAGCTTCTTTTTCTTACTTAAATCTTTAATAATAATGGCAGTTTTTCTTTGTGACTCATTTCTATAATTTCATCAATGTAATATTTATAGTTTTTGCTTATTTTTGGTTTCTCATTGATTTTTACTTGCAGGAATATGAAGAAATTTTAGTTTATTAATTATAGGGAAAATGTTGATGCATTTGAATTTAGAAGAATCTATGAGGTTAATTTTGTCAAGTGGTAGATAACTGTCTGGCTTCTCAGCTTAGATTGAAATGCAGAAAACCGGCCCAGGCAAAAGCATGGTAAATTTAAAGGGAAGTGCATTTCAGACAAATAAGAAAAAAAGGCATTTCCATTCAAGTTTAAATAAAGAGCAAAACCATCTGCTTAGGAAAAAAAAAATTATCCTTTTGATTTAGGACACAGTGCCCTTTAGTCTATTGTCATCTTTACAATGTCTGCTTTGTGCTTAAATATCTATGAGTACCACACAAATCAAAATAAAAAAGGCATTGTCCCTACCCTACAATATTTTATTATTATTTAAGTAATTATTTATATGAACCTTTTGTCAAATATATACAGAAGGTAATCATTAGTAAATAATCTTATATATCAATAATTGTTGAGAACTAGAAAATAACTGCAGAAAATAGCTTTCAATCATCAACTAATACCATATACATAAACTTCAATAAGTTTCAGGTAAATAAACAATTTAAATATAAAAACGCACGAATTTTATAAGATTAGAAAAGAATGGAAGTTCAAGGTTAGAAAGAATATTTAAAATCACGCAGAGCATAAAGGATAGTTAGATAATTCTGATTATAGGGTTATTTTCTAGTTCTCTGATTCCATGGTTGTAGGGGATTCCTACAACCTGGTAAGGAACTTCCATAACCAATATAAGTCAGCCCCTTTTCTGCAATGTAAGAATCTTAAAAGTTGCCCATGCTCTTTGAGCTATTTGGCCTACTACTGGGATTCCTCATGAAATCTATGATAGAAAAAAAAAAAAAAAAGAAAGAAAAGGAAGAAAGTTCCCATATATGCTAAAATCTTCATGGCAGCACTTTTTATAGTATCTAGATTTTTTTGCAAAAATCTAGACGCAACATATATACCTATAGATTTATAAGTAGCCAAATCTGATATATGACTGTAATGGAAAATTATATAATAAGGAACAATTAATATGAGTAATATTTGATTAAGGTTAAATCACTTGGTCAGAGTCACTGAAGCTAGTAAATGTCTGGGGCCAAATTTGAATTCAAGTCTTCCTGAGTCTAGGCCTAGCTATCTATATATGCTGTACAATCAGCTGCTTTAAGACATGAAACAAGACAAATGAAAAAGAGACAGCCTAGAGCCATGATTAGTTTTTGCTGAAAAAAGGTACTTATCAGGATAGGAGAAAAAGGATTGATTGTATTAGAAGTATGTGAAAGAAATGCAGAAGAACATGTAAACATTGAAAATTGAGAAATCAAATATCATATAGTTTTTATAAATTTGTGGTTAAATCTAAGGTGATCACATTTCTCATTTTGTCCCTAAATCCTAAGAAATATTTTAGATTTTCTTTCTCCATATAGAAAAAAAAATTAATTTTAGTTTTCTAAAATGAAATATTTTAATACTTGAATTAATTAATACTTTAATACCCAGATATTTTTGTGTCTTATAACACTTTTATATCTAAAGCCTTAAGGATTTATACAACTTTATAGGGTTTATACAATTTTAAAACTATACTAAGTCTTGGATTTCATACCTCAATTACTGCATATACCTCTACCTGACTTCAAATCTGGCTTCAGACACTCAATGTGTGACCTTGGGCAAGACATTTAACCCCATTTGCCTCAGTTTCCTCATGTGTAAAAGTGAGCTGGAAAAGGAAATGCCAAACTATTCCAGTATCTATGCCAAGAGAACTCCTTAGGGGGTCACTAAAAGTTGGACACCACTGTGTGGTATTATTCAGTTGTGTGTTTTTGTTCTTTCTGTTGTTCTTTTCTTTGATTTTCCTCCTCACCTCCTCCTGTAATTCTCTTGGTTTGGCAAAATGCTCCCCTTCCTTATTTTATATTTTATATATTTATAAATCTGCATGTCATATAGTAGCCTTTCATTCCCCTTTATTTTCTTTTCAGTAGTAAATAATCATCAAAAAATTTGGTGAGATACCTCTGATGGAACCATTTGCAAAAAAAAGACAAAATTGTTTTGATAAAACCAGAACTAGAAAGGGAGGGAATTGCTTTAAAAATTAAAATTAAAAATTAAAAATTGCTTTAAAGAGGGAAAAGTAAAAACGGGCAGTGTAAGAAGACTGAAAATGACCTTATGGAATTTAAACTGAATGTTAAAGAAGAGAATTGCCATTAAGTGAAATTAAGAATAGTGTTTGTAATACAACAATGGAAAATTCATTTTCTTATGTGGTGTTTGATGGATTGATTCAGGAAGAGGATCTGGATTCAGATTCTGACTCTAGTGTGAAATTTTGTTGTTCAGAGATTTGAATTGTGTTCTACTCTTCTTGACGCCAACTAGGATTTTCTTGGCAGAGATACTAGAGTGGTTTGCATTTCCCTCTCCAGCTCATTTTACAGATGAGGAAACTGAGGCAAAGAGGGTTGAGTGACTTACCCAGAATCACACAATAAGTGTCAGATTTGAATTCAGGAAATTGAGTCTTTGTGACTCCAGGTCTGGCCCTCTATCCTCTGTGCTACCTAGCCAGGTTAGATATATTTTCAAGTTGCAGAAGCTTTAATAAATATTTGTTGATTTGAATTTATAATAAGGGTTGTTAAATTAAAAGCTTCTCATTTTTATTAGGGTAATGTTTCTTTAAGAGTGTAGATTAAGGGAAGGGGCGGCTGGGTGATGCAGAGCACAGAGGGCCAAGCCTGGAATGCACGATGTATCTTTCCAATTCACATCTGACCTGGGATGCTTCCTAGCTGTGTGACCCTGGGCAAGTCACTTAACCTTGTTTGCCTTAGCTTCCTCAGCTACTAATAGGAGCAGGAGAGGGAAATGGCAAACTACTCTAGTATCTCTGCCAAGAAAATCCCAGTTGGGGTTACCAAGAGTTGGACATAACTGAAAGACTGAACAACAACAGAAGGGAAAATACAGCCAAATTAGTGGTCGATTGGATAGAGTTCTGGATTTGGAGTTGTTTCTACACAAAATGAGTTGTTTGGACTCCATCGCCTCTGATGTTCCTCCTATCTCTTTCATCTGTGTCCTTAGTCAAGAATGAACACACAACATCTATATTCTTAGGAGTTTTTATCCCTGTCTTAATTAGCCTCTCTTTTGTGCCAGCTGTGTTGCAGGGGATTATTGAAGAATTATGGTGTCAAGGAGGTTAAAAAGCAACAATGTAACAATACATATTTGTTCAAATAGGCTGATCCCCAGATTTCCATGTGGAAAAATTTTAGAGATTTCAGCAGCTCAGATCATTTTTATATGAGATCCTACTGGCTTTTCCACTCTGGAAGGAAATGATATTTTAGGGTAAAAAACTCACAAGGTAAGTAGGGCCCAAGTACTAAGAAAAGTTCCAGGATGGGAAAAAAAAATCCCCAAACAGCTGAAGCATGCTTCTGAAGTGCACAACACTCCAGAAAAGCTAATGTTCACTTGAGCTGTGGGAAACAGCAGAATGAGCAGTTTTTTTTCCATGTTTCACCATAGTCAGAGCACAGCTTGAATGACAAGTTTCATTCTGATCCCCACATTTTTTAAGAAGATGCAGGATGACCATTGAATAAACAGAATGATGCAGGACTTTTGTCCTTGCTGTATGAGAATTGATTGAAGGAATGGGGAAAATTTAGCCTTTTATTTTTAATTTTTAATTTTAGAGAAGGCTTTGGGAAAACATAATAGTTGTCTTTGAATTAGAGAGATTGATTATTATCTCTTTTGATTTTAGAGATCAAAACTAGAGACAATAGATGGAAAACACAGAAAGGGAATTTTTAGTTTGATAAGGGGAAAATCTTCTGACAGAGGTATCCAAAAGTGGTATTGATTATCCTTGGGGTAGAGTTCCTTCATGACTTGGATCTCATGGACCAGAGGTAGAATCTCTGATTGTAAGAGATTTTATGGATGCAATGGAGTTGTTGTTACCTGCCCAGATGTGAGTTAACCTAGATATTTCTCAGGTCTGTTCTCTCTAGAAGAGGCTAAAATATTATTGTTCCTATGAGGTGACTTTTAGAAATTCTTCTTTAGCATCAGTGTCTCTGGCTTTTAGAGAGACAGAGACAGAGAGAGATATTTAGGCAATTACATTTTTTACTATAAAATCCAATTTCTGTTTTACTTGGAAAAAATGATGATTCTGACTGGTTTTATAAAAAAGATTGGTATGCTTAATAAATGGCTAACCTGATTTCTCAGAGTGATATAGTTTATATAATTGAATTGTCTTATTCACTTCAAAGTATATAAAAATGTACTGATTGAATTATGTGGTATAAATTATTTCTAATAAATGATTTTTAACTAGTATCATTATATATAGTTCATATAATTTCCCATGACTTGCTCAGAAAGCCAGAGTAACAGACAATGACTTCTTAAAATTTGCATTTTATATTCTTGGAGTGCAGGTTAGAATGTCTCAAAAAGTCTTGAATAAAGTCTTCATTTAACATTTCTGAATCTTACATATAAAGCTTAAACCTTATTTGCTTGAAAACATTAACAATGATTTGGTCTCTAATTTTAAGTTCTTAAATGAAATGCCTTGTATAGTAAGTCCAGCTATACAAGTACAAAAAGAAAAATCTTTTTCGGAGGCCCCAGCCACTGCAAGTCAGTAACTGCCTGGAATCAAAAAGGAGTAAGGAAGGCACCACATTATGTAGCTTACTTCTAGTAAGCTTTTTTATTTTTATTTTTGGCAAGATCAAATCTCCCAATTCTGTGCTTTCAAAATCCTTTTCTTTATTTTTCTCAGCTACCTCTAGCTTTATTCTTAGAATAAAACATTTGCCAAACTATCATCTTCTCTCCTTTAAAATTTATTTTCAGAAAAAAATGTCTAATAGTCACAGCTGAGATTCAGCATACCTTTCCTGCTGTATTATATATTACTTTTCTTCGTGCACTCCACTGTCTCTTCAGACAGACTTTGTTGCTATCTTTACATATCCTGCACTAGCTGTCCCTTAAGTCTAGAATGCCTTCTCTTTTTATCTCCTCCTATTGGTATCCTTATTGTTTTTTTTTTCTTCCAAATTTTCTTCCAAAATTCAGCTCATGAGGCAATATAACTTATAAGGCACATTTTTGTCTCTTCTGAAAGAATGTAAGTTTCATGAGGGCAAGAATTATTTTGACTCTTGTTTTGGTGAGGGATTTTTGTTTGTTTTTTTGTCTATCACAGTGACTATAAATAAATCATTGTCAGTGATTGAAAGAAAAATGGAGTCTTTCCAGTGTGCTACCAGGTTGTTTCTGAATATGGAAGATAATCAAGTTTTCAGTGTTGATTTCTAGTAGACAAATACTAATATAGTCTTTTTCTCGTGGGGCGGGAGGGAGAGAACTCAGAGGGAGAAGCCCTCTGAGTAAGTGAGTTGTCCAGGGTCACACAAGCTGATAAGTGTCTGAGGCTATATTTGAAATCAAGTTCTCCTGATTCCAATGCCAGCGCTCTATCCTATCTATTTATCCCCATGTGTTATATTCTTAAATATGATGATTGTTATCTCACTTAATCCTTACAACAATTATGTGAGGCAGAGAGAAAGAATAATTTCTGTACTGTGTTGTAGATAAGGAAAATGAACAGTGGTAAAGTAAAGCATCTTGGCTAAGACCATACCACTAGTAAATGGCAAAAGTGAGATTTGAATCCATATCCTCTGGCTGAATCCAACATTCTTTCCTTTCCACCATAGTTGTATCCATTATATAGACTAATTAAAAATCCACAATTTCTGAATTAACAGTTTCCAATCCAGCTCATTTAGGGGGAGTTAAGGAGTGAGGGAAAGTAAGGTTAAATGACTTGCCTAGGGTCACACAGCTAGGATATATCTGAGGCTAGATTGGAACTCAGGTCCTCCTGATGCCAGGGCCAGCACTGTTTTCCACCTAGCTGCCTCATCAGCACATATTTGATATATGCTTGCCTCTTGCTTAATTATCAGTGAGAAATTAGTGAAGTGTATTTTTTATGAATACTCAAAACTTAGAATGTAGTTCATAACATAAAAGGTCAAATATAAATGTCAGACACTAACATTTCTTTCATAAATTGTGAATCAAATAAATGTTTCACTCCCCATGTTGCTTCTAGACAACAGGAATGATTTTTTTCTTTACAAAAGCATTCACATTCATATCAATAATGTCATCTTATAAAGATGTTAGACTGTTCATTTGGAAAGACCAAACCAAGACAAGTCCCATGAGTGAATTTTTGTAAAATCATTCCATTTTCTTAAAAGAAAGTTTGGAGTTTTTTTTCTTATGTTACATATAATTTTTAATATAAGAATTTAGGTTAAGAACTGTTATAATACCATGTGAGAGTATTCCTGCTACTACTGGGATAGACCATTTCAACAGATTTTGCTGGGCCAAAAGAAATTATTTCCTTTACTTGTTCCATATTTAAGAACAACAACAATAACATTACATAATAGTGCTTTAAGGTTTGCAAAATGATTTACAAATATTATCCTTACAACAATCCTCACAAACAAAACAAAGTTCTGTTATTCTTATTTTTTTCATAGGCAGGAAAACTGAGGCAGACAGATAAAGGGTTACCCATAGGTAGTATTTGTCTAAATCTAGATTTGTGCTCTTGACTTCATAAGTTCAGGTCCATTGTTTCACCCACTTGCTAACTACAAGTATTTTATGCTGTTAGCATGTCTTAAGTAGAGACTATTTAATCTAAACTGTGTTTAGATTAAATGTTGAAAATCAGAATCATAGATCAGATGTTAGAAGGGAACTCAGAAATCTAGCATGGCAAAATAATATGGGTGCCCATTAGATTGTGGGGGAGGAAACTATATTAATTTTATACTTACCTTTGTGAGTTACCAATTTTCTTGCTAAGTGTGTCCTAAAGCATGAACCTCTTCTTCTCCCTGTTTCTCCTCCCCCCTCCCATTTTTCCCCTCTCTTGCAACTTGACATTCAGGATATTAGGTTCTTTTTTTCTTTATTGTAAAAGATGACTAATTTTGTTGGTTCCAATTTTTTTTTAACATATTGTTTAATAAGACAATAAACTTCATTGGTCCTGTTATTTCCAGAATCAAATACGTACTTTTCTGTTAGGCATTTTAAGCCTTTCACAGTCTGAGTTCAACCAATCTTTTTTTTTTTTTTTTCTTTTTTCTTTTTTTGCTTTTTATTTACAAGATGCATGCATAGGTAATTTTTTAGCATTAACAATTGCAAAAACTTTTGTTCCAATTTTCCCCACCTCTCCCTACCCCCTCTCCCAGATGGCAGGTTGACCAATACATGTTAAATATGTTAAAGTATAAGTTAAATACAACATACAGTTATTTTGCTGTACAAAAAGAACTGGATTTTGAAATAGTGTACAATTAGCCTGTGAAGGAAATCAAAAATAGAGGGATTGGGAATTCTATGTAGTGATTCATAGTCATCTCCCAGAGTTCTTTCACTGGGTGTAGCTGGTTCAAATCATTACTGCTCTACTGGACCTGATTTGGTTCATGTCATTGTTGAAGATGGCCACATCCATCAGAATTGATCATCATAGTTGTTGAAGTATACAATGATCTCCTGGTCCTGCTCATTTCACTCAGCATCAGTTCATGTAAGTCTCTTCAGGCCTTTCTGAAATTGTCCTGTTGGTCATTTCTTACAGAACAATAATATTCATATACTACAGTTTATTCAGCCATTCTCCAATTGATGGGCATCCATGTAGTTTCCAGTTTCTGGCCACTACAAAGAGGGCTGCCACAAACATTCTTGCACATACAGGTCCCTTTCCCTTCTTTAAGATCTCTTTGGGATATAAACCCAGTAGTAACACTGCTGGATCAAAGGGTATGCACAGTCTGATAACTTTTTGAGCATAGTTCCAAATCATTCTCCAGAATGGCTATTCACAATTCCACCAACAATGTATCAGTGCCCCAGTTTTCCCACATCCCCTCCAACATTTCACATTATCTTTCCCTGCCATTCTAGCCATGTGGATACCATGTGTAATGGTATCTCAGAGTTGTCTTAATTTGCATTTAACTGATTAATAATGACTTAGAGCATCTTTTCATATGGCTAGAAATAGTAAAAATTTCTTCGTCTGAGAATTGTCTGTTCATATCCTTTGACCATTTATCAATTGGAGAATGGCTTGATTTCTTATAAATTAGAGTCAGTTCTCTATATATTTTGGAAATGAGGCCTTTATCAGAACCTTTGACTGTAAAAAATGTTTTCCCAGTTTATTGCTTCCCTTCTAATCTTGTCTGCATTAGTTTTGTTTGTACAAAACTTTTCAATTTGATATAATCAAAATTTTCTATTTTGGGATCAATAATGATCTCTAGGTCTTCTTTGGACATAAATTCCTTCTTCTTCCACAGGTCTGAGAGGTAAACTATCCTATGTTCTTCTAATTTATTTAAAATCTCATTTTTTATGCCTAGGTCATGAACCCATTTTGACCTGATTTTGGTGTATGGTGTTAAGTGTGGGTCAATGCCTAGTTTCTGCCATACTAATTTCCAGTTTTCCCAGTTTTCCCAGCAGTTTTTGTCAAACAATGAGTTCTTATCCCAACAGCTGGAATTTTGGGGTTTGTCAAATACTAGATTATTAAAGTTATTGACTGTTTTGTCCTTTGAATCTAACCTATTCCACTGATCAACTGGTTTATTTCTTAGCTAATACCAAATTGGTAACCGCTACTTTATAATATAATTTTAGATCTGGTTCAGCTAGGCCACTTTCATTTGATTTTTTTTTCTCATTAGTTCCCTTGAAATTCTTGATCTTTTCTTTTCCATATGAACTTTGTTGTTATTTTTCTAGGTCATTAAAATAGTTTCCTGGGAGTCTGATTGGTGTAGCACTAAATAAATAGACTCGTTTAGGTAGTATTGTCATCTTTATTATATTTGCTTGCCTTATCTAAGAGCATTTAATATTTTTCCAATTGGTTAGATCTGACTTTATTTTTATGGAAAGTGTTTTGTAGTTTTGCTCATATAGTTCCTGATTTTTCCTTGGCAGATAGGTTCCAGATTTTCACAGAGTATTCTGCATAATAGGTACAATGGAAAAAGTGCCAGTATTACAGCCAGGGAGGGTTGGTTCAATTCCTTACTCTCAATAAGTTAAAATGAAGGAGTTATTAGCTGGTTTCTAAGAAATTCCTTTCCATCTCTAAATCTATAATCCTATTGTTTTAGTGAACATAAAGTTATTTTATCAGAGCTCAATAATAATGGAACCTAAACATATCAGTTGATTTGTGTGTTCTTTTAAAAATTATGTCCATTAATACTTTTATGGTAATTCTTTTGACTTTTAAAATGTTTTCTAAACCTCTCCTTTGTTCAGTAGAACAAAGTACTTCAAAACCATTTTTGGACATTATAGTACTTCATAATTCAGCAGAGAAAATCAGTTTCAGAAGTTGATTTCCAGCATAGCTTTAAAAAAAAAAAAAAGATGTTTCTAATTTGTTTGCCACAAATTTATTAGATTTTTTTCCACCAAGATTCCTTTGAAAGTGAGTAAATTATAAGTAAATCCAAAGTTTTAGAGATATTAAAATACTGATAAAGATAAATTTTTAACTGAAAAAAATTATCCTTCAGTTATGTGTATGGTAATATGTAGGTAGCAGAGAATTATAATTTAGAATAGAGAGAATCATTCAATCAAATCTTCCTCACTTTATAACTCAAGAGATTGAGGTCCAGAGAGGTTTGATAATTTGCCTGACTGTGATCACCCAACCAAATTGTTGCAGTCAACAACAAAACTCAGGCTTCCTTGCTCTCAGTTTTATAAGCTAGTTGGAAAAATGAAATATGCATATATGAAATACAGAAGATATTGGCAACTGTGTAATAATTTAAGGAGAATTGAATATCATGGTATTAAAGAAACACAAAGTAAGGCATGCATGTTTAGTTATATAAGGAGCTGTTTAGTTATATAAGGCTTCTTAGATGATATTAGTTGAGTGGAATTGGTGGATGTGGGATGATTGGGAAGATTGAGTGCATTTCAGCATAAGCAAAGTCACAGAGCTGGGAACCAGCAAAATGTATATGGTGAACAGTGAAGAACCAACTGAGATAAAGTAGAATCTTTTAAATTAAATTTAGAAATTAAAGAAATATAGAAGGGCTAGGTGTGACCTGTGGTGAAGAAGGAAGAGGAAGAGGAGGAGGAGAATAGTGATAGAATTTAAGTAGTGCACTATGGGCATTTATATAGGTAATGATGATTGAGCACTGGGTCTGGCATCAGGAAGATCTGAACTCAGATTTGGCCTTAGACATTTAGTAGAGCTATGTGGCTCTGTTTGCCTTATTTTCCTCATCTGTAAAATGACCAACCACTCTAGTATCTTTGTTCCCATAAACAGTCAGATGTGACTGATTGAACAATAACAATGTATTGTGTTACCAATATTACATCATTTTGTTCTCCCAACAACCTTGGGAGGTAGGTGCTTCATATTTTGGAGAAAGAAACTGAGGCAGACGAAGATTAAATGACAGCAATTATCTAGAGGCTGGTTTTGAGCTTGGGCCTTCTGATTCTTATTGCCTGAATATATTGAGTTATGAGTACAGTTGCTTGAAGGTCTTAAATGCTTTGCTAAAGAAATCATTATATTTTTGGCATCCCATAATAATAATATTAAGACAATATATTTCATTATCAAAAAACAGTTTCCAATGTATTAAGTTCAATTGAACTAAAGCCTATTACAAGCATAATTTCCTTAGAGAACTTGTAGTAGGATTTACACATGTGTATGTAAAGATATATATTTATATATGCGAAAATAAAGGCATGAACTTTGTAGCTTTGTTTATTGGTTTTGAGAAAATATGAAACAATAAAAAAACCAACACCACAGGAGGCACATTCCTGCATAGCCAAAACATAGGCTATGATTGCTTTTTATGTAACTTAAACAGAAAATGAAGATGTTATTTATACTGGTAATGCTATTGACTCTGCCGCTGACCTCGTTCCCTCTATTCCCACAATTTTTTCCCTATGTCTTACAGAGCTTGGATTTTTTTCCACCTGAGCCAGGTGACAGTGCAAGGCAGTTATAGCCAAGTTTGGCCTTTTATTCAAGTAGCAGGCTTATATAGCATGGAACCATTAGTGCTGCACTGCAGGTCTGACTTCTGTATACACAATTTTATCTCTTCTTTTCTTTACCTCCTCTGCTGCTCTTGCTAATTCAAAAGATGTAAAGGGAACACATAGATAAGCAAGCAAAGAATAGTGGGTGGGGAAAAAAAGTTGTGAGTAAATAGATACAGAACTGTCCCCAGGATGGGAGAGAAATGGAAAAGTGGTCAAAGGAGCCACTTAAAGGTTTCTGTGATTTATGAAGCAACTCAGTTTTACTGATTTTCATAATGTGATAGGAATCGGTTCAGGGAGGAGAAGGGGAGGAAGGGAGAGGGGGTAGATTTGTCATTTCATTGTTATAAAGAATTTCCAGTGCAGAAACTCCTCCTATCAAAGTAGATCAGCAATTCACCTGCAATTTATAGTCTTATGGGGAACTGAAATGTTGATAAAGCCTTTTTTTTTCATCCTTGGTTCCAAAACTAGTATATGTCAGAGGCTAGGCTTGATTTCAGACCTTCCTAAACTCCAAGGCCATCTCTCTTTCCACTGTCAATGTTTTTTTTTTTTTCCTTGTCAGTATTACACAGCAATCTGCCTTCTGTGCTCCTCTTAGGAATAGCATCAATTGTAACCTAAAATATTGCTTAAGACTGTCCTCTCACTATCCTTGGTTACTATGTACGTTTTCAGTCTTTATGTTTGTGTTCTCATCCAGGCCAGTCTGAAATAATCATTGGAGAAGTATCATGATCACAGTCATTTTATGTTTGAATCTCAGAGAAGGTATTTTATTGTTTTAAACTTCCTTAAATATATATGTTTACATTTAAAAGAAAGCTATCAAGTCTGCCAAGAGAAATGTA
Source organism: Sminthopsis crassicaudata (assembly GCF_048593235.1). Classification (NCBI taxonomy): domain Eukaryota; kingdom Metazoa; phylum Chordata; class Mammalia; order Dasyuromorphia; family Dasyuridae; genus Sminthopsis; species Sminthopsis crassicaudata. The sequence continues at coordinate 146,347,937 of NC_133622.1, forward strand.
ATTTTTTTTTTAAAAAGTGTCTTTCAGGAATACTTAAGTGTGTTTATATAAGGTCAAACACCTGACTTCAGAAAGAAATTTTATAATCAAAGGAAATTGTTCAGTTTCTTTCCCCTGACTTCTAAATATTCATTATTTAAAGAACACCATTGTTGATCATGGGGTTTTAGAATTCTTCCATCAGTGTTGGCATTGTCACTAATCAAATTGATCTGTGGCCCTTTAGAAGAGTCACATCTGGATACTTAATCTTGCAAGGTTGTTTTGCCATTTTAAAACCCAAGCCATTTTTCAGTAAAGGATATTTTGCCACTTGGCAAAAATGCTGCTAAATAAATAAAATAAAATAAATAAACAAACAAACAAATGAACGAATAGATAGATAGATCGATAGATAGATAGATAGATAGATAGATAGATAGATAGATAGATAGATAGATAAAAGCTGCTAAATACTTAGTAGGATTTCTGTTAAAGTGCATGGCTGACAGGTTTTAAAGTCAGTTTTATTGTGTTTTCCTTCCTGTTTTCAGTGTCATCACTTCATGGCCACATTGAATACAATCTTTTGTAGAGAGAAATAGAAAAAAATGTTTCTCAGCACCTGATCTTTGTCACATGTTCATAATTTAAGTTAAATGCAACCATTAGGAAAAATTTTCATCAAGACAGAAGTCTTTGTATGTGCCTGTTCTGAACTCATTCAGTGAGGCCGCTTTGAATTTAGAGATCTCAGACTTTGCAAATTCAAGTACTGTACTCTTTTTACTGTTAAATCTTTTTTTTTTTTTTAAACTAAAAAAAGTGTTGAAGTAAAAGATGATTTTTCCCATGTAACTTATTGATTAGCTCTGTCAACAAAAAGATTACTCTTTGGAAAAACCAGTTTATTTCTAAGATTTGTAGTTACTTGGGGCCTTGACCCAGTGGCCAAGTTATTAAAAACTTGTTTTGTTTTATGTCAACACCTATGTCTACACCTATCACACTGCTATGAGCACGTGAATGCTAACTGATGATATCAGTGATGACTCTTCAGACTACATTCACATTTAGGATAGCTTAGTTTTGTGCAAAATGCTAATGTGATTCTTGGACCCTTCCTGCTTTATACATAGTTCCCCAAAAAGCCATCCCAGGTTTGCTAGCTCAAAACCATAACTTATGAGCCCCAATTGATGTGATTTCACATCAGCCAGCTGGAGAACATAATTGAAAATAATAAACATGTCATAAAACAGCATGATAAAGAGGCAAGGAAAAAAATCTACATATTCCCATATTCTCCCACAGGTGACTGTGTCACCAATGGTGAAATGTAAAAGCTGTATGTGTCCATGAGACTCATGGCAAACACAGGAATCCCTTCCCCATGACTAAGGATGCACAGGGTACATTCCTGACTAGCATGTCTTACCCTTGTGATGTGACAGCACCACTGAAGTACTTAGGTGCTCTTGATCATCACATGCTTCTTCTGTTGGCAGTTTACAGGGTACTCACTGCCTTTCTGCTCTCTCCTGGGTATCTCTGCACATATGTGTTTGCAGGGTTGTCCCCCCCGCACTTGGCAGGACTTCAGCTTTTCAAGACCATCTACTGAGCTTTTTACTCCTATTAATATGCAAGTCATTCCTGGACAAAGATAAGCTAAACTCTTCTGGTATATAATCATAAAGACTTAACCATCCCATTTGGGGTAATGGGAGGTAAGGAAGGAGAGAAGTAAGAGTGAAAGACACTGAAAATGAAAGAATTCAGAAAGGGAAGAACAACATCTCCACTTTTAAGTAACAACGTCTACAAAGGCACTCAGGAGATTAAATGTCACATTGTTGTTTTTGTTCAGTCATGTCCAAATTTTGGTGACCCCACTAGGAGTTTTCTTGACAAAGACAGTGGAGTGGCTTATATTTCCTCCTCTAGCTCATTTTACAGATGAAGAAACTGAGGCAAAAAACAGTTAAATGTCTTGCCCAGGGTCACAAAGCTAGTAAGTATTTGAGACCATATTTGAATTCAGTAAGATGTGGCTTTCTGAATCCAGACCTGGCATTCATCCACTGCACCACCTACCTGCCTGATAAGAACATCAGGAAATAGTCTATTCTGACTGGACTGTCAAATGCAGGACATGGCAATAATATGTAATAAGTCTAGAAAGAAGCTAGAACCACATAATTAAATACTTTAAATCCCAAATAGAGTTTGCACTTTATCCTAAAAATAATGGAAGAACAAATGAAGCTTATTGAGCAGGGGAGTACCAATGTTAGCCTTGTGTTTTAGCACTATCAGTTTGGCAATTTTGTGAAGGATGGATTAGAACAGAAATATCAGGGTAAAGAAAGACTTGTTACGAAGATTATTACATCAGTAGATTAGATGAGAGTCATTGAAGTCCTGGACTGTAGGATGTTTGTAGTATGAATTGAGAGAAAGGGATTGATGCAATCAATCAGGCAGCTCATTCCAGCTCATAACCTAAGTGTTAAATTTTCATTGTGAGCATTTGCATCTCAAAATTGACAAATGCTACATATCAAGGCTTGATTGATTTTGTTGATTGTCTACACTTAAGAAAGTAATAGAGAAAATGTTAATATTATGTATTAAAGTATGTCATGCATTTTTTTTTTTTTGAGAATCAGTTTTTATACTAACCAAACACTAATGGATGCAAGATATGTTGAAGAAGTGAAATGGACAACAGTACTCAACTTACAGGATAAAGAGGACAAGTGAGATTTAAAATTCAAACCTGGCTTCTAAGCTGCTAACATGAAAACTGAAAGAATAACAAAGATTATTAACCTCTGAGAAAAACTGGCAAGTTGTGAGTAATGATTTGAAGGGAAAGATGAACTTTCTTTGAGGTGGAGCTGTCCAGTAGGAATTTGATAATGTAGGACTAAGGTTCAGGAGAGAGATGAGGACTGGATGCAAATATTTTAGTCATTTTTATAGAGCTGATAGGTAGAAACTGATAATACCTTTAAAAGAGAGTGAGCAAGAGAACCATAATAGTTAGGGCACTGTTGTTGATCCTGCAAAGAACACTTGAGAAATAATTAATCTCACAGGTATATAACTCAGAGCAGAGTTAGAAAATAATCCAGAAAGTAAGATTTGAACTGAGGCCTTCTTGAATTTTAATCCAATTGTAGTTCAAATGTGGTGTCTCTCTCTCTCTCTCTCGACTGCTTCTCCTTTTCCTCCGTTAAACCACACTGCCTCACAAGCTTTTGTCACAGTTTTTTGGATATATTTCCCATTTTATCTTCTTAGTGTAGCTACATTGATTATATTTTCACAGAGCTTTGACATTTTATGCTGTATAACTGAATTTATCTATTTTATCTTTTATGATTACTTCTTATCACTTGTTTGATTAGGGATTCTCTTTCACCATATGTCTGGTCTTTTTTCACCTTCTCTCTCTCTGCCTCTCCAACCCCCACTCACTTTTTAATATTTAAATTGCAATTCTTTTTGGAACTCTTCATGTAGGGGGATGTAAGATGTTGGCCTAAACCAACTGTTTTCTAACTTTCACAGGAGTCTTGTTGCAATTAGGGACCCATTCTTTCCCCAGCAGTTTCTACTTTTGGGTTTATTGAACATGGAACTACTATGCTTAATATTTCTTGGTTTTGCTTCTCTACTCTGTTCTATTTCTGCATTATTCCTTGATATTAACTGCTACCAATCGCTAAAACACCATAATGTGTGATCAGCATCTGCTGCCTATTTCCTACTTGATCTCATATTGTTCATTGTGTCACTTCATGATCACTGCCACTATAATCATTTCACTTGTCACAAAGGATTATGGCTTTTTGTGGGAAATAACTAACTGGAGTAGAAAGGTACATAACAAGAACACAGAAACAAGGTTCTTTAATTGAGCAAATAATAAGATTGGGCAGAGCTAAGATGGCGGAGAGGACACACATATCTTTCTGATCTTCTCCAGTGACCCTCAACTAATTAGCAAATTCAGCCTCTGAATTAGTTCTGGACTGGTAGAATTCACGAATATTGGAAGTACAGCAAATTACCAGCAGAAGATAATTTCAAAGATCACCAGAAAAGGTCTATTTCAATGGGGCACAGAGGGAGGTGGCCAGGAGCAGACAGGCAGAGCACCCTGTGCAGACCCAGAGTTGGGGACAGTCTCCACAAGACAGTGCAGAGAATCTACTAGGAAGAATCTATACCAGTGTTGGCCACTCTGTCCTAGTTGCAAGCCAGTAGAGCAGAGAAGTTATAAAACATCCAACATAAACACAAAAGGTCAATAGTGAACCTTGAAGCTGAAGAGTCTCATAGGACCTGGCCACACCTACCAAGCACAGGGAGTGAGTCAGCATGATATCAGCACAGCCATAGCCACTTAGTTGCTTGTAGAGGAAGCTTGGAAAACCTCCCTTGCTCTAAAAGCAGATCCTAACTTTTTTTTTTTTTTTTCAAATTAGTAAAAAGGCAAAGAGAACTCTAACCATAGATAGTTTCTGGGGTGAAAGAGAAGAATAGATTTCAAACCCTGAGGAGGCTAAAGGCAGACTATCTTTAGATGAAGCCCCCAAGGTGATAACCCATCACACAAGGCTCTCCTAGAGGAAATTAAAAAGGATCTTAAAAAGAGAGCTAGAAGAAAAATGGGGTAAGGAAAGGAAAACTCTGCAAGAGGGTTTGAAAAAGGCATATGACTCACTAAAAGAGAGATTTGACAAAATGGAAAAAGAAAACAAATCCGTGAAAAACAGAATTTGTGAAATGGAAAAAAAACTCCATGGAGCAAAACAACTCATTTAAAAACTCAATTGGACAAATAAAAAAAGAAGTAAAAAAGAATAAATGAAGAAAATAATTTAATAAAAATCAGAATTGAACAAATGGAAATGAATGACTTGATGAGACATCAAGAATCAGTCAAGCAAGACCAAAAAAATAGAAAAAAATGTAAAATACCTACTTGCAAAAACAACTGATCTAGAAAATAGATCTGGGAGAGACAGTCTAAGAATTATTGGACTCTCTGAAAACTATGATGAAAAAAATAACCTAGACATCATTTTTTAGGAAATCATCAAAGAGAACTGGCCAGATGCCTTAGAATCATAAGGTAAAATAGCCATTGAAAGAATTCACTGAATACCTCCTGATAGAATTAAAATTCCAAGGATTATTGTGGCTAAATTTCAGAACTATTGGACTAAGGCAAAATATTACAAGCAGCCAGAAAAAAACAATTCAAATACCAAGAATTACTCAGATCTAGCTGCTTCCACCTTGAAGGATCAAAGGGCCTGTAATCTGATATTCTGAAAGGCAAAGGAAATTGGGATGAAGCCAAGAATAAACTACCCTGCTAAACTAAGCATTTTCTTCCAGCAAAGAAGATGGGCATTCCATGAAAGAGGTAAATTCCATTTATTTCTGATGAAAAGACCAGAGCTAAACAAAAAATTTGACCTCCAAATATGGAATTCAAGAGATAAAGACAAAAGATAAAAAGACACTCTTGAGAACTTTATTCTGTTATGGGTATACATAGAGAGTGCATGTATAATTTGATTTTACTGTTGTAATATAAAAAAGGAACTAGAGGTAGAAAGAGGATTGTACAGAAAAAGGGAAAAGTGGAGGTAAAATGAGGGAAATTACATCTCACAAAGAGGTAAAGGAAATCTATTATATTTGAGGTAAAGAAAGGAAGGGGATTAACATTGTGAATCTTACTATCAAATTTGGCTAAAAGAGAAAATTTTAGACATATTTGGTTTACAGAGAAACTTCTCTCACCTTATTGAAAAGTGGGAGGGGAAAGATGAAAAGGGGAAGGGGTAGGCTAAATAAAAGGGAAAATAGAAATAATAGAGGAAAGGCATAAGAAAGGGGGAAGGATTCTAAAGAGGGAGAGCTGCTTGAGGCAAGTAGTGCTCATAAGTTAAATACTGGGGAGGAGGGAAAGGGGAAAAGAAAAGAGAAAAGTATAATCTGGGGATGTCAGGAAATACAGAATTAGTAGTTTTAATCGTAAAAGTGAATGGGGTGAACTCTTACATAAAATGTAAGCAGATAGTAGACTGGATTAAAAGCCAGAATCCTAAAATATGGTGTTTACAAGAAACATATTTAAAGCAGAGTGATACATACAAAGTAAAGGTAAAAGGCTGGAGCAGAATCTATTATGCTTTAGGTAAAGGAAAAAAAAGCAAATGTAGCCATCCTGATCTCAGACCAAGCAAAAGCAAAAATTGATCTAATTAAAAGAGATAAAGAAGGTAACTATATCTTCCTAAAAGGTACCATAGATAATGAAGCAATATCAATACTAAATATATATGCACCAATTGGTATAGCATAGAAATTCCAAAAGGAAAAATTAAGAGAGCTGCAAGAAGAAATAGACCCCAAAACTATGATAGTGAGAGATCTCAACCTTGTTCTCCCAGAACTAGATAAATCAAACTACAAAATAATTAAGCAAGAAGTTAAAGAGGTAAATAGAATACTAGAAAAGTTAGGGCATGATAGATCTTCGGAGAAAATTGAATGAAGACAGAAAGGAATATGCTTTCTTCTCAGCAGTTCATGGAACCTATACAAAAATTGACCATATATTAAGACATAAAGACCTCAAAATCAAATGCAGAAATAGCAAATGCATTTTTTTTAAAGATCACAATGCAATAAAAATTACATTAAATAAAAACCAGGGAAAAATCTCATCCTGAAGAATGAATAGGTGACACAGCAAATCATAGACACAATTAATAATTTCATCCAAGAGAATGACAATAATGAGACAACAGGACAAAATTTGTGAAATGCAGCCAAAGCAGTACTAAGGGGAAAGTTTATATCTCTAGATGCTTACATGCATTTAAAAAAACAAACAAACTGTTGAATTAATAAATAAAACTAAGAGTTAGTTTTATGGCAAAACCAACAAAATAGATAAACTTTTAGTAAATTTGATTAGAAAAAGGAAAGAAGAAAATCAAATTGTTAGTTTTCAAAATGAAAAGGGAGAACTTTCCACCAATAAAGAGGAAGGAAATTAGAGCAATCAGGAATTACTTTGCCCAACTTTGTGCCAATAAATTTGATAACCTAAGTGAAATGGAGGAATACCTACAAAAATATAGATTGTCCAGATTAACAGAAGAGGAAGTAAATTGCTTAAATAGTCCTATTTTAGAAAAAGAAATAGATCAAGCTGTTAATCAATTCCCTAAGAAAAAATTTCCAGGACCAGATGGATTTACATGGGAATTCTACCAAACATTTAAAGAACAATTAACTCCAATACTGTTAAGGAACAGATTAATTCTCCAAGAGCCTCCACAGCTGTGGATCATAACATCTGAAGGAGTTGCACCTGACATAGCTTTTGCTTACATAGGTGTTGCAGACTGGGAATGAGGTAAATTGGAGGCACAGGAAAGAGGAGAGAAGTCAGACAACGCAACAGCCTCTCAGTCTCCTTATGTCATCCTCTCACATGAGGAGATCCATTCTGCAGGTCTGGGTTGGATCTCCAACAACCCCTGTCAGGTGGCTCCCATGTATTCCAATAGCTCCCATGTATTCTAAGACAATAGTCTACAAATTATTTGAAAAAATAGGGAATGAAGAGCTCCTACCAAATTCCTTTTATGACACAGACTGATACCTAAGCAGAGAAAGAAAATTAAGGCCAATCTCCCCAATGTATATTGATACAAAAATCTTAAAATATTAGCAAAGAGATTACAGACCAAGTAGGATTTATACCAGGAATGCAGGGCTAGCTCAATATTAGGAAAACTATTAGCATAATTGACTATATCAATAACCAACAAAACCATATGATTATCTCAATAGATGCAGAAAAAGCATTTGATAAAATCTAACACTCATTCCTATTAAAAACACTAGAGAGTATAGGAATAAATAGATTTTTCTTTAAAATAGTAACATCTATTTAAAACCAGCCATAAGCATAATATGTAATGGGGAAAACTGGAACCATTCCCAATAAGATCAGGGGTGAAACAAGGTTGCCCACTATCACCATTACTATTCAATATTTATATTAGAAATGCTAGCTTTGGCAGTAAGAGATGAAATAAGAGATTAAAGAAATTGGAGTAGGTAATGAGGAAACCAAATTATCACTCTTTGAATATGATTTGATGGTATACTTAGAGAACCCCAGAGAATCAACTAAAAAGCTATTAGAAATAATCCATAATTTTAGCAAAGTTGCAGGATACAAAATAAATCCATATAAAGCATTTTTATATATTACTAACAAAATCCAATAACAAGAGATACAAAGAGAAATTCCATTTAAAATAACTATTGATAGGATAAAATATTTGGGAATATATCTGCCAAGAGAAAGCCAGGAGCTATATGAGCAAAACAACAAAATACTTTCCACACAAATAAAGCCAAATATAAACAGTTGGAAAAATATCAAGTGCTCTTGGATAAGTTGAATGAATATAATAAAGATGACAATACTATGTAAACTAATCTATTTATTTAGTGCTATACCGATCAAACTCCCAAGAAACTGTTTTAGTGACCTAGAAAAAATAACAACAAAATTCATCTGGAACAACAAAAGGTCAAGCATTTCAAAGGAACTAATTTTTAAAAATCCAGATATAAAACAATATTATAAATCAATGGTCATCAAAACCATTTGGTACTGGCTAAGAAATGAAGAAGTTGATCAGTGGGATAGGTTAAGTACACAGAACAAAATAGTCAATGACTATAGCAATCTAGTATTCGACAAACCCAAAGACCCCAGTTTTGGGGATAAGAATTCACCATTTGACAAAAACTGCTGGGAAAATTGGAGACTAGTATGGCAAAAATTAGGCATAGGTCCACACTAAATACCATATACCAAGATCAGGTTGAAATGGGTTCATGATCTAGACATAAAGAATGATATTCTAAACAAATAAGAAGAACATAGGATAGTTTACCTCTCAGATTTGTGGAGAATGAAGGAATTTGTGACCAAAGAAGAATTAGAGATTATTATTAATCACAAAATAGATAATTTTGATTATATTAAGTTAAAAAGTTTTTGTACAGATAAAACTAATGCAGATGAGATTAAAAAGGAAGCAATAAACTGGGAAAGGTTCTGATAAAAGCCTCATTTCCAAAATAGATAGAGAATTGACTCAAATTTATAAGAATTCAAGCCATTCTCCAATTAGTAAATGGTCAAAGGATACGAACAGCCAATTTTCAGATGAAGAAATTGAAACTATTTCTAGTCATATTAAAAAGTGCTCCAAATCACTATGGATCAGAGAAATGCAAATTAAGACAACTCTGAGATACCACAACATACCTGTCATATTGGTTAGGATGACAGGAAAAGATAATGATGAATGTTGGAGGGACACTGATACATTGTTGGATACTTTGATAAGCTTCCATCAATATTCATTTGCCACCTCTCCTACTTTAAAGTTCTTTTCATTCCATGGAGAACTTCATTACCATCATCTCTGGACTTTCAATTATTCTTTCCTCTCCATATAAATGGACCATATAAATATTAGCTATCATCATGTTGATTCAGTAAATTTCATACTACACTCTCTCCATATAGCTGAAGTGGAATTCCTGATTATGATTGTGAGACCTGCTTTGTTTTTGTTTGCAGAGAAGCAAGTGAAAATAGTTATAATTTAGTCTTTGATATCCATATCCTTGATTCTTCTGTAGAAAGCTAATAACAATTTAAAGATAGTGAAGTTAAAAGCAATTTGGGGAGAATACCTATTATTTTATTGGGGTCTTTTATTACTAAAACTTTTTCTAAGTGTATAATTCAAATTAATATTTTTCAGGTCCTTTATGCAGAACACTGCTAGACATTAAGAAAATATATAAAGCATTATTTGCTACTTTTATAGAGTTTACAGTTTAGTTGGGGGATATGACATGTGTACATAACTATTTATAAAGAAATTCCTAACAATGTATGAGGGACAAACTAGATTATTTTATCCTATTGTCACTGCTATGTAGGTTTAACAATTCAATCACCATCCTGTATTTGGCACACTGTAAGCTCCTTTTGGAAAATTCCAACTGTCCTTTATATCCATATCCTTCAAATAATTCTTCTGGTAAAACAAGTATGTAGAAGATATCATTTTGGATAATTGACAAACATGGTGACAGAAATAGCTGGCTAAACAGGTGCATTTATTTGACGTCTTCAAGAGCTGGTTGTGTGGTAGAATGAAATATTTTTTGGATACAGATTAGATTAGAGGGACTTTCAGGTCCCTTCTAGTGCTGAAATTTTATGACTCTGTAACTTTTGCACTTGGATTTTAGCCTACCCTATGACCCTCCCAGACCATCTTTGTGTCCTGATAGTAAAACTGGTTGGATCCAGTGGTTGAATAACTGGAATAAATAGTGAATTTAGAGCTAGAGAATGGAAACCCTGTCTGATCTCTCTATGTCCCTGTGTGATTCACCATTCTTTATCTGTCTATAAGAAGACTTTTTTTTCTTAATCAGATTTTTAGAAATCAGTTTTGCAGCTGGCATGACAATATTGACAGATTAAAATTATGACCAAATCTAATAAGATGAAATTTAATTTGGTTAATTATAATATTCTGTACCTAGGTGCCTTTTTTTGTTTGTTTGTTTTAACACAAGTACAGAACGGGAAAAGTATAGCTAATATATTGGTATCTCTCATGAAAAAGATCCAAGTTTTTAAAGGGTCACAAATTCAATAAAATCAGTTGTTAGATAACAGCCAGGAAAAGTTAATATAATAAGTAATTTCATGAGATATTTTAAAGATATGGAAGGTGATAACTCCATAATAGTTTTGCAAGAGTGAAATGCAGTCAGACTATTTATTTATAGCAAAATTAGTTCCCAAAATTATTAATTGTTAGTAGTTTATTTCCCATTGTTACAGAATGAAGCTTTGAAGCTCAAGCTACACCTATGCTATGTTACTTTATGATAATACTGATTAATTTTTCTTCTCTGTTTTATGTCATGAGAGATTTAATAACTGTGCTATTCACAATTTTGCTTCATCTGCTATAGGGCTGCTGTACAGTGATAGAAATACTGGATTCTCCCTAGATTTAAAGCTGTGATATTAATTTTACTGATGAAAAGGGATGAATATGTGAAGAGGCCCAGCTGTTCTGTAGAGTACATTAGGATTAAAGAAGTGAGGAATTGGGGTAGGGGAATAGTATAGCTATAATGGAAAAGCAATTATACTCTTGTTTCCTGGTGAAGTGTTATGTTACTATAAGAAAAGAATGAAAACCTAGTTTCCAGACGTAATGATTCATAATACTTCTTGAACATTGTTTTATTATTGTGATGGGTATTAAAGTCATATCCAGAAATGCAAAACCTGTTCATCATGGCTCATAGAGTTGTGCCTGAAATAGTCACTTATGAGTCTCGTGAAAATCTTTTAAAAATAAACAAGCACAATCATAATACAATGTAAAATCTCCTATCAACTTAACAAAAAAACTGCCTTAAATATTTAGTAACTTTATATAAAGATTAATGCAAGTACAAATGGCACAATTTGTATTCAAAATGAAACACTATAAAGTGTGTTTATTGGATCGTAAAACTTGAACTATTTGATAATTTGCAATGCTGTGCTGCTGCTTCTTGTCATTGATTCTGATTTTCGTTTGAAGTCCACATATTTTAAAAATATCGATATCATTGATCCCTTTTCTTTTCCACTGTGAAATTAGGAAAAAAAAACTGCAAATAATCCTATGGGTTTTTTGTTTGTTTCATTGTTTTATTATAAACCTCAGGATCTCTCTTTATAACAATCTTTCTTTACAGATTTTCTTTTTATTTGATAGTACAGAAATTTTGGAACAGAGATTTAAACTTAAAATAGTCTGCATCTTGATAATTTCAGGCAGTACAAAACAGCAGATAATCAAAAGTAGATAGACAGAGGAGCATGTATTTGTATTTATAATAGAATCTAAATTATATTGTGTGTATAGTGTGTATGTAATTTGTTTCATTTTAAGAATATTTTTCCTTCTTGAAAAATAATAAATTTCTTCCTTTTGAATATTTAAGTTAGAGGAACTGTTAAATGAGATAATATGTATACCAAAGCCTTTTTTTTTATACCTTTTTATATGCATGGGTAATTTTTCAGCATTGACAATTGCAAAACCTTCTGTTCCAATTTTTTCCCTCCTTCCCCCCCCCCCAGAGGGCAGGCTGACCAATACATGTTAAATATGTTAAAGTATAAGTTAAATACAATATATGTAAACATGTCTATACAGTTATTTTGCTGTACAAATATAATTGGATTTCGAAATAGTGTACAATTAGCCTGTGAAGGAAATCAAAAATAGAGGAATTGGGAATTCTATGTAGTGGTTCATAGTCATCTCCCAGAGTTCTTTCACTGGATGTAGTTGGTTCATTTCATTACTGCTCTATTGGTACTGATTTGGTTCATCTCATTGTTGAAGAGAGCCACGTCCATCAGAATTGATCATCATATAGTATTGTTGTTGAGGTATATAATGATTTTCTGGTCCTGCTCATTTCACTCAGCATCAGTCCATGTAATTCTCTCCAGGCCTTTCTGAAATCATCCTGCTGGTCATTTCTTACAGAACAATAATATTCCATAACATTCATATACCACAGTTTATTCAGCCATTCTCCAATTGATGGGCATCCTTTTAATTTCCAGTTTCTGGCCACTACAAAGAGTGCTGCCACAAACATTCTTACATATACAGGTCCCTTTCCCTTCTTTAAAATCTCTTTGGGATATAACCCCAGTGTAACACTGCTGGATCAAAGGGTATGCACAGTTTGATAACTTCTTGAGCATAGTTCCAAATCGTTCACCAGAATGGCTGGATGTATTCACAATTCCACCAACAATGTATCAGTGTCCCAGTTTTCCCACATCTCCTCCAACATTCTACATTATCTTTCCCTGTCATTATAGCCAATTTAACAGGTGTGTAGTGGTATCTCAGTTGTCTTAATTTGCATTTCACTGATTAATAATGGCTTAGAGCATCTTTTCATATGGCTAGAAATAGTTTCAATTTATTGTCTGAGAATTGTCTATCATATCCTTTGACCATTTATCAATTGGAAAATGGCCTGATTTCTTTTAAATTAGAGTCAGTTCTCTATATATTTTGGAAATGAAGCCTTTATCAGAACCTTTGACTGTAAAAAATGTTTTCCCAGTTTATTGCTTCCCTTCTAATCTTGTCTGCATTAGTTTTGTTTGTACAAAAACTTTTCAATTTGATATAATCAAACTTTTCTATTTTGTGATCAATAATGATCTCTAGTTCTTCTTTGGTCATAAATTCTTTCCTCTTTCACAGGTCTGAGAGGTAAACCATCCTATGTTCTTCTAACTTATTTATAATCTCATTTTTTATGCCTAAGTCATGAACCCATTTTGACCTGATTTTGGTGTATGGTGTTAAGTGTGGGTCAATGCCTAGTTTCTGCCATACTAATTTCCAGTTTTCCCAGCAATTTTTGTCAAACAGTGAGTTCTTATCACAAAAGCTGGGGTCTTTGGGTTGTCAAACACTAGATTATTAAAGTTATTGACTATTTTGTCCTTTGAATCTAACCTATTTAGCAATTTATTGCAATTTATTAAAGTTATTGACTGTTTTGTCCTATACCAAAGGCTTTTAAAATAAAGACAGTAGGAATTTAAGGGAAACATTTGGGAGCTCTTAATAATTTGGGTGTTGTGATAGTGAAGAAGAAAACATTTAAGTATGCATTTAATTGTACTCTAGAATGGAAGGAAGTAGAAAAAAATGTAATATAATTTTTAAAGGTAATTTGGACTAATTTTTTTATTTTTCGTAGTGACAGCAGGCGAGTTCAAACTTAAGGCTGGTTTTATGGTGACCTAGATCATCTTAATTTTGGGGGGGGAGAAGGGGGGTTTGTTTAGTTTTAGTTTTGATTTTTTTTTGAGAGTTGGGTTTACAGCTCTTCAGTAATCCATATTTGACAGTTATTGACAGAGTAGTATGTTGCTTAGTTGCCAATGTGAGAAAAATGAAAACTGTTGATAAAAATTCACATTCTTCCTCAATTTTGTGTGGTGATGATGAATGGTGATGATGATGATTAGTTTGGTAGAGAGTATTGCAATTACAATAGAACCATAATCTCCTTCATCTAACAATTGAAAATAATCTTTTTTTTTTTCTTCAAGAGAAATGGTTGCATTTGTTTTCTTACTCCATTTCAACAAGTTTGTCTACAACCATTCATTCATTCATTCATTTAAAGAATTTTGTGTCTAGTTCAGGACTGTTTTCCTCTTACTGTTTAAAGATTGAATTTATGTATAACTGCTATATTTTGTGTTTGGAATTATGAGGCTATTTTTTATTTTTTATTTTTAATTTAACTCTTTGTTTTACAGATGAGGGCAGGAGTGCAGTTGAGCATGCAGGTGGTGCCCAAATTGTAGTTGACCATCTCAGGTCACTGGGCAGTAGCACAGACCCCGCCAGTGAGAAGCTCTTGACTGTCTTTTGTGGCATGCTGATGAACTATAGCAATGAGAATGGTAAACAAAACTCCTGAAAACTTCCTTTATCTCTGGGGGAAAAAATTGTCCTTATTCAAATGAAAAATCCAAACCAAACAATTTAGATATACAATCAAGAATTCATAGGCTATAGATTTCTATTAAAGGTAAAAATAATGTTTCCAAAATTAGTGTTACATTTATTATGAACTTGGTTTAAAGGTTACTTTATGTTACTAGACAGTATTAGAGTCAGTGATCTTGAATTTTCTTATATGCAGATTTACAAAATCAGTTATAGTTTTATCATCTAAGTTATAGAATCCATTCAGTCTTGAAAGGTTTCACAAAAGGTTATGAAGTTGCTAAATTTAAAAAATTTTCTTAGTTTAGCATATTGCTTTGATAAACAATATTTAGATGCATATTCTGTAAGTGGATAAAATTATTGGTCTAGAGAATGATTCCAATTAGGAAAATAACCATTAGGTGATGAATTTTTCTGATCATC
Source organism: Sminthopsis crassicaudata (assembly GCF_048593235.1). NCBI lineage: Eukaryota > Metazoa > Chordata > Mammalia > Dasyuromorphia > Dasyuridae > Sminthopsis > Sminthopsis crassicaudata. The sequence goes on from NC_133622.1 coordinate 146,363,062, forward strand.
CAACTTGTGAAGTCAGTTGATTAACACAATTAAAGTTGTGATTTACACAACTTGAAATCATGGAAGGGCTGACCATGTCAGTGAAATTACAGATTTTATTTGAATATTAGAGTAGGAAAGAAGTAAAATTTTCGATTTTAAAAATATAAATAAACCTTAAAAATTATATTTAAAAAATCCCAGATAACTTATTTTTGTACATTTACTATATATAACTTTTCTTTTAAAAAAGTAAACTAGAAGTTGTATCCTTCAAGGAGTTGCTAAAGTGATTTTCTCAAAGCATAGATCTGATCATGTCATTTCATAAACTAAATGAACTATACTGGGATCAAAAATACACTATTTTTGCATATAAAACTATTCATAGCCTGCTCCTACTTCATTATACATTGCCCATCTATATATCCTACACTCTAGACATGCTGATCTTCTCATTTCATTTTCAAGTTCCATATCTTTGTGCTATCTCTTTCTCTTTATCCTTGCTTGTAGGAGTTAAAACTCACATTAAGAGTCACCTCTGGAGTAAGCCTCCCTTGATTCCCCAAGCTGCTGGTTGACTTGTCCTGTCCAAGGTCTCTTTGTATTTGTTTTATACAGTTTCTTTCTCCCTCCCTCACCCTCTCTCTCCCTCTCTCTCTCTCTTTCTCCCTCCTTTTCTCCTCCCCTCTATCTATATCTGTTTATCTTTTATTTTTCTGTCTAATCTCTCTATATCTGTTATGTTTATCTGTCTATGTACATGTGTATTATTTCCTTCAGTAGAACATAAGCTCCATTAAGGGCTTGTTTTCACTTTTGTTTTTGTTTCCTCAGCACCTAGCACAATACCTGCCACATAGGTGGCACTTACTTGATTGGTCATATATTTATCAAACACGTATATAATAGGAAAATTGACAATTAAATTATTTTCTATATTTTTAATTAGACAGTTTCAAATAGCAAAAATAACTTTCCCTACTCTAAAAGTACATGATTTCTGGACTATTGAAGCACTTTTATTCTTAGTGCCTTTAAATTTTTCAGTTCAAAAAATGTTTTGCCATTAATTTATTATAAAATATTGCCAATTCTACAGTATGCTTGATAACATAAAAATGAAACTCATAAGTAATCCACAAAGATTTTTTTCCCTTCTTCCAAATCTAACATTATAAGAATTAACAGTATTAACACTCTTACATTCCCTTTTTTCTCTTCTACTTTCCATCCTGATGTTGAGCAAGAGATGAGCAAGAATCTAGATAATCTACAAAATGGCTAATCGACCCATGAATAATTAAGAGCTGACCATAAAATATATGGACTTAAAATACAAATGAGAAAAGTGGCAGTCAATTATTTATGCTATTTCTATTTCCTTTGAACTCCCATTTGGATTTATGCATGTGGAGAAATAAGACAAGAGTCAATTGCCAAAACATAAAAGAAAAGGGAACAAATCAAAAAATAATCACAGTCTAAACTAATACAGTCTTGGGAGAAAATAGACTAAATCTTCATGAAGAATATAGTTCTTTGCTCTGTGACTGAGTGATCTGTTTAGAAAACATAAAGTAGCTTATTTTTTTCAACATTTTAAAATGGAGATGAGTTCCCCAAAACATTTGGAATACTTTCAAAGAGGTGCTAATAAACATAGCATAGAGATATGCACAAATAGTTGCATGCCTACGTGACAAGTTAATGACTTCTAGGGACCATTTTCACCCATGAATTAAAGTGTGCTACTCAAATAGCATGCTGAGCACTAAATAGAGAATCAATGAGTTCATAATCAGTTTGTCTTCAAACCATCTTTTCCCACTATGGGAGGTATTCTATTGAAGTAATTTTAAGCTTATTTAGACAGTTTTACATTTTTGAATCACAATTTAAATTATTATGTGATCTGAAAGGGATAATGCAGATTTTAAGTTCAGTTTTCAGAATTTTAAAAGGATGATTCAGAAAGAATTTAATTTTAAATATTTTATCACAAAAGATTCTCTTCTTCTATCTTCCATTTCTTTTTTCTTTCAAGCTTTTTGTATTTAGGTTAGCAGTTTATGAGATAATTTGTTGTTTCTTTACATTGATTTTCAGTGTACATTTTTTAAAATGCTCCATAGAGTTGTTAAAGAACAATTTTATTCCATTTTTTCCTAAATAATTTGAAATAATTTTTTTTCCAAATCAAATTTAACTTCGTTATCAATCATTAAACTATTTTGTATATTTAGAAGAGACTTCTCTACCAATAGAACTCAGAAATTAAAGGCTTAATCTTTATTATCTCTTCTCTAGGAAGTTTTTCTTTATATCCATTACTGTCTTCTAGTGTAAAAGATAGAAAGAAAAATAGGGTACTTGTGAAGTGCTTATTATGTCACAGGCACTATCGATACAAAATGTACAAATAAAGGGCAGGTGGAAAAGAAAGATGTTCAGGATGTGGAAAAGTCAGAAGGATGAGAAAGGAGGAGAGAGACCTCAGAAGGAAGAGAACATAGCTGATGAGGTGGATAACCTGGGGAACAAATTTAGTTTATATTAGCTTAAGCAAAGAGTATTTGCATTATAGTTGTTTTGTTCTAACATAAAAAATTAATTCTACTACAGACCTCTCCAGAGTCTTATTTGTATCTAAGGAACTGTCATTACCAGAAGTTCTCTGTGGAATCAGTTAAGTATTATGACTATGAAGATATTAAAATTGTCTGGAAAAGTCATCAATATAGCTTTTCTAAAGAAAGCACCTCTACCCTTTGGCTGTTTGTCCCCTTAATGGATAAGCTCCAGACAACAATTTAAAGTTTAGATTCTAGTCTGGGCACTGGTTGACTTAATGACTTGGGCAAATTCAGTTTTTGACTCTATCAAATGAAACTATTATATAAGTCCTTCAACCTACTTTAAAAATACGTTGTGAAAGTAATAAAACATATTCAGGGTGATTTTTGAACCCTTAGAATCCTCCAGAAGTCTTAGTCGACAGTAGTAAAATGCTTCCATTTTATAACTTGTACAAAAGCAATAAACGTGGTTCTAGAAATATAGTGCCATTTGACAGACATTAAAGTGCTTACTATGTGTGTAAGTCGTTATTTTGGTAAATTAAATCATAATACAATGTAGTTACACAGCTATGTAAAGGATCCTATAATGAATCTAATCAATCAAGTAAATAATCTTTAATTTCTCTTCAACATTTGTTCAAGGTTGAAGTACTATGCTCAATCCTAGGGCAGATATGATGGTAAATCAGGCAAAGCCCTGGCCTTCAAGGAGCTTATAATTTGGTAGAAATAATAAGGTATGTATTGTAGGTAATCTAAATACATATGAGAAATAGAATGAGAGGTTTCAGATAACTTAGGGTTTTCTTGTGTAGTTGCTACAGTGGATAAAACTCTGGGTTTGGATTTTGTAAGATCTAAGTTCAAATCTTGCCTCAGATACATACTTTGTAACCCGGGACAAGTCACTGAAATAGCCTTCTTTCCTCTTCTGGAAAATGAAGGAGTTGAACTCGATGACCTCTAAGGTCCCTTCCAGCTTTAAATCTGTGAATCAAATATTAATTGTCTACTATGTGCCAGGCACAGTGCTAAGTGCTATGAATACTACAAAAGGCAAAAGCAGCCCCTGTTGACCTCAGGAGCTTACACTATACTGGGGGAAACATCATGGAAATGAATATGTACAAACAAGATAATTAAAACTAATGTCAAAAGGAATAATATTGGGTTTTCTTAAAGTAAGATATCTTTATCATTAAAAAAAAGTTATTGATACTCATTTAGTTCACAATAAAAACATTTTTTAAAGGAACCAACTAACTAAAAAGAAAAAAAAAGTTTTATGCAACTTTTAAAAGGATTTTAAAATTCTGTTCAGAAAAGAAGAGAGAGACCTTAAGACTATATTATGTAAGGAAATACAAAATAATTTTGGGACTGGGTATATAGGGAGAGTGCTATTACCTTAACAGGATACATTGATCATTTTTGCCAGTTTAGCAGAGGAGAGTATCTCTGTACTTGAGATAACTTTCTCTGTACCTCAAGCATTGTTAAGTTTGAGTGGGAAACCTATTTTGGCTCCCCTGTGAAGCAATGCCTAAAACTTCCTTTGTGGTCACTCTCTCCCCCATTGCTTCCTGATTTTGTTTATTTGTTCCCAAAACATTACAGTAACCACTCAACAGTGCACTCAACAATGGGATATCTGAAGGGCTAATGGTGCTTTGTGAGGCCCTAGCCTAGACCAACCACTAAACTTCCCTGATCCCAAGTTTCATCACTTGTGATAAAAAAGGATCGAAGAGGGTTGATTCTTTAAAATCTCTATCGCTTTTAAACTGTGAGTCTATTTTCCATTTTTATATTTAATCCTGTAATCCATTCTAAAATATGATGCTGTTTTGCATAGCAAAACCATTGAATTAGCACTCAAAACCATTTGTTGATTGATTTATGTTTGTCTTTTGCACCTCCACATCACAAATATTCTTCATGCTAAGCAAGATGCTTTCTCTAGAATGTTTTATTTTTTTTTTTAAGTCCTTCATCATCTTTTCTGTTCATAGGTAGAAGTGCCTTCCAGGTTTACACCTATTTTCAAATATAGCTTATTGCATAAACATACTAAGTTGTATGCTCATAGTTGTCTGGCTATTAGAATTTAAAAACTTTCTGTTTTAGGGAGTAAATACAACTGTGGATTTGTTTGTTTTTCAAGAAGTAGAGTGTTCTATTTATTAAATATCATCTTGTAAGTAAATTTCTGGATTTTTCTCATGTGCGGAAAACAGAAACTTTATGATTAATAATTAAATCAATTTTTGTTAGATCAAAAAGGTAGCCTACACAGAAACTTGCCACAAATGCTTTTGAAAGCACTTTATAATAGAAAGAGCATATGTTCTTGTGTATCCTGCTCCATCTAATAAATTAGATAGATCAGACTACTGTAGGTGTAGGTATGATTGCATTGATGGTGATGGTGATGGTAATATTTGTGCAGATGGAAGATTGCTATCTGGATCATTTTTTTAAAAAGCTATTTCATAGGGAAACTGTGAATAGGAAGATGATCTTGAGCAGGTGGACTTTTGTGAATATTGGGGCTTATATTTGCCTACTACTTAAGTACTAACAAGTTTTAAAGACTGCCCAAGTTGTTTACTGAAAATGTTTCATGTTGAATATTGTTTAAAATGAATAGAACACTGACTAAAACTTGGACTTTTTTTATTATTTGTTATACAGATGTCTCCTGTGTAATTCAGAATTTGTAAATTGAATTATATAAAACAAAGAGACATTAAAGGGATCTTATAGTGTGAATGCATTTACAAAGCAAAGAATCATTTTTATTTAAATAATTCCCTCAAATTGGCAAGTCCTAATTTTATATGGCATATGCCTAAGAATATGTTAATCTAACCTATGTGTCCTTTCTTTCCTTCCCCTCCTACCCCCTTCTACCCTCACTCTCCCTCTTTCTTTCTTTCCCTCTCCTCCTCCTCCTATCCCTTTCTACCTTCCTTTTTCTTTCTCCCTCATCCTGTCTCCCTCCAGTATGCTCATTTGTTTCTATTCTGTTAAAATGATAGTGAGATGAATTTAATCTTTTTCAAGTGTTTTAGAAATATATAGGGAAACCTTGCATTTTGTTTTTCTGTAAAGCACTAACTATTTTACTTATGGACTTTAAGTGTGCTCTTGATCTAATAGATTTTTTTTAAGTCAGCTTCATAGATAGGTCTTTACAATGCTTAATAGCAGATTTTTTTTCTGTATACCATTGAAATGAAATATGTATTACATATTAGTATAAATCAGTGGCATAACTTAACATGTAAAAACATGCAATAATAGGTGTATATTTTATGGAAATACATGATAGTTTATTTTAAGTTAATTTTCAAAGTCTATAAATGAGCTCTTTATACAAAATGTTATGCAAGGGTGAAGAATGATAGTTAAAGATTACAGTTGATGAGAAGGGTGCTTAGGTGCCTACCTACTTATTTATAGCTACTGTCTAGTTTATTGTTAATCTGTTTGATCTTGATATTCTCAAAGCTTTTTTCTCCCTTTCATTAATTTAGTTAAATTTTAAGCTGAATCTTTTTTAAACTTTCAAACTCTATGTGATTAGAATTTTTTGAGTTGATTAATAATTGCTCCTTTTTACCTGTCTTTTGGGAGACTTAAAAGTATGCCATCTATCAGGAGAAATGTTCTTCAGGCTTTATTATGACCAAGTAATCACCTTAGCAGTTATTATTAAGATGTCCCCTCATTAAGACTTTTTTTTTAAACCTGGTTTTCAATTCTGTGTTTCATTACGGAAGAATTTATGTTAATTTCCTTTCATAAATATAATTAAATGTAGCCTAAAGTTAATATCCTACAAGTCTTTTTATTTTGATACCCAATAAAAATAACCAAGAATTTTTAATAAGAGAAGTGAGTAGAAAGCTGTATTAAAAAAATAAATTAATTGAGGCAATTTTATCATAAAATCCTTGTTAATAATTTAAATATATCATTCCTATTAGTAGCCTTTACTTGGGTGGGTGAGATAAACATATTTTGGCATTTTCAAAACCATTTTGTTTTTTTGTAATTGACCAGCATAACAAGTATGTGAAATACCTCTAAATCTTTACCTGAAAGTGTATGATCTAATCTTAATTAGTGTGTTAAACTTAGAACTTAAAAAAAAAGGGGGTTCTTCAACTTGGGATCTTCTCTCCAGATCCCCATTCTTTGGAGTTTCCATGAGTGTCACCTGAAGAACATGGAACCATTGAAATTCAAATGTAGGTAGGTAAGTGTTTACACCAGCGCATGTGTTGATTGCCTTCTATCTCCCTGTATATGCATCTGTATTGCACCCCCTCAGTACCTCCCCCTTTTTCCTTCCCATAGATCATGTAGGGCCTGCGCCATCTTGACATCACGTAATTCTGTAATACTGTATTTTTTTTGTCAGTTTTTGTCTGTGGTGTGTATCAGGATCAAGAACAAGTCTTAAGACTTTAATGACATTGTGTTGTCTGTCTATAGACTGTCTTTCACATACATAATAAGTGTTTGCTATGTATGGGCCTGGGTCGCATTTTGTGAAGTATTGTGTTTGTTGAGCTCTAGAATACATCCACCTTGAGTTCTCTAGCCAGCTCTCACTTGGTGCAAGAGCCTTGGTGTTGCTATGATTTTATGGGCTCATTCAGTTATGTTGAGGAAAATACAAACTGTTTCTGGTTCTAAAAAATTCTTCTTATCATTAGCAAGGAAAAAGAGAGGAGAGAACTTTTTCTTCAGATATTACTAGAAAATATAAAATAGGTTGAAATAAATGATTGTTTTTTGTTCAGAGATGATTCTTACAAAATAAATCATAGTGCCATGGTTGACAGCTGTTAACCATTTGACTTCCATTAATGTGTTTTCTTTGGATGTCAGGGGAATATATTAAAGATTTATTTTTCTTATCAAATTATGAGTCAATGTCTTGCATATGGATGTGCACAACAATCATTCTAATAAACTACTTAATTGCAATAGCACTAAATTCTAATTCAGGATAAAGATTTTATAGTAAAAACTTTTTTGACATGTGAATTCAAATGAGCAAATTGAGATCTCCAGGCAAAAGATGTTAGAGTAATATACTACGTTGCCATTTCCCCTGAAAGTGTTGAGCACCAACACCTATGGCCCCAGTTTACTCTGACTTCATTTTATTGCTCACTGCCACGTTTGCCAGGAAGCTAATGAAATTTCAGATTTTTTTTCCTATCATGTGCTTAAATCTTCCAAAAGAATTAGGCAATTTTTTTTTAAATGTTTTTTTTAGGATGCCTAGTATTAACCCATACAGTAGAAAATCCTATGTTCTTTTGCCTCCTGGGTCTTTAGTGTTTGAGGAGAAAGCCATCTTATTTATCTATCCTGGACTTTAATTGTGTAGAGTTGAGAAATTTTAGGTGGACAGATAGGAAGGGCTAAAGCTGATCTGAAATGAGTCTGTCCCAATTAGGTGACTACCTGTTTTTCTTTATTTATTTGTATATATGGTATGTTTGTATGTGAGTATATAACTAATCTGGTTCTCAAGAGGCTTCAAAGAGCATTATTTTCTAGAAGCTAATTGATTTTTATGGATTCCAGCCATTTGTACCATTTGTCAGATGGTTGTGTTAAAATTTTTCCCCTGCCACAACTACAAGTATTGCTGCTTGAACCTATATGCAGCATTTTTGTTTTTGTTTTTGTTTTTGCTTTTCCTAATCCATTAGCTCTTATTTTCCCTGGCAACAAAATCTGATGTTAAAAGAGCAAGGAATCTGTGTTGGCAAAAATACCAAGGTAAGGTGAACGTTGAATCACTGATACATGGCATTCTCTTTCTGGACCATCCCTTCCAAAAAACTTGTCCTCCTTGATTTTCCCGGAGCATTGAATTTTGAGTTGATGCCAACAGAACTGAGGGGGTATGCAGTGCTCTTACATACACATATAAATACAAAACACAAAGATACACACACAGATTGGAGTTTGACCGACACTCAATGCATGCGCTAGTGCTCACGCTTACGTACTTGAAATTGAATAATTCAATAGCTCTGCGATATTTGAGGCGGTGCTCTCCCCCAAATCTAAAACAAACCAAAAAACCCTACAAAAATATTGCTAAGGAACAAGGATCTGCAGAAATGACCCAGTAGGAAAGAACTCTAGTGACTGGTAAGTAACTGAATTTTTTCCAATGTGCAAAGCTACACAGTGCATGATTTCTATAAATGTTCAAACTATGATAGTCAAATTATTCTATCTATATAGCTAAATTAAATCATTGTCAAATTTTGTGTTGACTTTTCTAGTATTTTTTTAAACTAGGCTTATTGTTGATTTTGCATAGTAAACTCCCTCTCCCATGGCAGATTTGTAGTCGCTTTCTATTTATTGTCTGGAAATGAAGTGATTTGCCCGGAAATAAAGTGATTTGCCCATGGTCAAATAGCCAATATCAGTGATAGAACTAAGTCCAGTTCTTCTTGACTTCAAGGTTGGCTCATTACTAACACAGTATTTCCCAATTTTTATATTAAGGAAAACCATACTTAACATAAAGGCTATTATTCTGTTTATTTTCCCCTCATACCTTCTAAATAATTTACTTCCACCAATGTTTTGTTTTTTCTCTGAGACCCCTTTTTAAAGATTCAAATTTCTAATTCTGATTTCTAATCCCATATTAGATTTGAAGCTATTTTAAGCCTGTAATGAATGAATCCTAATCTATAATTGTCCTCCCTTTTCAGATTTAAGGTTTTTTTATGTAAAGGGCTCCTTTCTTAAGGAAGTATTCCTCTTCCTTCACACTCACCTTCTAATATGGTTAAAATTTTCACAGAAACCCAATAAGATAAAACCCTATTCTGTATGTAAGTAATCTACTGAATTGTTTTCAAAAACATTTGGCTGCTGTTCTTTCTATAAGCTGTATTAAAAGTCATAAAAAGGAAAAATAACCCATTACTTCAGAGGCCACTAGCAAGATCTGAGGATCATGTATTTAGGAATGAAAGGGATTGGTAATGCTCTCAAAAGGAAACTGGGACTTAGAAAGATGAAGTGATATCCTTGAGGTCATATAAATAGTGAGAAGCAGAGCTTGGCTTGCATCCCATGTCCTATATTGCAGACCTAGTACTCTCCTCCAAATCATGCTGCTTCCCAATGACCAATGCTTCATAGTCATCCACCCCTTATCCACAAATGCAGATTGACTGTGATGCTAGCTGAGGCATGCATGCTGTGAATAGAAGTTGTTTTGCTGGAAATTCATAGATTTTTGTCTTTGATTAACCAAAAGGTAATTTAAAAGAACTTGGATAAAGTAACTTTAAAATGACATACTATTTTCAAGTTATTGGAAAATAATATTGTAGCTAGTAATGAAGAAAAGAATATTGTATAAACGTAAATATGTGATCCTCCTTCCACTTAACGTTTTTGCTAGGGAAGTTATTTTTGTTTTGTTTGGTTTTGTTTTTATCCTTTTGCTTTACTCTAGGTGCCTTTTTTTTTCTCATTGTCCAATGAAAAGCCATTGTGGAATTGTGAGGCACATATTGGGATGTTAAATTGGGATGTAGGAAAAGCCTGATGATAAATGTAACAAGTGCCCATTGACTCTTAACTCTGCTCACTTATAAAACCAGTGTTTTTCTCTTTATTACCGAGATATGTCATTATAAGTGTATAAAATGGACAATAGGAAAACACTTGTAAATAACCCACTTTTTTTCTTTTTCAAATTATGCTTCTTCCTAACAATACTGAAAGAAAATTCTACTTGCGGATATCCAGAAATAACTTGTTCCCTTTTATTATGCCTTTTTTATTACTCATTATAAAATACTGCCTTGGAGAATTCTGAGAATTTTTTCTTTTTCTTTCTTTCTTTCTGGCCTTTATTAATCTTGCTTTTTTCCTTTAAGCTTTTCATATTCTTCGTGATTTCCTGCAATTTCATTTACATACCAGATGACAACATTATGCACCATGCTTCTTAAAAGAGCCTGATGAAATAGTTTGGTAATTGGGTCTACTATGTAAATCTTTCTTGGTATTAAATTTCCATTTATTATTAGCAAGTCAAGTTCAAAAGTTTTGAGCTGGTAATATTCACGTTTTCAAGATAGAGCCCCATAGATACAGATGCTTTTCTTTATGGAGTTTTACTTCAAATTAAATAGCATTGAGTTCTCAGTTGAAAAAATGGGAGTCTTTTTATTTTATTTTTTTTTATATCCTACAGCTTTCTACTATTTTGTCAGTTCCCAGCTTTATTAATATTTTGTTTAGTAACGTGTCCTGATTTTTGTTTTTTGTTTTTTGTCTTTTTTTATAGATGCCCTACAAGCTCAACTTATCAATATGGGTGTTATTCCTACATTAGTGAAATTATTAGGCATCCACTGCCAAAATTCAGCTCTTACAGAGATGTGCCTTGTTGCATTTGGCAATTTAGCAGAACTCGGTAAGTTCTTAGTCACATGTCAAAGCATACCTTCCATTTAGTAATGTTTTGGTGAATTGAAGATGTGTGTATTAGATTAAACAAATGAATATAAATTGCATGCAAATATTCTTTTTCATGATGTTACCATATTTGTTAACATTGTGTAAGCAACTATATTGCCCTTTGAACTTAAGTTTACTCACTATAAGTAATATTTTACATTCTAAATGACATAATTTAAGATTTGTACTGTATCTTCACATTTTTACATAAGGTTGAGTCTGTAATCAACAATTATGCAATTTGAGGATTAGAAGAGGATGTAATTAATAAGCTTGTATCTGAATTATCAGCTAATATAACACCAGTTTTGACACTAAAGAGGAAAGAAGTATTTTATTCAGTAGAGAAGGAAAAAGTGAGTTGACAAAGAGTAAAGTTCATGATAAAAATTTTTGTAGAATACATTCTGACCTTCCTTATCTTATCCTTAAAAAAATACTTGACTTGGTCATCAATAGAGCCTGCCCTGTATCAGAGACATAAATGTTGAGTTGTATATTTATATATTCTTTTCTGCCAACTCTTAGTTCCTTATTTCAAATTTAGAGGATTAAGACATTATCCTTAACCACTGGAGAACTGGTTTCTAGCCATACTAACTTATTGGGTGCTTGACATACTGGAATTATATCTCCCACTTGAATGTATTTGCGCAGGCTGATTCCAGCGCTCCTGAATCCTTCTTCCCTGTTCAGTTTTTTCTCCAAGTGCTAGAACCAGAGTTTATTTATTCTTGGCACTACATAAAATTTAAGTCATTCTTATATAGCTTGAGGATCATACCTCCTGATATGTGAGTATACTTGCTTATATGTCCTTTCTTCCTCTATCCTCATCTCATTTCCACCAGCCATCACTGTTCCATCCCCGGTGCATCCCCATGCTCTTTTCCAACTTCCATCATTTTGATGAGAGTTAAAAAAGGGGAACCCTTTTGGGTCGGTGCAAGGATATTCTAGTGACAGCACAGAGTCCCCTGTAAAGGAATTTACAGGCCCAAAAACCTAGATTGATTAAAAAAAAAAAGGTTTATTGTAGAGTTTGGAAGTAAGATTAAAAGGTAGGAGAATACCAGAGCCAGGGTGGCTCCAGTGGGCAGAAATCCTTGACATAACCAGCATAAGAATGCCATGTTTGGGATCTCTGCAAAGAGTGGACTCCAGTCTGGCTCTTTTTATAATAGGAGGGCTTTGGACAATCCGAAGGGGCCCATGGGTGGAGCCAGCCTGAGCTTCAGTCAGGGTTAGAATTTGAATAGAATTCAGTGGGTCCTTAGATAAGGAAGAAGCTGTTTGTGGGGGTTGGGGAAACCTGAACAGATAGTGGGGGCTGCCATCAATTTTAGTGAAGCAGAGCTTTTACTCTTCTGTATTAGGGAGGAAAAGGGGACTTTGTATCCTTTTTATTCTGCAGGATGTCTTTTTTTTTTTTCCCTCAAAATTATAGGATAGAACAGAATAAGTTGCTTAAATTAACTCTAAGAAGGAAAATAACAATAATTCCTTGGAGAAGCAGTGATGGCTAAGAGTTTATGTCTCCACGGTTCCACACTGAGCTTTCTTTCACCATGTATGACTCAGAAATTCCAAGTTCAAAAGCTGCCCATGGTACTTGGTGACACCTCCTCCCTCAATACTCCCACCTCAGTTGAGCTGTAGGTGCCTTTCATCACTGTTCACACTTCACTTGATCCAAGCAAAAACTCCCTCTTTTTTTGTTTAATAATTTAGGGAAAGGAACTAATAGTGAGCATTAAAATAAGGCAGGCCTTATCCAGAGCCAGAGTACAAAAGGAATTTGGACCCAAGGGGGTTTGATTGGAGGGATCCTTCATAGAAAGGCCCAGGTTTTCTAAAAGTTCCCTCTTTCCTGGTCAGTACCTTCTAAGTCCTTCATGACCAGTCCAGAACCGTAATCGGTTATGTAAGTTCATGCCAACTGGATTCCCAAGAAAAAAATTATCTGACATAGATCATAGGTCATACTTTGACAAGGAATTTTTTTCAGAGCCTCATTAAAAGCAGTCTTTATTTCACTTTTAAAACAAATGTTCACTAGAGCAGATGAGCTGCTTCCTGGGAGAGAAGAGAATTAACTACTTTGGTTAACTAAGTATATCTAGTGAATTAATAAATGATATGGACTGATAATGAATATACTGAATTTAATTGATCTCATTTAGTAATGTCCCTGAGATAAGTCAAATCAGTTGATTAATTGAGCAATTACTATGTTTATAAAGATATGTAAATTATTCATTTCAAGCCTAAGCCCACTTAGTTTATACGTCATAGGATCTTGTCCACTATGTGGAAAATAATTTCAAATTCATGTAGAAACCTAGGTGCTAGGGTTACAAACATGAAGCCAGATATATCTCTTCTCTCATGGAACCCACCATCTAGTTTTTGGGGGAGGAACAAAAGGGAAAAAATACACACACACACACACACACACACAGAGAAAGAGAGAAAAAAGAGAGAAAGAGAGAGAGAGAGAGAGAGAGAGAGAGAGAGAGAGAGAGAGAGAGAGAGAGAGAGAGAGAGAGAGAGAATATAGCTTGTTAGTTGCATCAGAGAAATTGGAACAAAGTGATATTAAATTTTTGAGATGGAAAAACTCACTTTTACCAGGGGGGAATCAAGGAAGAGACTTAAGAGGCTCACTGGAAGACTGTTTTAATAGTCCAGTTTTGAGATAATGAGAACCTAACCCAGTATTGAAGCAATGAGGGTGATGAGGATCCCCATTGCCGTTTATGCAGGTTTTGCAAAAGAATTCATAAACCCCAAAAAGTACAGGTACAATGCTTGTGTCAAAAAAAAAAAGGGGGTTGATTTATTTACACTAAGAAGATAGCTTGCTAAGAAGGCAGCTTTCTTAGTGGGCAAAGAATACTGTTAGGATAATTTTTTTGTTTGCAACGATGGATTGATACTGAGAAGAAAATATCTTCATCAGTGGGCTAAATCCGGTAGGACATGCCTTCCTGATTAAAGAATTAGCAAAGGTGGGTTAACAACCCCACTCTCACCCCCAGTCTTGGCCATTTTTCCAAGCATATGCTAATATTGTCCAATATTGCTCAATAGATAATTAGCCTTAATCACTCAGTTGTCTGATTCCAGTGTACCTATTCAGAGTTTCAGCCCTTTACAAAAATAAATGAAAATAGGATATAATATGGAGAATATTAATTTGTGATTTTCTAAGTAAATATGCAGCACTGGACCTTTGAGTTTGACATCACTGTTCTAGAGTGCCTTCTACCACTTAAATGACTTTAAGACGATTACTAGTCAACCTTGAATTTGAGTGTTTAAGAAACCTGATGCTGGAAGCATTGAAGGAGGGAAAGAAACAAAAACATAGTAAAAACATTTATTGGCTTTCTGAAGAGTGAATATGGAAAAAGAAAAACTAGAAGCCCTGGTCTTTGTACACAGCCCAGTTCTTATTGGAGTGATGCCAATTCTTTGGATAGTGTATTTTATTATTGTAAAGGGGTGACCATGAGCAGCATCAAGGACAGCAGGGTTGCAGCAAAGATGATGACTTTTCCTGTAATAGTCCTCAACAGAGGCTAAAGATCATCCCCCTGTATCACCACCCACTCCCTGGCTCATCAGCCAGGACTTTTTCAGGTGGAGAGAAGATGGGGGATATAAAATCTTTACTCATGAGCGGTCTCTGGATTCACTCTCCCTTCTTGTTACAAAAAAGCACTGCTATCTCCCAACAGCATTACTTCTTGGTGCTCTCCATAGAAAAGAATTATACAAGGGCCTAATTTATAAGTTAAGGCCCTATCTCTTGCCATTGCTCATTCTTCTGAGCCACCTTCAGCTAACTGTCTGCTGTTACTGGGGCCCTCATCTCTATTAACAGCTCTTTGGCTGCTGCCACTGGGGTTTGTACCAGTCCCTATGCTGCTGGGATTAATTACTGCGCCCCCCCCCCCCCCCCCCCATGTCTTGAGTGTTGTCTCAGGTGCTGATATTGCCTCTTTCTGCCAGTGCAGGACAACTACGATTACTGGGGCTTGAGTTCTATTGCTTTTTCTATCTATGCTAGGTCAAGTGGCCTGAGTCTCTCCTCTTCTCTGCTAAGACAGAGTATTGCCTTAAACTTGAACTCTGTTGCATTATTGGGGCCTGATTCTTCCCTCATATGATTATTCCCAAATCTTTCTCCTCTATGCAAGGATTATGCTGACAGCCTGCCTTATCACTGTCCTCCTACATTTGTTAGGAATCTGTGGGTGCTATTCCTTCTAGGTTCTAAGTTTGCCTTCCTGTGCTGGGTCTGGCTGGCCAGAGTACCCTACCCTTGCCTGGTCCACCATAGTTAATATTGCCAGAAACTGCTACACTGGATAGTTTTGGGAACTCCAAAGGATTATGGCCAATTATACCAGGGCCTTAGTTCTTCCTTTTAGTGGTAATCCTCCTGCTACCAGTTGGCCCATTCTGCTCTCACCAGACCTGCCACCAAACTCTGAATGTCCAGATCAGGATTACTCATCTAGCTTCAGGGAAAGATAAAAAATGAGAGTCCTCTAAACTAATCTGTGTATTCTGTCTGCCATGTATAAATGTTTTGTTTGTTGTGTGCAGAGATCTCTCTCTGGAAGCTCCAGATGAAAGTGAGAGTGAAAACTTTTTAAACTGATGTAGCAGTTCTGCTTGTGCTCCATCAATAACTAGGATAAAGTTAACTCATATTTCCATAACTTCAATCCCAAAAATGTCTCTGAGTTCCATTGTCCTCCCAAATGCCTTCCACAATGGCTTGCACAAAAGAATCATAACCAAGTCAGTGAGGCACAATTCTAGTTGGTACTTCAAATGCCAAATTAAAATTAAGTAAAAATAAGCTCAAACAGTTCCTTTAACATAGTTGCTAGATAATCTTAAAATATCGGGATCTCCTTAGGTTTGAACACATTGCTACACTGTTGGGTTCCCTTGTGCTACTCCTCAGTTGGCTGTCTGTTTATATAGTTATTAGACTGATGACTGCTTGTTAAGCTATATTGTCACTTCTAAAAAGCTGTTCAAAACAGTGTACCACAATCACAGTATCGTTCTTAAAAATGTACTCTATATTCCCATCAATCTCTTTTTGCTGAATGCCATAGTTTACTCTATAAACCTGCAGATATTGGGATATTGACATTACAGATATTGGAGTGCTTCACCAGCACCATTTTTATAGTTATCCCCAAAAGTACCATTGGGAGCATGGAGTCCTCACTTTTCTGCATTGCCTATCCTTCAATTGAATGAGCTCATTCTAGTCCAACTCTGCATGACCACACAAATTGTTCTGAGCTGCGAATGACTTAGTTCAGGTCTTTAGTAATTGATGTTTGTTATTAAAGCGATTGGAGACATATGTTAGTCATCCAGCATGGCTAAAAGGAAATTTACTTTAACCCTAAGCAGGAGATGGATATTCAGGAAGGATATACATTATGGACATCCCGAATGTGTTCAGCAAAAAAACCCTCCTTTGCCTGGATTGCCCATTCATCAGCCAAGCTTGGAGACTTCATGTAAGTTTTCCTGGCTGTTTTGTACTCAGGCAGCTAGGAAGTGATGTCAGCAGCCCTGAACCTATAATCCCCTTGAACTAACTAAGGCTCTAAAGAGATCTCAGTACCTTTTAAGGAAGAACTAGCATATGAGGGAGAAGAGTTAATCTATTGCTATCACCACACTAGGCTTTATTTAGATTAGGCTGAAAGTAATGAGAAAAATACAAAAATTTCATTAATATGGTGCCTTACAATTTCCTGTGCAGTCATAGGGAAGGAAGTACATAAAATGTACACATGTATACTGCTCTTTTTCAGTCACATATACTGTCTTTTTTCTTCTAAATTAATTGGTACAGAATTCAAAGATTGCTCTATCCCTAAATTAGGATCTCTTATTGTTGCAATTTGAATGTAGGTGATTTTCTGTGAGTTTTAGGCATTTTAAAATGAAAAGGCTCAATCTGTCTCATTTCAAGTTCTATATTTGATGGCAAAGGCCTCTCTAAAATGAATGCTTTATGATAAATCAAGCTTGGTCTGTAGGGGGAAGGGAAAAGAAACATACACATGATTTTGGTATTCAAATGAGATTATTTTAAAAAGGGTATTCTGAGTACAGTCAGTGTAGACCTCTCTGGAGATCTGGTGGTGAGGGAAAGGAGAAGATGCTATGGTCTTTCAAAAGTAGTATGTAGAATAGTAGAGCGGCAACACCTAGTATGACTTCCTCCCTTTCTCCTTTTGAACAAAGAAAGTCCTGTCCCTAGTGCATACTAGGGATCCTTCACTTTTCCAGGTTTTCAAGAGAATGAGAGTTGGGGACAGGGGTTGAGGAGAGTAGTGATTAATGGGAAAGCAGGGTTTTGTGTGTTACCATCATTTCCAGATCTACCATTTGGATTTTTGGGCATTATACTTAGTTAATGGAATAAAAGAGAAAGAAGAAGCTATTGGGAAAGAGCCTCACTTATCCCATGGATAACTTTGAATGTGACCTCAGAACAAGCTCGGTTTTTATGTCTTTGTCTAATTTTTTGAGAAGCCCTTCCTTGCCTCAGTAGTCATGATTTCATACAAAAACTAAAGGTATCCAAATTTATATCCTGAACTTCTGATATAGCTCATTTTCCTGAATAGGCTAATATTCACTCAGAGCCTTTTATTCAGTACTTCTTCACTAAATTGTTTTTGCTTACGTGATGTGGGTCACTAGTAAGAGCCTAGGCCTAAAACAAACCCTAAGGCAAACTCCCAGGATCTCTAGAACTTAACTCCAAAGAATATGGGAGGTCTAATAGCTGGGATGGTCCTCAATTAGCTGGAGCTACTTTCTTTTTAACAAAGTCTCTTTCATCTTAGATCTTTTCATCACCCATTCTTTCCAACTTTTATTGCTCACAAAAATCTATCTCTTTCTGAAAGTTATATCCCTTGACATGCTAAGCTGGAAAGAATCAGCCAGATCTTTTCTTCCCATCTATTACTTCCATCATCACTTTCTACTATATCCTCCTTTGAGGTTTACTAATTTATCTGTACCACTCTGTTGAGATGTAATAATTTTGTTACTCAAAGAGTCTTTGTGCCAGTTCAATCCTGGGCTATTTTTTCTACCTATTCTTCCTGTCTTGTGCCAAGACAAGAACTTCATATGTGTTTGTGGACATATGACCTAATTCACCAGGCTCCCTAAAGCCCATGATTTATATCTTCATCATTGTACCTCTTATACCCACAGAGATCCTCATGCCTTAGATCTCTCCAAATTGTTAGCATGTATATAGTGCTTTAAGGTTTGCAAAGTTCTTTACCAATATTATCTCATTTTATTCTCATAACAATTTTGGGAGGAAGGTTCTCTTATTATCCCCATTTTACAGATGAGTAAATTGAGACAAATAGAGACCAAGTGACTTGCCCAAGTGTTAGACTTGAATATAAGTCTTGATTCCAGGCTCACTGTTCTATGTATTCTGTCATCTAACTATCATCCATACAGCAATAATAGAGACTTGTTAAGTTTCCCCCTTATTATAATCCATTTTTTTCTATTTTTTGCCTTTCCCTCTCTCTTCTTTATTCTATTGGTTGTCCTCATCATAATCTCCAGTTCCTCCATTCATCAATGTTTTCATGATCAGTCACTTTTTCTTGGCCTTGCTGAGCATCTCTTCATTTTTGAGCCTCCTCAGAAAAAGGTCATCCAGAGAGTTGTCTAAATGCATATTTTAAAACCCCATTGCATCTGCACTTAGGCTACGTGCCTTTACTGTTATCTTTGAGCAAGAGGTGGCCTTTCTTTGCGTTATGGCCAGCCCCTTTAATTGTGCCTTAGATTTTATCTCTTGCATGGCCGCCAATAGAGCAGTAATGAACTGAACCAGCTACACCCAGCAAAAGAACTCTGGGAGATGACTATGAACCACTACATAGAATTCCCAATCCCACCTGCATTTTTGATTTTTGATTTCCTTCATGGGCTAATTGTACACTATTTCAAGGTCCGATTCTTTTTGTACAGCAAAACAACTATTTGGACATGTATACATATATTGTATTTAATTTACATTTTAACATATTTAACATATATTGGTCAGCCTGC
The DNA here is from genome assembly GCF_048593235.1 of Sminthopsis crassicaudata. Classification (NCBI taxonomy): domain Eukaryota; kingdom Metazoa; phylum Chordata; class Mammalia; order Dasyuromorphia; family Dasyuridae; genus Sminthopsis; species Sminthopsis crassicaudata. The sequence continues at coordinate 146,382,303 of NC_133622.1, forward strand.
CATCTGGGGGAAGGGGTAAGAGAAAGGAGGGGAAAAGTTGGAACAAAAGGTTTTACAATTGTCCTTGCTAAAAAATTACCCATGCATATATCTTGTAACTAAAAAGCTATAATAACAAAAAAGAAAAAAAAAATTTATCTCCTGTATCAGCTTGCCCCTTGATCATTCCTTCTCTTATCTTCATTCTGTCTTAGCCACTGACTTCCTTACTGTACAAGTGTGCCAAATCTGATTCATCCTTAAAAAAAAAAAAATCTTCAATGAGGACTCCCATATCCTCTCAAGACATCATATTGTGTCTCTTCAAACTGCCAAGAAATAACTGTCTATTCCTCTTGCCTCCGCTTTCTCTTACACTTACTCACTTCTTAGTCATTATAATCAATCAGACTTCTGACTCCACACAACTCACTCTGCTGAAACTGCTCTAAGAATCCAAGGTTGCATGTTCTCATTCCTCTGTCAAAACAAATCATTAGTTGCTACTTGTCTCTTAGTTTCTGCAGTTGTCTTGTTTCCTGATCCTTTTGAAGCAGTTTGTCCTGTTAGCCATGTCTTCCTGAATGTTTTTTCATCACTTAAATTCCATGACATCACTTTCTCTTCCTGCCCATCTAATTATTTCTTTTCCATCTCTTTTGCTGGTTTCTTTTTCTCCATTTCCTACTTCCCTCAAAATTCTGTTCTTTCTATTCTCTTTTGGTGATTTTATCCGGTTTCATGGACTCAATTATGGTCTCTCTGCAAATTACTCCTAAATCTCTCTATCCAGTTGTGGTCCAATACTCTTAGTCACCAATTTTTATAATCTTGGAATCATTCTTTATTCTTCCAATTCTTTCAACCCAATATCCAATCAAATGCTAAATCTTGTCACTTTTAGCTATTCAACACTGTCAGTATCCTTTCATTTTTATCAACTTTTTGGCAGTTGGTCTCCTTAGTTCCTTTCTCTCCCCTCTCTAATTCACTATACACACAACTGCTAAAATAACATTCCTAGGTCTTTATGATGGCACATTCTTGCTTAAGAATTTTCAATAATTCTGTATTGCTTCTAGGATAAAATATAAATATCTCACTTTGTATTTCAGAACCTCTACTATCTAGCCTTGACCTGCTTTTCCAACATTTTCTCACATTATTTGCATACCTACATTCTACATTCCAACTGAACTGAGTGAATTGCTAGTTGTTTTTAGACCTTCATAGTCAGTTTCTCATTTGTACAAAACCTGTAATGTACTCTTGTCTCATCTTTTCTTCTCTGAATATTTTGGTTTCTTCAAGACCAAAGTCAGATTGATGTCTTTATGGCTTTTCTAATTCCTTAACTGTTAATTCTCTCTCCATCCATAAAATCATTTGTATTTACTTGTCTCTTTACACAATTTTTTTCTCTGCTGTTAGATTAAAAGCTCCTTTTGGGAAGGAGTGCCATTCTCTTTCCCTCATACCCTTGGCTTCGTGCCCAGTACAAAGATTTGTTGAATTAAAATGGGTAAATAGAGAGAAGTATTTGTAGAAAGTTGGTCTGATTTAACTGGAGCATAGGATACTTGAAAAAGATAAAACTGGAAAAAGGAGAATGAAGACAAACTACATAGGACCTTGATTATTAAGCCAAAAAGTTTACATTGTATTCCTCAGAGAGTAGAAGACCTATTTAGATAGATCTTCCTATTTAGATATTAAATAGATAGTAGTGCCCTTGACAGAAACATCGATGATTAAGACAATGATGCATTCCATTTTGGACATGGTGAGTTAACAATGAGAGATTGTGGGAAGCTAGCTATTCAGGAGGAACTTCTTTTGGACTTTAGGGATTTTAGAAAAGATCACCACTCTAATCTCTCTAACTAGGAGACTGTTTTTGGCAATTATCAGAATTGGTGGAGGTCGATTATGTAGTGGTTGTGGGTCTTGGACAGGACAGTCACAATAGGTACCCATGTTAGGGCCTGGGGATAACCATTGTTTGTGTGTGAAAGGGACAGAGTGTAGGCGAAAACCTTAATCTAAATCGGACTACCAGTGACAGTAAAAAAAAAAAAAAAAAAAATTCGGGAGAAGGAAATAGAAAGATAATGAATTCAGTATGTTGAATTTGAAGTGTTAATGGGAACAGAGGTGAAGGGAATATCCAAAAGGTCCTCTGACAGCTTATTGGAGAAAAGAATGGCCCATATAGGTTTGGGAGTCCTCACAGGGCTAGGGTTTGAATTCTTGAGAGTCTATAATGAGTGTAGGCTAAGAGATGGAAAATATTTACTTTTAGATGATAGGAGAAGAAAAGTACAGGGAGAGACAAAAGAACCCAGGGACATGCTATTGGAGGCAGCATGGTGCAGTAGAAGAGGGGTCTTCCATAAAGGACCTGGATTCAAATCTTCCTGCTGAGATTTATTACCTGGGTTTCATTTTCTTCCTATCTATATCTATATTCCTATATGAAGGTATTGCACCTCCAGATTCAAATCTATGATCTATATCACAGAAGCCAAGGAAAAAGGATTAAGAATGAGGGACATGTGGGGCAGCTAGATGGTGCAGTAGATAGGGCACCAGTCCTGAAGTCAAGTCAAGAGGAACTGAGTTCAAATTTGACCTCAGACACTTAACATTTCCTAGTTGTGTGGGCAAGGCACTTAACCCTAATTGCCTCAGGAAAAAAAACAAACAAACAAAAAAAACGCATCTGTGCTAAGATTTAATTAAAGTACTTTACTGACTTTTTCAAAGGAATTGGTAAGGTAATGAGTCTGAGGGAAGGCAGTCACTTTATTGCATCTAGCAATGAAGAGGTCAATGATGTCATCTAATAGAAGCCAGATTAGAAAGTGCTGAGGAGAGAGACAGTCAGACAGAGACAGAGAATACAGATTACACGTAATTCCCAATATATGCTCTCTTGTCTTTAATATAAACTTTTCCCTGAATAGCTGAAATAGAGAACAATCTACTTTGTCTCAAGAGAGGGCAGGCTTTGTAAATACCATTAGTAACTTCTTTTACATAGAACTTTTCACCTAACTTGAAATCAGAAATTTAATATAGTAATTATAGACCACAAATATGCACATATCCCTTCCTATAAATATCTTTTAGACTATTTAAGGCATTTGAAAAGCCAAAGCTGTTCTTTCCAGAAATGGGGAAGAAAAAAGGGAGGATCAAAGGGTTCTACCTCTTGCTCTTGATGGGACCCCAGAGGCCATTTTGCTCAACTTCTTCATTTGCATATGGAAAGCAAGGTCCAGGGGGTTAAGTGATTTCCCTGAAGTCATATAGTATGTGTCAGAACCAAGATTCACCTAGGTTCTGTCACTCTTCAGTTCATTTCCCTTTAGACTACACTGCAGAGATGATAATTCACTCAAAGTGATGCCAGATTGTAGTAGAGCTAATGTCTGAAATATAAGCTGTGTCAGCAAGATTGTTATTTATTCTTTGGGTTCATATTCCTTTCTGTCTGAATGTGTGTCTGTACATGCATGCCTCATTGTTGATTTTGCTGCCAAGTAGATAAAAAATATCTTAATATAAACAGACTTCTGCTTTTGACAGGTCCCTGAACAGTAGAGTTATTTTTAGTTAAATTGATGCCCATTTTTATTTTAAAATTTTAGATAATGAAAAAGGAATGTGTTGTCAGGTCACCTCAAATAGCTAATACTGAAATTATATATATATATAGCAAATATATAGAGATATAAACATACATAAACATATGTTTTAGTAACAATGTTTTATAGCTAAGAAATTATTATTTAAAAAAAAATACACAGTTAGACATTCTTAGAAACCAATATTTCTTTTTCTTTCCAAATGATATTTCTTAATTCAATCCTCAAATCATATTTATAAATGAAGCTTCTTGTTGAAAGGCTTATGAAAATCTAGTGATTCAAATGTCAGGATGTTCTGGCTGTGTTCCATGTTGGTCATATCATTCTGCCCACCTGAGTTTCTCCTGAAGTATCAGTTGAAGATGCAATCCTTTAATTCCTTTATTAAATAACAGTATATTGTTGCTCTGTGCTGTCAAATATAAGCTAAGTACAATCCCAGGGGAGATTGTGAAGTTTTATATTAGTTTCAGTTTGATAAATGTTTTGGGCACTGGGATATGGATTGGAAATGTAAGAATGCAAGAATGTTAATGCTATGTTTTGATAGAGGAATGAAAGCCAGTAACTGGATATAAGACTACCTTAGCCATGTCAGAATTAATTTCATGCTTGTGAAATTAATTTCATTTCAAAAATTGCCTGGAGCAGAATAACAGTAGACAATATGTAGGCATGTTTACATCATCTTCATCTTGAATAAACTGTCTCCTTCGGAGGAATTATGGTTCTTGCAGAGCTTAAATCTTAGGGCTTTGGGGGATTTCTTGAAAAAGATCTTTGACCCTTCCCCTACTTTGTGAAAATAAAGGGAATCCTACACACACACACACACACACACACACACACACACACACACACACACACACACACACACACACACTCCTATGGAACTAGTTTTCATCACATTGGTACCCTTCTGCCAAATGTTTCAGCTTACAAAAAAGTAATGAGACTCAGATCTGTTCTAGACAATCAGTTTCTGTTGATTCTTTCTCATACCTAAAAAACACTCTTCTTTTGCCTCTCTCTCTTAGAAATCCCTGACTTTTTTTGAGACTCAGTTAAAAGGCTTTTTTTGGTCTATTTTCTCCATTCTCAACCTTATTCCAACTTCTAATGCTTTCTTTATCAAGATTACCTCTTGTGGGTATCCATGTAAGTGTATAAATATTTGTGCACTTATTTTTATGTACCTGTCTCCGTATTAGAATGTAAGCTCCTTGAGAGCAAGGACTACTTTTTGTTCCTTCTTTTTATCCACGGCACTTGGTATGTAATAAGCACCTAATAAATGCTTATTGATGCATTGATTCCTTTTCTAACAATACTTTTTAAAATGCAGTAGAGCTAAATCTTCTTTCCCTGGACCATCTGCCATAGAGGAATGGGTTTCTCAAAGATAAGAGGTCAGAATCTGTTATGAGCATGCCCCAGCGGGCCTACCCATGGTAATGACACCAGAAATAAGAATGTTAGCCTAGTATTTTAGCAAAGCTAAATGAAGTTAGACATGACTTAATTTTTTCTGCTTTGATGGAAGGCCTTGAAACTCTGAGTTTATAACTTTACAATTTCACGGTTACTATGACAACCTATACCTTATGTGATTGTAGAAATTTAAAGCCTTGAGGACAATAATTTGGGTCAGTACATTTTTTCCCTTCAAGCCTCCAACATCTTTTCTTTTACTCAGGCAATATTAAGTATCAGGCTGAATTGTTTCTGTCCTTTAAAGAGAGTATGTACATCTATGACTCATAGAACAGAATGACCTGGGAATGAATGTGAATGAAGTGAAAAACAATTTCAGAACTTTGCTTATTTACTGTTCTTTCAATTTTCCTCTTATTTTGCAGAGTCGAGTAAAGAACAATTTGCATATACAAACATCGCGGAAGAGTTGGTAAAACTCTTCAAGAAGCAGATAGAACATGATAAAAAGGAAATGATTTTTGAAGTTTTGGCTCCTTTGGCAGAAAATGGTGAGGAAATAGATGGACCTTTCTCACTGATGATGTTCTTTCAGCTTCTCTGCTGAATTCTAATTGCTGCAAGCTATTTAAAGCTTTCTATGTTCTATTAATAGATCTTGATTTATTTCACACTTACCATATTAACACAAATTTGGAATTAGAAAGTGATAGTAGTAGGTCTATTTGGGGTCATATCTTCATTTTTTTTTTTTTTTTAGGTCAGATACCTGGGAACTGCAAAGATTTAAATGACTTGCCCAATTCAAATTTGCAAAGCAACAGAGCTTAGATTTGAACCCAGGCCCTCTGTCATCAAATTCAAGGCCTTGTTTGTTCTATATACCACCACCCTCTACCTTTGGCATGGTCTATATTAGCTATTTCAAAGTTTTAGTAAACACTGATTGAACAGAATGAATTTAGACCTTTTTTTCCTTTAACCAGACATTGGTTCATATGTCCCATTGAATTGTACAATCTATGCCAGAATAAATCTCCACTTTTCATGTTCACATAAAGAGGGTAAGAAGAATTCAGACCAGAGCTGGAAGAGACTTTTGATTTAATCTGATCCAACTCCTTCACTTTTCAGATAAGGAAACTTGGGCCCAGAGAGATTAAGCATGTTCAAAATCACAAAAATCTTAATGCATGATGATTGAGTGGGTCCTCAGGTTAATCATTTTTAGTTTATCTGAAACTGTTGGTCCTCTAGTAGAAAGTATGTTCCTTGAAGGCAGGTGCTGTTTCTATATTGCTTTTAACTTTCAGTGACACTGTGTACTGTGTCATGCATATAATAGGCAATTATAACTAGTAAGTAAATTAAACTTAAATTTAGAACTTCCTTGTCATTCTTTCCAAATTATATTTGTCAATTATACTCTGATTTTTTTCTGTGATTATTTTCATTCACAAAAACTTTGCTTTGATATTGTAGAATGGAATAACTAGTACACCAATATCAGGACCTAGAAACAGCTCTGTTGTTATTGCAAATGAAAATTAGTTTTTGTCTTTCATTTCCCCCACCCCTAAAGCTGGGGTTAAGTGACTTGCCCAGGGTCACACAGCTAGGAAGTGTTAAGTGTCTGAGACCAGATTTGAACTTGGGTCCTCTTGAATTCAGGGCTGATGCTCTATCCACTGTGCCACCTAGCTGCCCCCTGAAAATTAATTTCTTTGTTGGGTTTGACCTATGAAAGAACAGTACAAGAAAAGAACACTTGTAAAGAAAAATGCCTTTTCCTTAAAAAAAACCTCAAATGCTGATTAAGACTAAAACTTGAGTGAGATGAAGTAGGACAACTTTTACTGTTTATACCTTCACCATCACACCATTACTCATAACCAAATCAAGTTTTTTCACATTATTTATATGCTTGAAAGGAAAAAAAAAATGTGATTAATATTTTCTTTTTTAATTGCATGAAAATTGGTGTGTGTGTGTGTGTGTGTGTGTTTTAACTAAGTGCTAATGATGGCCTTATGATATGTAGCTCACTTTTTTCTGGATTAGAATTTCATTCACAAATACTATGTTTTCCTCTTGAATATTTCAGAGTCATGACATCTTCACTTCTTTGGCATCATCTTCTTCTGGCCTGTTTTACATCTTTGCAATGGATTATAACCTTTGTAAACTTGTAAGGGAAACAGCCTACATATCTAGGTACATAAAACATCATTCAGTGTTTAAATATGGTGGATCTCCCACTCTAAAAAATAATATGTACAAACTATATATTCCAGATTTTATTTCAGAAAGACCTCTTCCATCACAATTTTTTAATTCGAGTCAGAGCACATTTACAGTCCAGTATTCTGTAACCAAGGAAACGCCCTACTTTCAGTCTTACTTAGTGCAAATGCACCTATTTAAAAATTATCCTGGTTGAACATTCTCTGTATTCTTACGAACTTTATAGGGTCAGTGATTTAGGGGCAGGATAAAACCAGAAATTTTGTACTAGGAAGTAGCCAAGTAGATGACTGTGAAAGGTTTTCATAATTGTTCCTTTTTCATGATTTTCTGTAGTCATGGTCCTTGGGGTAGAGAAGAGGGCACTGAGGAGGGAGATTGGAATTGCTCAGCACAATGAAATAGCTCTGTTCTTCTCTTCTAAAGACCTCCTATTCAGCTAATTCTAAATACTTGAGAAACTCTTAACAAAATCAACAGAAGGTTGTTTTTTTTTTAAGTTCTGTGACAAAGGTAATCTGTAGGTTGAATTGAATATCATAAGTGAATGATTATTCATGGAGAGAACACAAATACAGGAATTGTATAATAACAGCATTTGATTTGACAAATATTTATTAAGGCCTGACTTATGCAGGAGCAAAAAATTTAAACCTTGAAAAGGACAAAGTGTCTTTCTTTGCTCCAGGAGCTCACTACCTTATATGAGGTGGGTGGAAACATTCAGCAAGTTTAATTCAACCATTATTTATTAAATTATCTATCATGTGCAAAAGAGAAATGGAAAACAGTTCATGTTTGCAAGGAAATTACAGTTTGCTGAGAAAATGTAACATATAAATAGATGAAAGAGAGGAAATTAAGATGTTCTAAGATCCTGAAAGATGTAATTCTCTTCTTTCTTTCCAACCCCACTTAAAATCATTGCCAATCAACTAAATGGCAGAAGACCTGCAATTATGGGGTTAATCTTTACCCCTTTCCTTTCTTACCTTTCTTACCTTTCTCCTCCTCCTGCCTTTAGCCATCCCAGAATGATCCTTGAAAGCCACCAAGTATTCTTCCTCACATTTATTTCCCTCATGTCTTCCTCTAGCTGAGGACCACCTAGAAGCCATTTAGGTTCAGGGAGTTTGCTTTTTGCCTTAAACATGACCCTTGGTCCCTTGATTCCTCCTAGCCCTCTCTTATTCTCTTTTCACATATTTTCCTTTCCATTTTTTATCCTGTTGTCAGTACATAAAATGATGCCCTCTATTCTATGCTGGAATTCCTTTCTTCCTTTTTTGCTAAATCAACCATAAGTAATTCCTGTCAAACACCTTCCTTGTTCCTATTCCTGAGTAGGGAATAATACTGGATAAAATTAGGAACATTGTTGATTTGATACACAAAAAAAGTATGCTTTTAAATATCTGCTGAGCATTTACGGCTGTACGGTCATCCTTTTGTTTCTCTTTTATAAGCAACTTCAGGTCTCTTTCTTCTCTGATGGTAACAGACCAGAACTGACCAAATCAGGCTCAGTCTTATAATAAAGGAGACACTGGAATCCATATCACAATTAACAAAAAGGAGGTTTACTTAGCCATAGGAGAGAAAAGGCTCTTCATTCAGTCTAGGACTAACTGAGCAGATGCTTCCTTGCCTGCCTAGTCTGCCATTTAGGCCTCAGGACCCAGTTGGAGGTGCTTATGGCTTTTTGTATTTAAGTGACCAGTTTGAGTACCTTATTAAATCTGGAGGTCAGTACCCTTTCAGAAAAAGAAGGTGCCAATCCCCCATCTCACTCTCACCTTACCCTGGAAGGGGCTCCAGATAATTTGGTTATCCACTGCTCAGTTAATCATCCTTAGAGTGCAGATCTGATGATGTCATTCTTCTTAAGGAGCTTGAGAAGCTTTATTTTGTCTCTAGAATACAATTCAAACTCTTCTGTTTGTTTGGCTTTTTAAATCCTTCACAATCTGGTGCTAGCTTTTATAGGGTGATAATGTATTCCATATACAACATTCCATCTCCTACCTTTTTATCTTTGTCCCTGTCAGGCTACCACATCTGGAACATTCTCCCTCTTCATCTGACTCTTGGAACATCTGCTGCCTTAAAGGCCCAGTTTAAGATGCCTTTTCTAATCACCTACAGTTATAAATGTCTACTCTGAAATCACTTCAAATTTTTTTTTATTTTTCTTGTATTTATTTATCTGTGAATATGTTGTATGTCTTACTCTCCCAGCAAGCAGATGTCAGTAAACATTTATTAAGCCTCATCCTGTGTACCAGGCATCGTATTAAGAACTGGGAATACAAAGAAAAGCACAAGACAAGCTCCTGTTCTCATGGAACTCAAAGCCTTATGTGGAGATGATCTGCCCCAATTGTGTGAGAACCAAGAACAGACAGCACAGAGTGGAGTGGAAGACCCTCCTGGGTCTGGTACATTCCTATACTTTGTGGCTTGCACATTCATATATCTATGGCCTTTCACAGGCCTAGCACATAGGAAATTCGAAGTAAATGCTTATTGATTGATTCATCATTTGATTGGAAGAACACCTGGCAGCAAGATTCTACATCTGCGGATTGTGTGGATTTTGCTAAATTGAATTTTTGAGATAGCCATTTCCCTTTCATAGTTTCTTTACAATGATAAAAATGAAAACATTATATTCATTAGCTACTTTGTGTTTTCTTTTTTTATTCTACTCTACATAAAATGATTTTAAGCAGTTAAATTGTCCTTTTGATAACAGAATAATAGAGATAAATCATTATATGTATCCAACTCTGAAAAAAAAAAAGATGGGTTAAGGATGCTGAGTCACATTGAGGTGAGACAGAAATGTACAGACATTTTTAAAGGGAAAAATGTGGAGGGAGTTTTGCTTTTATTTCTTGTTCTTGGGGTTCTGTTATCCTGTTATCAAAGACATAATTGCTAGATTTCCATTTTTCTTCCTGGGGCAGCTAGGTGGCACAGGGGAGAATGCACATGAACCTGGAGTCAGTAAGATTTGAGTACAGATCCAACCTCAGACACTTACTACCTGTGTGACCCTAGATAAGTCACATTAATCTCTGCCTCAGTTCCTTCATTTGTAAAATGAGGATGATAATAATAATACCTACCACCCAGAGTTGCAATGAGGATAAAATGAGATAATATTGGTAAAGCATGTATGCAAGCTTTAAAAAGGGCTATATAAATGCTAGCAATTATTTTTAAATGATTGTTCTCATTAGAGCTTTTATTTCATCTCAACCTTTGTGAGATGCAGATTCAATCTCAAACATATGATCCTCCTCCCCTTTAACTGTGAAGCCTTTGGTCTTCTTTAGACTTGGCTTAAGCCTCTTTTGTAGACAGCCACCTTCTCTTTCCCCCTACCAGCTATCTTAGCCATGACCCTCCTAGCCAAGGATGTTTTAAATATCTACCCACATAATAAGCACATGTTGACTTCTCCATAAGAATATAAGCTTCTTAAAGACAGGAACCATTGCACCCTTATTTCCATATCCCCAACCACTCACCAAAGATGTTTATAGAATGCTTTAAGTATTGCAAATGGTTTCACATGTTACCTCATTTGAGCCTTACTCCAAGCCTTTGAGGTAAGTACTATTATTATCCTCATCTTACAGTTGACACCAAGGTATCATTGCCATGCTCAGGGCCACAAAACTACTTGGTGTCTGAGGCAGGATTTTAATTTAGGTCTTTCTGACTCAAAGTCCAGCCTTCTATCCACTTCACTCCCTAGCCAGCTAGCTGCTGGTCAATAGGCATTTCCTAAGTGCTTGAGGATTAATTGATTGACTCATCATGTTCCTCAGATGCTATTAAGTTGCAATTGGTCGACGCAGGCCTAGTAGAATGCCTCCTAGAGATTGTTCAACAGACTGTGGACAGTGAGAGAGAAGAAGATATTGCTGAGCTCAAGACAGCCTCTGATCTGATGGTTCTGCTCCTTCTTGGAGGTGAGTAGCACAGACATACTTTCCTTGCCCTCCAGAGAAGAAGCCTTCTTCGGATAACTGTACCTGATTTTCCTTCAGTGATATTTATTAAACATACATCCTCTTGTACTGGTTTCTGTAGAATGTTGTTATCTAAATAAGAGCCAGTCATCTTCTAGGAATAAGTTGCTTCTAGGTTAGACACTCCTTTAGTCTCTGAGTTATCCATTAAAACTAATTGCTTTCTGCTTGTTTAATTGCGTCTTTGCAGATGAGTCCATGCAGAAATTGTTTGAAGGAGGAAAAGGCAGCGTGTTCCAGAGAGTCCTTTCTTGGGTTCCTTCCAATAACCATCAGTTACAGCTAGCAGGAGCTTTGGCCATTGCAAATTTTGCCAGGAATGGTGGGTTGATCAATACTTTTTTTTTTTTTTTTCCCCAATTCCTACTTGGTGAGGATTGCACTATCACAATAAATTTCCCAACCAGCATGAAATTTGACACTCTTTAGGAAAGACCCAACATTTCTTTCTTTTTTTTTTTTTTTCCTTTTTCTTTCTTTCTTTTTTTTCCCCCTGAGGCAATTGGTGTTAAGTGACTTACCCAGGGTCACACAGCTAGGAAGTGTTATCTGAGGTCACATTTGAACTCAAGGATCTAACATTTCTATGTGCTGTCTGAAAATCACTGACTTTCCCTGGGGAACCAGGATATTAAGAAAATTCTTTCCATATCCCAAAGATATGGATAGATGGTTTGCTTTTTTTCACTGTAAGAGACTATCTGATATAAAGCAAATACTCCTTTGGTTTATTCTTTTTATTTAGCTTTGAGACCCCCAGTATTCAGACTGGATTTATCTTTCAGATGTTAAACTCCCAGAGTTGCAAATCACCTGGATCCAAATATTGTGTATATGTTCCATACATACAACTCAATTCTTTTTCTTGGACTTCTCAAGCCAGTTCTTTGTCTCAAGATATATTTAGGAGTAGTTTTGGGGCATCAGATATTTATGGTTATTTCTAAATTTTATGATGATAATAGTTAATATTTATATAATACTTTAAGGATTGCAAAACACTTAAAAATAACAACCTCATTTTATCCTTACTACAACTTAGGAAGATGCTATTATTACACTCATTTTACCAATGAGAAAGCTGAGGGAGATATGTTAAATTACTTTCCCAGGATCACACATCTTGTGATATCTGAGGCAGAATTTGAATGTGGGTGTTCCTGATTCCAGGTCCAGTGCTCTATTGACTGCACCAGGTAGCTACCTAACAACCTGTCAGACTTGTCCTTAGTCTGTTTTTTTAATACTCTATTTAGGAAATTCAGGGAGGTTGATGTTCACTTCTGGTTTTACTCTAGGTAAGTGGTATGATAAGTGGTAGGTGTGATATATCCATTTTTATTTCCCTATTTTGAGGAAAATACCTTGATTATAAATATAGTCAAAATAGCAGGTAACTACTGAAACAGTATAATGCTCTCATTTTGTTCAGATGGAAATTGCATCCATATGGTAGAAAATGGAATTGTGCAAAAGCTTATGGATCTGTTAGACAGGCATGTGGAAGATGGAAATGTCACTGTTCAGCATGCAGCCCTGAGTGCCCTCCGAAACTTGGCAATACCAGGTAAGCTGCGGGGGTTAAGAATTACTTTGCAAAGCATTTGCTGTTTGTCATTGATTGACCCACCTACTTAGAGAAAATACTTATTGCTATCCTTACTATGAATACAAGGAAACTAAGATGTTAATGTTAGATGACTTCCCTCAGATAGAATACAGAGGTGTATGCTAGCCAGGCTTCTATTGCAATGTCTATACTTCTTCCCAGTGAATCTAACTTTCCAAGGATCCCAGTCCACTATCTTGGATAACCCTTGACTCTTCTCTCATTTACTGTTTTTCACCCACTTCCATTTCCCCCTGGAATCAGATATCTGGTCTTGTTGGTTCTAACTCCACAGAATCACTTACATCTGACTCCTTCTATCCATTTACATTATCACTATTTTAGTAATAAAGATGTCCTTCATCATCTCTTAGTGGTCTCCCAGCTTCCTGTTTCTCTTCCCAAAATAATCTTCCTTGTGTACAGCTTTGTTACTCATCTGCTCAAAAATTTTTAGTGGTCCCCCTATCCTACAGGATAAAGTATAATCTCTTTAGACTGGTATTTCAAGCCCTTCATAGTCCAGGCCTAACATTTTAGAATGCTGCCGTTCTCATAGTCTACCTGCCAGCTCAGCATGCCTCCTGTAGTTAGCCCCTCCAATTGGCCTTGCAGCCCCTGCATCCACGCCTTCCCTCAGGCTCTCTGCCAAGCCTGTTCTCTTCATCTCAGACTCTTTAGAAACCTTCATTTCTTTCAGGACTTAGTCCAAGTGTCAGTGGGAGACAACCTCTTATGATTCACTCCTCTTCAGATTATCTTGCATTTACTTATCTGCATACATTCCATATCTCAGTGAGATGTGAGCTCCTTTAGGGCATGATCTGTTTTGTTTTTATCTTTGTCCCTCCTGTTCAGGATAGTATAACCACTTGATAAATGCATACTGAATTATATAAATGCTATACCCTGATTGTACTCTTGTTATAAGCTATAGTAGCGTCATACAGAGACAGGAGCTATATTCATTTCCCTTGTAGTTTATTCTTTGGTAGCATTCTTAATTGAAGAAAAATAGCATTTTTTACCCTTTCTTTACATAATGGGCACCTAAGCTTTGAAAATTCCCATGAGTCCTTGTAAGTGAAGGGGCACTAGCCTGCCTAAGAAGAGCAAACTGGCCTACTTAGGACTTTAATAGAGTAGACGAAGCTCCTGTGTTTCTTATTGGTGGCATTAGGCCTAGGAGCACCCCTCCCCAATTCTTCCAATCTGGGCTAGATAGGAAGCTCTATTGTCAAGTAAAGAAAAAAGAAATTAAGGAGGAAAAAAATCATTACTGCACCCTCTCTTGGGACTAAAGACTTTCTAGCTACCAAGTTTGTTTCAAATTACTTGCTTTTAAATTTCTGTATAGATTTATCTGAATGTGAATGAGTCCACATGAACTTGTAGATCTGTGACTTTGATTTGTACAAGTTTGGGACGTGTGTGTGTGTGTGTGTGTGTGTGTGTGTGTGTGTGTGTGTGTGTGTACATGTACCTGTGATTTATTTCTTTGGTATTCCTGGTGAGTATATTCCCTCCACCAATAGATTGACAACTATTCTTCTTTTAAAAAAGAATTCATTCTTAATTTAACATTAACAAATATAAATATTCCAGAAAAACAAAGAACAACCAAAAAAAAAAGATTATGAACAAAACCATGAGCTTCTGTTAGTTGCATTTTTAAAAAGTATTTGTTTAAAACAAACAAATAACTATAGTCCCTTTCTGAAAGGTAGGTCTTGATTTGGTCTTCTAGACTGTCATTACTCTGTCAAGAAGCAAAAAGCATATGTCATCGTTGGTCCTTTGAAATTATCTTTGGTAATACTAATAACAGTTCTACAGACGCTGATTTGCCCAAAATAGGGAGTTTTTAAAGTATGCTTTTTATATATATATATATATATATATATATATACATTATTTATTTATTTATTTTTTGACGAGGCAATCGGGGTAAATAACTTGCACACAGCTAGGAAGTGTTAAGTGTCTGAGACCAAATTTGAACTCAGGTCCTCCTGACTTCAGGGCTAGTCCTCTATCCTCTGCGCCATCTAGCTGCCCCTGATTTATTATTTTAAATCAGGAAAATGTATTACCTTTAGTAATAGCAACTGTTCTACAGACAGTTAATAGCCATAGAGAGTTTCTTGAAAGACTAAGTGGTTAAATGATTTGCACAAATTAGTTTTTTTTTTTTCAAATATGCTTTATTATTTTAAATCAAGGAAAAGTCTCCAGGCTATCTCTGGAAGTAGAAATATAATAACATATGAATCATGAAGAATCCAAATTCCATTTTATTAATGGGTTTCTTTTTCTTTTTCTAGTTGTAAATAAAGCTAAGATGTTGTCAGCTGGTGTTGCAGAAGCAGTACTGAAATTCCTCAAATCTGAGATGCCTCCTGTGCAGTTCAAACTTCTGGGAACATTAAGAATGTTAATAGATGCACAAGGTAAAAAATAGTTTTCAACCTAAATAGCTCTTTGTGGTCTAGTAATCTCTTACTCTATGGTATCCAATTGAAAAATGAATTTTATTCAGTATTTATACTTATGAAAAGAATTGAGGTAAATGTTATCAAATAAAGATATTATCTTAAACTCACCATGCTTGAATATGAGTTTGGGTTTGCTTCGGACATTTCCAACAATTATACTGAATTATTAAAATCACTCTTATATTTAATTCCTTTATGTGGCTGTTAAGTTATTGGACATTCATCATAAGCAAGTTAGGAAAATGCTCCTTTTTTATTATAATTTATGTCCATTTTTACACCTTTTTTTCCTTTCTGCCTCCATTAAATAAGCTAAGACTTCATAAACATGCTAAACTCTTATTGAAAACACAATAAAACTTTTTGTTTGTAAAAGCCAGCATTGGTGCACCCCTTAATGAAATGTAAATTACCTGCAATAC
Organism: Sminthopsis crassicaudata; assembly: GCF_048593235.1. Classification (NCBI taxonomy): domain Eukaryota; kingdom Metazoa; phylum Chordata; class Mammalia; order Dasyuromorphia; family Dasyuridae; genus Sminthopsis; species Sminthopsis crassicaudata. The sequence goes on from NC_133622.1 coordinate 146,398,182, forward strand.
TTTGGAATACAAGGTTGAATTAATAAAACATTTCCTTAGATACTCTTTTTTGCTTCCCTCAGTGGTCCTAAAGGGCCACGAGTTTTACCTGGAAAAGGATATATCAGCTATTCCGTTGCATTATAGAACACACTATTTTGGAGCGATCCAAATAACACACTTAGGTAAAGTGTTCTGAGTTCTCTTTTTCAGGGAATGGTTTTGCTTTATAAGTATGTGCTCTCTTTTAGCCTCGTGATATTTGCAGATTGTGTAAGCTAATCCTTGACAGTATTTTGCCCTTTTGTACTCTGCCTTTTTTCTTTATAGTAGAAGCTGCTGAACAGTTGGGGAAGAATGTAAAATTAGTCCAGCGTTTGGTGGAATGGTGTGAAGCCAAAGATCATGCTGGCGTTATGGGGGAGTCAAACAGACTCCTCTCTGCCCTCATTCGACACAGCAAATCAAAAGTAAGTTTTAAAGGAGGGGCTGAGAAGCAATGTAAATGAAGACTCTGGGGGAGTCCAATATGTTCCAGACCAGCCTATTCCACCAGGCAGTATCAGAAAAGGCAGAATTCAATTTTTGACATTTGTCGATGCCTAAGGTTTATAAATGGTCGTATGTAACTACTTCTACTTCATACCAAAAAAATAAAAGAATAAGCCTCTTTCTGATCATTCTCTAACAAAATGACTTCACTATTTTTTCTGTCAGATATCTAATGCTATCATCCTAATCTCTTTTCTTAGATTTCAGTTTGGGGGAAAAAAAAAAAGGCAGCTGGCGAGGCATTTTACATACTGTCTTATATGTTGTCATTGTATGCCATGATTTATTATAATTTATCTCACCAACTGAAAAGCAATATTAAAGATAAGGGGGTTGCCAAACGTCTGTAAATGGCACAATGCAGGCAAGTGAGGATGAGCCATTCTGGATGAGTTTCTTTTTTTTTTTTTTTTTTTTTTTTTTGTTTCATATGCTTTCTGAATCTTTTTTTTTTTTTTTTTTTTTTTTTTTTTTTTTTGGGTTCTTTCATTGCTGTTAGCACTTTCTAGAATAAAAGCAAGGGGAGAAAGATAATCTCAGACTCAAATTTATTAAGTGTTGTTACTTATCAGCTACTCTAGGAAAATTCAGCAAAGAAGATTGAAATTAAAGGCTGATTTGAAGTTTGGGGCACATCAGTGAATTTTTTCTTTTCTTCCATCAATCAACCATATATTTACTAATGTTCTAATGGATGGAGGATGCAAGAAATTCAACATGATCTCTTCCTGGTAGCTTCATTGAGAAATAGAAGAGTTAAACAGTAAATAACTAGGAAATGGTACATGAAAATATTATTGCTATCACTCAGTAGTGTTAAATTTGAAAGATTTAACATCCAAGTTGATTTGCATGCACGTGCCTGTGTATGTGTGTATTTGCATTTAGAATGTGTTGCCACTAAATATTCATAGTCTTGTCAAGAGTTTTCTCTTAGATTAACAAGACTTTACTAGGCTGCCTTTTTTATTTAAGGACTTAATAAATATTTTAATTCTTATCTTTTTTTCTACTTATTACTAAATATAGCAAATAAAATATTTATCAGTAGATTCATGTGGAAGAAGGTTTTCAAAGAAAAAATGGTCACATTCAAAAGAGTTTCTTTCTCACCTATCCTTGTTATTAATAATAAGTTGCTAATAGTATTTGTCTTTCTCCTAGACTTACACTTAAATGTTTCTTTCTCCCTCATTTTGAATCCTGTCTTGGAGACCAGATTCTAGTTCACCAAGTTTCAAGATTGTTTGATAACATTGTCTCCATTTGTTATGGTTTCCTCTCTATCTCAGCCACAGATTGTCTATATACTATAATTAAACTATTAGAATAAATTAAAGGGACAGCCTTAATTTGCCTTTTTAGCATGCCTAATTACTTAGGAAATTCAATTCTTTCTCTGCCTCATTTAGCAGAAAATAGAAAGCAACTACATAGGCTACACCTTACTGAGAGTGTAATAAGTCTCTTGGTGACCACTCTGTCCTTTTTTTCATTTCCAAATAAAGTAGTTTAGATGTGATGATAATGATCATTAGTCGAAAACACTTGGTCATTTATGACATACCACCACTTCTATACCTCTCATCTAAGAGCAGCATTAGGTTTTGACTTAAAAAACAAACAAACAAACAACAACAACAATAACAACAAAAAAACCTCCTTTATAAAAAGGTGGGTTTTTTTATGATTTTTTTTCCTTGATTGAATTTAAAAACAATTTTAATAATATTTTTAAAGTTTTAAGTTCCAAATTCTATCCCTCCTTTCTTCTTTCTCCTTTCCCTGAGATGGTAAGAAATGTGATATAGCTTATGCGTGTACAATTATATAAAACTTATTTCCATATTAGTCATTTAGTGGAATAAAACTTGACCAAACTCTCTTCTCTCGCCCCCCCAAAAAAAAAGATAAAAGAAAGTGAAAAATAGTATGCTTTCATCTGTATTCAGACTTAGTTCTTTCTCTGGAGGTGGATAGCATTTTTTATCATTAGTCTTTCAGTATTTGTCTTGGAGCATTATATTGCTGAGAAATCCTAAGTCATTCCCAGTTGTTCATCATGCAGTATTGCTGTTACTGTGTACAGGGTTCCGGTTCTCCTCACTGCAGTGTACCTCAGTTCATATAAGTCTTTCCAGGTTTTTCTGAAATCATCCTACTCACCATTTTTAATAGCACAATAATTTGTTTAGCCTTTCCCCAATTGATAGCCCACCTCTCAATTTTCAATTCTTAGCCACCACAGAAATATTTATAAAAACTATTTTATAAATCGCCTCAAAGGCTATTGAATCCACCTCCCCCATTTTACAAATGAGACAGCCAAGGCAGCTCTACCTGACTGCAAGTCCATTGATCTGTCCAAAATGCCACCTAGGTGTCCCTAGGAACAGTATGCTAAGTTCAAAGAAGAATTTTAGAATATTGTGAAGAATTTGAGAGGTGAGGCATTGCTTTCAGCTAAGGTTTCAAGGAAAGTTTAGTGGAGGATACAGTACTAGGGTCAGCTATTGAAAGATTTCAGGAAGGTGATGGATTTGTGGAGAGAAAGAATGATAGGTTTGTTCAGGATCAATGGAGAGAGGAGATGTTAGCAAAGATTCCAGATGAGAAAAGACAAACAGAGAAATGAAGATGGGAGCAGGTAACTTAGCTGGCACTTACACTATTAGCTATATTATAATGTTGGAAAGGAAAATTAGAGCCAGTCTGTGAGGGCCTTGATTGCCAAAGGTAAAGGTTTTTAGCCACACTTAGTAGGCAGTAGAAAGATCATGAAATTTTAGCATAGTAGAAATGTTACGTGGGCAGGAGCTTGAAGGATAGGCTGGAGAGAGAAAGATCATTGAGAGAGATATTAGGACAGTACAGGCAGCAAGTAGATAATGCAGTGGGTAGAAGAGGGCAGTAGTGCTTGGAGTGGGGGGGGAAAAAGGGGGGATGAATGTGAGAAAGATGGGATAGAATTGTCAGGATTTCACAAAGATCTCCAGTGTCATGAATCTTCATGACCAAAAAGATGCTGGTACCATTCACAGAAACAGAGATAAAGTAAAGGAGAGTTGGTAGGAAAAGTGACCTGAAATTTCATTGCATAAAATAATGACTAGTGAGGAAAATTCTGAGTTGCCCAGGTACCAAGACCCCTTTCACTTACTCAGAGTCACAAGCCAATATGTGTGAAAGGAAGAGCCTAAACCTGGCTCCTCTTGTTGTCAAGGCCAGACTTCTGTCCCCTGTGCCCCATGGATTCACATTGTCACGTTGATGCCTGTCATTAATGAAGAAAATACTTGTTCTCCTTTCAAAGCAAACCTATATATGTAACTAACTTGATAGATGTCATCTCCTTTTCATTTTCCTGTGATGATACAACTGAAAGTGAAGTAGAAATAACTGAGCACTTTCCAGGACTGGCCAAAGGAAGCCAACATGTACCTGGTTTCTTTCCCCATTTAGGTTCCTCATCCAGTATCTCCTAGAAGTTAGTACCCTTCTCCATTTAGCATACTTGCTTCTGATTTTGTCATGCTTCTGAATGATAAGTAAGCTTAGGTTCATTTTCTCATTTATTTTTAAAAAAAGGTTCTACAATAACAAAGAAACTTGATTCATTAAAATAGGTTTAATGCCACAAAACAAATAAAAAAAGGATGGTCTTGTTTTCAAGTTCTTGTTTCTAATTAAATTAAAACTGTTTCTGGACTGCAGAGTCCTCATTGAACTGCAATATGTCAGGGAAGCTTCATTTTCATTCAGTTGTGTATATCAGCAAAAGTGTGGTTATCCATAAAAGTTTCAGAATTCCCGAATTAGTAGAAATTTGTTAGATATCCTTCTGCATATAGTGTACTGCTGAATAAAATTGCGGAGCTTTTGAGGACTGGTCGTTCTACACTCTTGTGTCTTCTAATGAGTTATGATTTGTATTAATAATACAAATGCTTCTGCCCCACCTTTCCTCTCTGTCTTAGATGTGAGTAATAGAAATCAAACAGTCAAGCTTTAAGAGTCAAATTCTGTTAAATTATGTACATCTCAAGGACTAGTGAATTGTTTGTATGTGCAGTCAGCCAGCTTTCCATTTTCTGTAGGCCGATCACCTGCATTTGCTTTTCCATTTCTTATTTACCTAATCACATTCACTGTAGCTTAGTAAGAGCTGGAAATCAGTTTTGGTGGCAAGTGGCTGTTGGCCTGCGTTGGAAAAAAACTACCTTGTATATGTGTTGTGCTTTCCTGCCAAGGTGTAGTAGATAATCAGGCCCTCCCACCTCAAAAGATTTTATGGCAGTGAAAGAAACTGTACTCCCTTTGCAGGGAAATAAAGCAACATACACACTCCATTATCTTTGGTTCCACTTTTATGCAAGGGTACATGGCTATTATTCTAAGATGAGATAGGGATCCTTCTTATTCTCCAGTTTGTGCTTAGTCAAGTTCCTTTTTTACCTTTAAGTTTGATTGATGTTTTGTTTTTTTCATTACAAATATTTCTAGATTATTTCTACTTTGTGAAAGACCTCTTATAACAAAGTAAAACAGTTAAGTAAAAATAATAGTACAGTCATTTGATTGTGCTGGTAGCATTTTATACCTGTAGCATTGCCCTTATCTCTCTGTTTAAAAAAAAAATAAAATAGCATGTCTATTTTCTTTCTCCATGTAGAATGCTGCATGGACATTTTGGGAAGAAGAAAAAAAAAAAAGAAATTTTTCATAAGAAATTTGCAGCCAACCAAAGCAAATTCTCTCATTGGCTTTGTGCAAAAATATATGTCTCATTTCATCTGCTAAATCCATTACCTTCCAGAAAATGTTTTGCATAATTCATCATCAATCCTCTGGATTCCTGGTCATTGTAATGATCATTATCCTTAAAGCTTTCAAAGTTATTTGTTTATAAAATGATGTTGTTACTGTATAAACTGTTCTGATTTTTTCTCTCTTCACTGTGCATCAATTCATATATGTATACATCTTTTTGAAATCATCTATTTCCTCATTTTTATAGCACAAAACTTCCATCACATTCATATATAGCTCATTCAGCCATTCTTCCGTTTAAGAAGATGCCTTTAGCTTTTAATATTTAGTCACCACAAAAGGAGTTATTTAAATATTTTTGTACACAAAAGACCATTTCTTTTCTTTGATCCCTTTTTAGTATATAGGATTAACAGTGGTCTAGGTGGGGCAAAGGACCTACAGAAGTTAGTAACTTTTTGTGTATAATTCCAAATTGGTTTCCAGAATGGTTGAATATACATGTCCAGAAGTCCACCAACAGTGCATCATTGTGCCTCTTTTACCACAGCCTCTTCAGCACTTTTCATGTCCCGTATTTGTCATATTTGCCATTCTGATAGATATGAGATGAAATCTCATAATGGCTTTAATTTACATTTCTCTAATTGTGACTTGTTAGACTTTTCCCAGGAGGCATATCTCTCAGTGATGTCAGGTAATGTGTGTATATTGCAGAGATTGCCTTGTTCTCTGAATGGCTTTACTTCTGAGGTATTATCCTTGTTATCTTGCCTTCAAATTTAGGACATCATAATGAAGTGAAAAAGGGAGCTGATTTAGCTTTTGGGTAGTCTTGCAAGTTATTGTGGGGAAGTTAGGAAGGAAGACACCCTTACATAAGTTATGGCTCTGTAGACTCTGGAGGCAGAGCTACTTCTTACACATTGACTTTGTTGATGTAGATACTATTTAATGTGAAACATTTTGAGTTGGGGTTGGTAATCTATATAGAGCTAGACTCTTGCAATTGTGTTACATATAGGGTTTAAAATCACAGCTGACTTAATAATAATGCATTTGGTTTGTGATTTATCTTCCTTACTCTGAAGTACAAAGTAACTAGACCTCTGTAAGAGTGTAAGTTCTATAAAAGTAAGTCTTCTATACCTTTATATCTGTCATAGCACCACAAACTATGCCATGCTTAATAAGTGCTTGCTAGTTCAATTATAGAAGAGTCAAAAGAGAAAAGAGAGGAAAGTCTTTCACTGTGCACATTTGTTACAAAGGCTTCTCACTTTCCCCCCAAAGAGGAGTTAGGAAGGAAAGAAAATGAATGCTTGTTACTAAATTTTTTTAATGAAAATTTTAAAAATTAATTTTGAAAAATACTTAACAACACATACCAGTTATTTTAGCCAGCCCAAAGAGAGGAGTCTGGAAACTAATCTTGTTTAGACTTGGGCTTTCCCCTTATCTAATAGGCAATTTCAAACCTGTAATGTCCTTTGCACGGTCTTTTTCCTTTCCCCTGCTCCAAAGATATCACAGGACATACCATAAATCATAGAATATGAGATGTGGGCCCAAAGACTTTGCATAAATAATTTTCAGGTAGAACTTCTTATAATTGTTTGTGTCTTGATTTTTTTTTCACTGACTTCCTTTTCCATGCTTTACTTACAAATTTGAAGATTTTGGTGTCAATATTTCAAGTAAATGAACTTGTCATTGATGATATAATACCCTGAGATACTTTTCTTTTCCTCAGAAAGAATATTTTTTCAGCTTTCCAAAGAGACTGACAGGGGAAAAGACTTAATGTGGAAGAATTAATTCAGTTGTGCATTTTTCAGAGTTAACCGAGGCATTTTAGTTGCTTGTGTACATGAGAAAAATCAAATCATGGGTGTGCCATAAGATTTTATACTCATATTGTTCTCCCCCTATATTCTACTCCACATGGAATATAGCTGGCCACTTCATAGTCTTCTGGATTGAGAAGACAAAAGATAAATTCAGGGTGATTGCAGGGTGATGCAAACAATGAATAGGCTGTAATATATATGTATATATTTAATATTGGGACAAGAAAGTACAAAGGTAGGGGGTAGATAAAAATATTGTGGTTATTAGAATACAGAGGACCAAGTTGTGGTTAGAATATTCTGTGACCAAGCACTTCAGGTGTAGCAGGTTATTTTCATTTACTTCCCTAAGGGACATTTCCAATAAGAACATATTTCCCTATGGTTTCTTCATGATAACTATTCATTCTAGACATTTACAGTAATATCAATCTCTTTAAAAACACAACTAAGATAAGCCTTGGTTTGTGGTTCCACCCTTAGGTATTAGAATAGAACTGCAACTGAACCTCATGAATTTCGATTCTACCAGTTTTGAAAGTTGTGATCTTTTGCTATGCATTGAACTTGACCTGATCTTTTATTTAGGAAGAAAGAATTTGCTCATTGAATAGTGTAGTGTAAATCAAAGAACAAAATGTTTTCAGAACATTAGTACAGATCAAGGCAGCAGCAGAGTGCTGCAATAGAAAGATTGTTGGGTTTGGAATCAAAGGAACAGAGCCCCTCTTGACAATTTGCTAGCTATGTGATTCTGGCCAGATCACTTAACATCTTTCATCCTTAGTTTTCTTCTCTGTAAATTGAGGGATCTGAGCTAAGTGACTTCTTAGACCTCTTCTACTTTTAAAACTAAGATCTTGTGATTCTTTTTGTTATAAACCTTAAGTCTTATCACTGATTAAGTCTCTTAGAAGGTACTCCATGATTACTTTAACTGATTAAAAGTAATACTTCATATCTTTTTAATAAGTCGCATTTACTTCCACTTGGTAAAGTTTTTCTCTAGTAAACAAATAAAACCATGAAAATCCTTCTGGGATCAGGTAAAATAATGAGCAGTAGAAGAAACAAATATGGCCTCTCTCTCCTATTGTGTTATAGGTCTCATGTATTTGTAGGTTAGGGAGAAGTAGAAACTTGGTTGATCAAGGAAAATCATTTTGGATCAGCAAACATATTTATTTATTTGGCTTGGTATTTTTGAATATGTCCATTGCTTAAAATGGATGCTTTGACATAAGAGGTCTTGAAGTTCAAGATTTTACTTTTCCATTTAAGTTGTCATATTTGACAAATTTATTTATAGCTAAAAAGCTTTTTCTGTTTCCCCCAATAATTTTTTTTTAATGGATAAATGTAATAGATTCATACTGGATCCTTCAAAGAACCATTCAGCAAACATTAAGTTGATTGAGTATAATGTAATTCACTTATGCTTAATGTAAATCTTTTTAATATTTATGTGACTTTTTTTTTAATTTTAGGATGTAATTAATACCATTGTGCAGAATGATGGTGTAAAGCATCTAGTAACCATGGCAACTAGTGAACATGTAATAATGCAGAATGAAGCCCTTGTTGCACTGGCACTAATAGCCGCTTTAGAATTAGGTAAGTACCTAATAGCAAATTCTTCTTTCTACCACCTGTTTTTCATATCAGGAGTGGACTAAAAGCAGGACCTTTGCAGACACATCTGAACCAAATATATCTTTGCTTAAGAAAAATTGCTTTATGGGTTGACCTTGAAGCTTTGATGACTTATTTGTAACGTCAGTCAGTCCTTGTATATAGCATGTATACATGTTCTAAGCTCCTCCATTTCTCCATCTTCCTCACTAGAATGTGTAAGAGTTGTTGCCAGATGGCAGAAGTCTAAATTATCTGTCTCCATCACTCTGTTGATCTATCTGCCTTGTAACCCTGTCCAAAAAAGGAGGTAAAAGTGATTTTACGTGATCAGGATTCCCAATTACCTATTTAGCCTTATCCCACAACACTCCAAGTTAGGCATTTGGGAGTCCATACCAATGAGCTTTTACATTGTTCTGCATTCAATATATAAAACTTTATTGAAACCATGTACAAGTTACATAACAAAGATGAACTCAAGTAAGTGAATCATTTTTGTTTTTGAAGGGATAAGAGGGGTGCAGAGATCTCCAGCAAATAGTTAACCCCAGTGGCTTTACTTTCTCCTTCATGGCAAGTAGTCTATGTAGACATTTTAAATATATGAGAAATATTTTTCCCCCAAAGGTAAGCATTGAGGCATAGCTCATTGGCTGATATGACCTTTTCATCCCCAATTCCCAACCTCCTTGCCACCATTCTAAAGATACCTAAAGATTGTGTTCTGAGAAAACCATAGGTGAAGGGCTTGTAATGCCGAGGAGGCTCTAGAGTTTCTTGAGGAAGGCTGATATTTTGGGTAGTATCATTTTGGGCCTTTTGTGGAGGATGAGATGGGGAAAGTTTTGGAGCTTTTGGAGGAGCTTTTTTAAACCCAGAGAAGAGATTTAAGAGCATTTAAAAGCTTGCCACATGGGACTAGACTTAACTCTGCTTGCACCCAGGATACAAAACGAGCTTGGGTGAAAGGTAAAGAGAGGCAGATTTAGTTTGTTTGGGGGCAGGAAGGGGGGTGTTGTATATATGCTCATAAACAAACACATACACCACACACACACACACACACACACACACACACACACACGTAAACACCCATCCTTTTTTTCTTCCCTTCACAATTTAAAGCTTTCAATCAGATTCATGGCTGATAGACATAAAATATTCATTTGAAGGATAAAAACTTTATAACACTTAATATTTATATAGTATATTAAGGCTTACAAAAACATTTTCTAGATATCTCAGTTGATCATTACAACAAACTCTCTAAGTTCCCATTTTATAGATCAGGAGACTGAATCTGAGAAGGTTGGATGGCTTTCCCAGAATCATAAAACTAGTAGATGTCTGAGTCTTCCTAAATCCAGGTTAGCACTTTATTCATCTAGTTGCCAAAAGATCCAAAATATCAAGAAAAATAAATGAGTGAAGATAGCACTTTCAGATCTCTAACTCTATTTTAAAGCAATAATGATCAAAACTGCTTGGTACTAGTTAAAATAGATCAGTGGATGAAACTAGCTAAACAAGCACTTTATTAACTAGTTATCTTATTATGTGATGAGTTCAAGAATGTAAAAACTCTTTGGAAAAAAAGAATCTTTTCAACAAGTTCTGGGAAAACTGGAAAGGATTGGCATAAAACAAATTAAAACCAGTATCTTACACCATAATATGTTCTAAATGAATATGTCGCCTAATTTTAAAAGGCCATATCATTTTTATTTTTAAATTAGGAGAGAATGTAAGAATCTATTTTTCCTAATTGTGGTTGGAGGGAAAATTCCTAATCAAACAAGGGAAAGAAAAAAATTGTTTTTTGTTTTTTTTCTTAGTTTCAAATACATGATATTTTTGAATGATAAAATTACTGCAGGGATAATAAGATAAATTGCCAATTGAGGGGAAATCTTTGCATCACATAATTCTGCTAAAAGTTTTAGATCTATGCTATAACACAAATGCAGTTAACACAAATAGAGAAGACCATTCATCTTCATATTTATATAAAACCTACTATGTGCCAAGTAGGATTAAGCACTTTACAGATATCTCACTTGATTTCTCAATAACCCCGGGATATAGGTATTATTATAATCCCCATTTTACAGTAGAGCTTGAGGCAAACATAGCTTAAGTGATTGCTCTGAGTCTTCGTTCTTAAACGTTTGAATTCAGGTGTTCCTTACTCCAAGCCTGATAACTCTGTGTCCTGTGATGCTCCCTGTTGTTCAGTCATGTCCAGGCCTTTTATGTTCCCATGAACCATAATGTCCATGGCATTTTCTTAGCAAAGATATTGGAGTAGTTGGCCATTTGCCAGTGGAAATAGTGAATGGAGGCAAACAGCTCAGCATCACATACATTTTGTATCTGAATTTGAACTCATCTTCCTGACTCCACTTCTTATCCACTGAGCAGCCTCTAAGAGCTATTCCCTCATAAAAACTTAAAGCATATGAACAGTTTTCAAAAGAATTATAAACTATCCATCGCCATGTGAAAGATTACATCTCTCTTATTTTTTGGTAATGATTTGAAACAAAGTAAAACAACTCTGAGGTTTCATACCCAAGCATATCTATTGAGATGCCAGACTGTAGGAAGACTGACACAATGGGTGTGAAATTGTGAGTTGGTCCAAACTTTCTGAAAATAATAAAAAAATTATGTCAGGAAAGTTATTAAACTTTGTTACTGTATTCTAATCTAATCATCCCATTGGTCATATACTCCAAGAAGGCTGAAGACAGAAAGGTCACATGCATAAAAAAACCTGGAAACAAAGAACAACCAAAAAACTTAAAATCTGTTTGTTGACCATTCATGTTAGTCTTTTCACTTTCTCTTTTTTTCACATTGTTTCTGTTTACATCTTCAGAATTTTATTCTAAAGAGTTTCCCAATTCTCTCTCCTCTTTTCAGTTTCCTGTAGTATGGTAGTCTTATAGAAACCTAGCTATCCCTTCTCTCCAAGCCCTTTAGAAACTGATCTCCAGAAATCTTAGGTACATGTCAGACTCTATCAAACTATCCATCTTCTTTAGATTCTAAAAGGAAAATACTCCCTTTCTCCCCAAGGCATCTCATCTCTTTTCCTTCACCCAGTTTCTCCATATTGATGAAAATTAGGATAAGAATAGTAGATCTTTTCTTTCATTAGTTCTTCTACCTTTTGAAGGATTTACTATTAGCTACTATTAGCTAGAGATTTGTTAGTTACTCTGTATTAAGAAAGAGAAAGAGCTAGAAGCTGGTTGAATACTTGAAGTTTTCTCATTCCTCCTAGATCATCCTGGTTTGTGATGTTTCCTGAACTCATCAATTGATGGTCTATCACATACTCAGTCAACATTACTTTCATTACTTCTCTTTGTGAACTTTAGGCAAATGTGCTTCATAATGTTTGTCTCCTTTGGTTACTACATAAAATTTTAAAATATATAATACCACTTTATGTTCTATCACTGGGTTTATTCTGTTCTTTTGAATAACCTCTGCCCTTGAAAATTTGTGTTCTATGAGCCGCCTTCCATCTAGTCTAAATAATAGCCATAGGATCACATTTGCCTTCTTATATTAGGATCTGTAGTTCACATTGCTTATTACTCAGATCATGTCTCTACATAAACATCTAACGCTATGAATTTTATTACTGGATTTTTTCTTGAATTCTCTCCTGTAAATTATGGAGCATTTCTATGATTATTCTTCTTGCCATATTATAATGGCCACCCCTTTGAGAGTAGCCTACTAGGATTGGATATATCTAAGCAATTGTCTTGCCACCTTCCTCCCTATTTTAGTTCACAATCCTCTGGATCAGATTTAAAAGATTCCAGTGAGATACATTGTTACTTGCCTTTATTAGACATTCTCTTCCAAGCTTTTATTTTATTATTAATAATTTTTATTAATTAATAAATAATATTTATCATTTTTAAATTTTAATCTGTAGTACAGAAAACATTCTGATTTTAGGTAACATCTTTTTAGTCCATATAACCCTGTGATATAAGTAGAACAAGTATTATCATCCTCATTTTTTAAACAAGGAAACAGACTCAGAGATGTTAAATTATTTGATCATAATCACACAAGTGAGAGTTTTTAAGTCTCTTAACTTCAAGTCCAGTGTTCATTGTTCATGCTTCCTTTTCCTTTGTGTCATGGAGCCCTGTGGCTACTGGTAAAGACTTCTAAGCCTTTTTTAAAATTTTATTTCAATTAATTTAAATCTGTTCTCTCTCTTTTCCGCTCCCCCCTTCAGAAAGAAAGGAAAAAAAAAAACCTTTCTAAGAAATACGAATAGATACATGTTCAAGCAAAAGAAATTCCTATATTAGCTATGTCCAACAAATGTCTCATTTTCAGAACAATATTTTTAGATGTAAAAAATAAAGTATGTAGGATATTTATATAATACTATAAGATTTGCAAAGTCTTAAAGTTACTATATAAATATCATCATATTTATACAGATCTTATTTTGTCCTCACAACAACTCTGGAAGGTAAGTACTATTGTTGTCCCCCTTTTTTTTTTTTTTTTTTTTTTTTTTTTTTTTAATAGATGAAGAACTCTAGACAACCAAAAGTTAACTGACTAATAAGTACCTGGGGACTGGATTTGAACTTGAGTCTTCTTGATTCAAGGATCAGTACTTTATCTACTGTGCTACCTAGCTGCTTCTAATTACAAAGGAAACAATTACATAGAAATACAATTAGATGGGCTGGTAGTGGGCAGTGAATAAGAGTGTTGGCCCTTGACTCAGGCACTTGTAATATGATCCTGACTGAGTCATTTAACCCCAATTGTCTTCCCTCCTCTTCACCACACCCTCCCAAAAAAAAGAAATAGCAGGGTTTTTTTCAGTTAAAAAAAAAAAAAAAAAACAAATTAAGAACTCCTATTTAGTCAAAGGTACATTTCCCACATCTTGACTACCTTCATTCAGCAGCACTGAATTAGGCCTATGCCTATAGAGGACTTCTTAATCCCCAATGATGAGTTGTAGGTGCTTTCTAATAACATGAGTTGTCCTTCTAAGAGAAAACAGAAGTCAATAATGGTCATCACTTTGAGAAGGTTTTCACTCACTGTATATATACCCCAGATGACAGTAGACTTTTTTGTTGCTGTTGTTAAGGTCTGTGGAGCTTATTTCTAGAGAACAAAATATTTGAGAGATATTTTTACAATGTAGACTTAAAAGAGAAAGGTATTAGAACAGCATTGTTTTTAACATCCGTTCCAAGTCCAATGAACTTTTATAGTTAGATAGATAATTGGTTTTCTTTGTAATTCTATATGTTTTATTGTATACGTATACATATTGTATACATGGAAGTCCATGACCCAAAAATAAAAAAAAAGGATTTAAGAAACTTTCATTAAAATATAAGGGATTTGGGAATAGCAGCTCAAAGGGTGCAATACAATCTTTTTCCATTGAAAATGTTCACGAGGAGAGTAGAGACTCAAAGAAAACTGCTGCCATACTGGGAGATGTAGCATGGTGCAGTGGGAAGAGCATTGGATCTGAAGTCAGGTGATCCAGGTTTGAATATTGGCTCTGACAACCACTATTATTATGCATCCAGGACTAAATCATTCATCCTTTCTGAGTCTCAATTTCCTCATCTGATACATATCTATCTCCCAAGGCTTATTAGTGATCAACCAACTTGAACATTTAGCAAGACCTATAAAGATTGTGGGACTTTATTTTCATAATGCCGTATTTGTTATAGGTCACATTTTTCTGTTCAGAAAAATTGGAAGAATGCTAAAACCAGACTAAATACAGTACGGTTTTTAAATTTTTTTCATGTATTAAATTTTGAAACTTAAATGTCCAAATTTATCACTTAGGAGGCCTTTTTCCTCAAAAGATAAGCTATCTTTTACTTGATCTCGCTTTTCAAATGGAATTGATTATTTTAACCAAGTAAATACTTTGTCTTTCAAAATAATATTTTACATAAAGAAGCATTTTATCTTCAGATCGTGCTGTTTTGATTCTGAATTCTGAAACTAAGCTACTGAGATATTTAATTAAACCAGTGCTCTGATCCTTGAGTCTGAGATAAATACCACATTATCTATCTTCTTGTTTTTTGTCATAGTCATGTTGGGAGGTTTCATAAAGCTACTCTAAAAAAGGAAGAAAACTGTTTAGCAAGGTTGGAAAAAAGGCATTTAAAGGATGTAACTTAACACATAAATTGTATTCTATTCTAGTCACTGCTGAGAAAGATCTAGAAAATGCAAAGCTTGTGCCGATTCTACATAGACTGTTAGCAGATGAGAGAAGTGCTCCTGAAATAAAATATAACTCCATGGTCTTGATCTGTGCTCTCCTGGGATCTGGTAAATATTTTCTTTACTGTTTGATTTGTGGTAACAATTACGTGTAAAACATGGAAGAGTGAACAGTGACTTTGGATTTAAGATTCCATTAAACAGTGGTTGAGCATGACATGGGATAACTTTTGTTATTATAATGTCCTCAAAACACTTTTAATGTAATTTTTGAAGGCTGTGAAAATTGTTCGTGAATAACCAAAGCTGTGTAAAATCAATGTTAAATAAAAATAATGAGCAACTTTTTCTTTAACACAGTTTAGCTTCAGTATGTGTCTCTTAGATATAAAAACAATGTTCAGTGCTTGTCTAAAGCACCATTATCCAGAGAGAATACTGTATTGGAAATCACAATTGGCATTTTTATATTTAATGTCATTTATAGTCACTGTTGCTCAGAGCTTCCCTCTAAGGACATTTGGCCTACTTACACAGGGCCACGTGGGTACACAGGAAGATATCAAAGTGGCTTCCATCCAGAGAGATACCAGGAGGGCCAAGATTAGAATTTACAGCCACTGAGTTCCTTTTTTAGTACCTTGACTCCCTCAGAACTTCCCACATTCAGCACCTCTTCTAGATTGTTGATGTTTTAAAAGTGTATGTCTCCCTTCATATAGGTGGCTGGTTCCAGGCAAGTAATAAATGTAGCTCTTGAAAACATCAGATGTGAGCCCAAGCTGTAGTGCCATTTCTTCTGTGACATCTTCCCAGCTTTTCTTCTCATGTATTTTTTACTTGTGTTACTGTTAGTTGTGTATTTGTATTATATCCTCTACTAAATTGGTGCCATCTTCATATCCTCAGTGCCTCAAGTAATACAATGAACAGAAAAAGACACTTAGGAAAAGCTCAGTGAATTTAATTAAAAGGGAAAGAAATCTAAGTTGTGTAAAACTATGGCATTTCCCCTGTGTGGATTTCTCTTGTTAATGCAAATGATTTACTAACTTAAATCCTGTGATTAGTGGCTGTCATCTATCTAATCTGTCCCATTCATAGGACTCTAGGAACTACCTGGCATAAAGGCTAGAGTATCAAAGGATAAGATTTAGAACTGAAAGACTAGACTATCTAGAAATAGAAAGACAATTTAGAGATAATCAAATCCCTTTATTTTACAAATAATGACACTGAGTCCAGAGAGAAAAAAGTTACAAAGTTAGTAAATAGCAAAGAGGTATAAAACCCAGGTTTCCTGAATCCTGAACTCATTTTACTTTGTTCAGATACCCTAAAATATAATAGGCCTAGGAGCCATACCTTCAGTTTTTTGTTTACATATATAGTGAGAATTAAACTGGGGAAAAGGGAATAAGAAACCTAGAGGGAAAAATAAGAGTCACTAAAAAGTGCAATAATAAAATGATGTTGAAATGTTGATTTATTATGTGGTTAATCTGATTTCTTCTAGCTTATTCCCATTACAAATAATGCTTGCTAATGGTTTTGATTGTTTTTTGTCAATTTAAAGAAAAATTCATTTAGACCAGTACTTTCAAGTATTTGTAATAGAAATAAGTTTTGTACTTTATCAAAACTTTTTTCTACATCTATTGATATATGATTTTTTAACCTTTATTATTGTTTAATCAGTTATGTTAATAGTTTCCCTTATGTTAAACCATCCCTGCATTTTTAAAAATAGTATTTTATTTTTTCCCCAATTACATGTCAAGGCAATTTTTCCCCCTGAGGCAGTTGGGATTAAATGACTTGTCCAGGGTCACACAGCTAGAAAGTGGTAAGTGTTAAATGTCTGAGGCCAGATTTGAACTTAGGTTTTCTTGACTTCAGGGCTGGTGCTCCATCCACCGCACCATGTAGCTGCCCTCAGAACAATTGTTAGCATTTATTTTTACAAGATTTTAATTCCCAAATTTTTCTACTTCCTTCCAATAACATTCCTGTTCATGTCTTCCCATAAGTCTTTTACAGAGGATTTGTGACAGAAAACCATCTGTGGAAGTCGGCTTGCTCCTTCTTATGTTTTTAGGAAGAATATCTGCAAAAAAGGTTTTATACTTAGTATTTCAGTGGATTATGATCTCATTGATTTTGGAATTACCTCCAAAAATGCAGATCTTAAACCATTAAACCAAAAATCTTTTTTAAAAAAATTATTTTTCACTAATTATGTTTAAAACATTTTTTCCAGATTTTCTTCCTCTTCCCCACCCCCAGTTCCCATTAAGAAAGCATATGTGAAGTTATATAAAACCTTTCCATAAAATCATGTTGTGAAAGAAAAGATAGATCTTGAGAGAGGAGGGAGAGAAAATGAATGAGAATGCTTCAATCTGTATTCAAGCATAAACAGTTCTTTCTCTAGGTATTGATAGCATTTTTCACCCTAAGTCCTTTGAAGTAGGTGTGGATCTGTATTGTGTATTGCTGAGAATACTAACGTCATTCACAGCTGATCATCCTACATAGCACATTTCACTTTGCTTGAGTTCATGGAGGACTTCCAGGTTTTTCTGAGAGCATTCTATTCATCATTTCCCATAGAACAATACTATTCCATCATAATCACATACCACAATTTATTCAGCTATTCCCTAATTCATGACTGTCCTCTCAATTTACATTATTTTTTCCCTGAGAAGAAAGCTGCTATAACTATTTTGTATATATAGGTCCTTTTCTGTTTTTTAAATCTCTTTTTGGATACATGCCTAGTGGTGGTATTGGTAGGTCAGAGGATATGCATGATTTTATAGTCCTTTGAATATAGTTCATATCTTTTGATCAGTTGGGACATGACTCTTATTTTTAATAAATTTGGTTCAGTTCTCTAAATCTTTGAGAAATAAGGTCTTCCTTAGCAGAGATAATTGCTTCAAAATTCTTTTTGTAATTATTATTGCTAACTGTATTCCCCTCCACCCCCATATATTCGGTTTTCTCTCTCTCCTTTCACCCATGCCTCTTAATAGTGTTTTACTACTGACCACTTCCTCCCCCAAAATGCTCTCTCTTTTATCACGCTTCTCTCCTTCCTGTAGCCCATTCCTCTCCTATTTTCCTGGAGGATGAGATAGATTTCTATACCACATTAAATGTGTGTATTATTTCCTCTTTCACTCAGTCATGAAGAGAGTAAGCTTCCCTTCCTCTTTCCTTCCCTTTCCTTCCCTTCCCCTCCACTATAAAAGCTTTTTTTTTGCCTCTTTTATAGCAGATAATTTTCACTATTCCACTTCTCTCTTTCTCTTTATCCCAGTACATTCCTCTTTCACACCTTAATTCTATTGTTTTACATATTATTATTCCTTTATACTCAAGTCACATTTGTGCCCTCGATCTAAATATGTGTGTGCGTGTGCGTGCGTGCATGCGTGTATGTATGGTATATTAATGAAAAAGTTCTAATGATAATAAGTATCATCTTCTCTTGTAGTAATGTAATGCTTATTTTATACCATTTTCCTGGTTACCTCCTTAGGCTTTTCCTGAGTCCTGTATTAAGCTTTGGCTATAATATTCTTGGGTGTTTTCATTTTGAGTCAATAACTTCCATTCACTGAATTCTAAATTTTAAGGAATTGTTTTCGTCAGTAAGATTTGTACCTGTTTGGCCAATTTTGATTTTTAGAATAGTCTTCTCATTAGCTTTTTGTATTTCCTTTTTAACCGCTCTAAATTCTCTTCCTAATTTCTCCTCTATCTCTTTCACATGATTTTCAAAAGGCTTTGGATGTAAGATCTTTGACTTTGACTTTGTTATCTTCTTTTGAGTGTATATTTTGGTCCTCCTTGTCACCATGGTATCTTTCTGTGGTCAGGAACTTTTTCAGTTTTCTGCTCATTTTTCCAGTCTATTACTTGGCTTTAACGTCTTTGTTAAAGTGAGGCTCTGTTTCCAGGTTGGAGGGTGCCCTGTTCCAAGCTTCAGGGGCTTGTGCAGCTGTTCTCAGATCCTTCTGGGAATCAGACCACAAGCCCTCTTGTCTGCCCTGGAACTGTGAGGGGGTCCCTGCTCACTGTGGCTGTGAGATCCAGTGTGCTATAGCAACAGAGCCTTTCATCTGTGCTAATGAAAAGCCTCTTGTGAGCTGAAGCCTCTAGAAGCTGTCACCACTACTCATGCCCACTCCTGCTTTGCTGGTTTCCCAAGGCCCTCTCACCCTGCTGACCTTCCAAGTCATCTGGGCTGAGAGGTCAGCATCCAGTGCTGCCGCTGATTTAGACCCCCTTAGAGCCTGTTCCTTCTTTGCTGAGGCTGGGGCCTGGGCTGTGCTGCTGAGCCTATACGAGAATTACAGGCCAGACTCCCACCCTGGTGCCACAGACCTTCCCTGCTGACCTTCTAGGTTGTCATCGGCTGGAAAATCATTTTGCTCCATCTTTTTCTGTATTATGACTCTAAAATATTTTGAGTCATTATTTAAAGGAATTTGGAACAATTTGGGGGAGAGCACAGCCTTAACTCTGCCATCTAAGCTCTGCCTCCTATTTGTTCTTCTTTAACCTGTGTGATTTTCATTCCTGTCCCCTCAAAAGTTCACTATGGGGGTCCACTTCTACTGGAGGTCTTTCTTACTTTCTTACTTACACGGTCTAAAGGGTGACAGAGAGGCAATCTAACCATCCACCAGGCATCTTTTGTATTTGTTATATAACCAATCTATCTTCTCTTTCTGTCCCATCCTCTTTTACTCTTGTCCTCCAGAGTTGCTCCTTTTTGAGTACCTATTACAATTTGCTCATCCTCACTTTTCCAAGTGGCCATCTTTAGTTCTTTCTAGACAATGATACTCCAAGCCTCACTGCCATATAATTCCACTAAAATGTTGCTATTTTGGGAACTGTGGGGACAGTAAATGTTTTGCAGTTTCTGAAAAGCAATCTAATTTTCTTTTCCTCCTCAACTATAGGCCCAGTTGTATTATTGGTTTTAGGCATATGTACTTAGCTTTATAGGATGTATATTCAAATGCATGTTGAAACTGGGTAATAGACATCCTTCATCCATTTTGTCTTTTATGGATGGATGGGTGGGCTAAACTTTTTTGAGTGATTACAGATCTCATTCATGAGGTTCTGCCATGTCTTGGGACTTGATTTAATCAACATGGTGTTATGTACAAATGGGAACATCTGAAGTTCTTCACCATCCATAGGAAATTTCTCCTTGAACTAGCCTCTGCACTCTGTTGCTTTCCAGAACAGTGGCAAATACTTTGGATAGTCATACATCTCCATGTTTTGTGCCTCTCCTAATGTTTATTATGGCAGTTATTAAGCAAGGTTATTTCTGTTGCTACTTCTTCCAAGAAATCTTGAATGATCTTCACATATGGGGGAGATACAAGCTTTTTCATAATCATTGAACAATATGGTGCTTTCTGCTATTTTCTACATTTCTACATTGTGAGATGTATCTATGATCCATTATTGAATATCATTTGCAAAATCCGATTTCCTCTCTCTTTATAACCTCATCGTTGTTGCCTTCAATCCTTGTGATAAGATGGGAGAATTGGCATATAAAGGCTTAGTCTCAAGTTAGTTTTTCTTGAGTATTAACAAGGCTTGAGATATTTTCCCACATAACTTTACTATCTTTCCTTCCTTTAGATACCTTGTATATCAATCCCTTACTGCCCTTATATTTGTATTGTTTCCAGCACATATCCCTTCTATGTAAAGTAGATCCAATCTGGCTATTTTCCTCATCTTTGTTCTCTTTGCTGCCATTTCTACCTCCACTATTTCAGGGATTGTGAAATTGAGATCCAAGTAATGATTTTACTATTCTTGACAGAAAAGTAAGTTTGTTGAAAAGAGTTTGCACATTTTTCCATGTTTCTTCTGTTTGTGTTCTTTTTTTCTCTTTACATCTTGAAGATGCTCTTGAGATTACATTGCATATTACATTATCTTGCTAAGCTTTCTTTAATCTGTTTTTTGACTTATAAGACAAGTTGCTAATAATCTTCTATTGTCCTTTCTAAGATTTGATAAAGAAATGTATATTCTAAAACTGTATCCCCTTTGACAACCACAAAGAGAGAAATTAATATATAACAAAAGTTAAATGTTTGTTAACTAAGGCGCTTTCTAGGGTCTTTGGGTCTCTTTGTTGTAGCAACTAATTCACGTTAATTTATGAATGAAATTATATTTCATTTCTGTGTTGTACTTTTCTCTTTGTTAACTTTGAGTAACTTAATTCAGAGTTAAATCTTCTTAATTTTTTTTCACCCTACTTTTTTCTCATTAATAATTAATAATTAATTCCACTTGCTTATTATAAATTTGATCTTAGCTATAGATTGAGTTAAGGGGTTGACTGTTGAAAAACCTGACTCAGCAGTACCTCCCATAGATCCATAAGATGTACTGTCTATTAAAGTATATTCATTTTCATTCTTTATAATAATAGTAATTAATTCTGTCCAGCAACTACCATTTCTTTCTTTCTTTTAAATGTTCATCCTATAGAGGTATGAGACTTTTGTGTGATTGACAAGTCTGTGGTTTCTCTCCTTTCTTTAATCTGAACCAAACTTGCCCATATATTTCTATTTAGCCTTACATCTTCATTCCTTTGCATTAGAGTCAACAAATAATATAGTGCATATTGATTTGATGTAGAAAGTCTTACCAAATTCTCTGTGGAATTTCTCTATCAATTCATCTACTCCAACTTTTGGTACAGAAATGCCAAATATTTTTATGATTTTTTTTTACAAATATTTATCACTAATACTACAATATATGATCACCAAATAAATCAAGAAATACCATTTATTATAGCTTTAGGGGCATGCAGTAAAGTGCTTTCTGCCACCCTTTTCTTTGCATTTCTGAAATATACCTATAAACAATCCTTCCATTAACTGCAGCTTGCTTCTTCTGGTTTTGTTTATAATAAAAATGTAAAGATTGATAAAATTTAGGTCTTCCAGCAGCAATGTCTACTCATTGCTATTTGAGTTACCAATTTTGAAGTACCAAAATTCAAATTAGAGCTTGCTGATGATCAAAAAGTAGTGTAATTCTTAAACGCTCTGCCCCTTTGCCTACAACTGTCATCCCAATAGCAGAAGGATGGCACACAATATTGAGGGCCATTTAAAAATTTTTTTTTTGTCTCCATTTGCTATGGCCAAGATTTGATAAAGATTTTTAAAATGTAGATATGTGTTTATAGTTTCTGATTTGTTGCCTTTCTAGACATAATAAGGCCATCTGTGATCTTTTCCATCCTTTTGAATTTTTCTCCTCTTCAAGACAGTTTGAAAATTGTTCTCTGAATATTTTTACTATTATGTCATTCCCAACAGCTATTTCTTTTGTGACTACTGGAATAGGTCTAAGTCAAACTTCATCTATTTAAACCCATATCTACTTCTTCACATGCTGTATCAGGAACTAAGGCGCTAGAGTCTAATCCATGTGTACTTCATCACTGATAAAATGAGAATATATTGTGTGACAACACTGATCTGTTTTAGTTGTTTATTTTCTCTTCAACTGTGTTTTACTGCTTTGTGAAATAATACTGCTCTTAACTCTTTGTCATTTTCTTTTGTAATATTTTTGCAAATTAGGTTGTAACTGGTGTTCCTATTGGCTACCTTCCCTCTCCACTTTTTAAACGTGTAATAATATGTTTGTCCCCTAAGGTAGTTTCTCTGTTCTTTAGTCCTCCTTGTCTTGAAGACTATTTTGCCGTGGTGAGAGTTGACTGTTGGTATCTACTTTTATTTGTTTCCCATTTTTAAGATTTTTAAAAATAGATTGGACTGTTACTGATATAAATACAATGTCCTTTTCTTCTTATGTTTTATATTTGGTGTTCGTGTGGACTTTTGTTTTAGTCAGTGATGTGATCACAGACAATTCTGAAATGTCTTCCATGTTAGTAACCTCAAGTTTCCCACTCATTTTCAGATTTGTTTTATAATTTCCGTTCCTTGTTACATCTAGTACTTTCTAACATTTTTCTTGAAGAAAATGTTTACACACACATGAGGCCCTCATTGCATGAATTAGAGGTTTTTTTGGTGGGAGTTTTTGGGTGCACAATAAAACTTGATCTTTCTGAGAACTTGTAAGCTATGTATACTTCTATCTAATTGTTTCTTTCATTCTTTGGGTTCCATTTATAGAAATACTATCTCTTTAGCTATTGTTCAGTACCTTTCATAATATATCAACCGTTGATGCCATTAAACAAAGTGCTTATCTTTAGATGACCAACAACTTGGTTTTTGTACATGGCCTAAAGTCTGTATGATTCTCTTTTTAAAATACTTATTGGTATCTAGGGTTATGTATTTTGTTTTTGTTTTTTAATATCACCACAATTTTTTCCCAAAGTCCCTCTTGCCTCTCCCAGGAAGATACCATATAGTAAATAAAATTTTTAAAGAAAAATAGGAAAAAAGAAAAAAACCAAACCATTTAACTGATTACGAAATCAAAACATTTTGAAAATAAGGGTAGTGCACCACATCACATTCATGGATCTTTGAGCTCTGCAAAGGACACAAGTTAAAGACACTTTCTTTGACTTTTCTTTGGAGCCAGGCTTTTTCTTTGTTATTTTCAAAACATTCATTTTTTGATTGTTATAGCTCTTTTAATTTATACTTTTTGTAGTCCCTGTATGCTTTGATTTCTTGCTTTAAACCATTCTGTACTACATTGTGCAAATCTTTACATGCTTTTCTCTATTCTTTTCTTACAACTCAGTGACATTTCATTATATTAATGTAAACAGTTTGTTTAGCCATTCCCCAGTCAAAGTGCTACTATAAATATTTTGGTATCTTTAGGAACTTTCTTATCAATGGTCTCCCTGAGGTATATGTTTTCTAATGGAATCAAATATGCATGAGTTTTAACAGCCTCTATTCCTCTCTAACCCCATCATTGCAGAAGTGGAAGGTAGCTAGCCAGGGCTGATTGTCATTTTGCATTGTATGTTATTGTAGCCAAAGAATTCAGCTCCTAGGAGCCAAGCTGCTGGAGAATGAGGGTGGGTCTCAGACATCAAACACAGTAGCTGACACCATTCTCAGTCATCTTGGTGGCTTCATGGAGATTTGCCAGAAATGGTATTTTGCCAGCATTTGCAGGAATGCAGGGCCACCTCATGTGTCATGATTTATCTGGACCTGGTCTTTTGTGGAAAGAACCTTTTCTGTGTGTGTGTGTGTGTGTGTGTGTGTGTGTGTGTGTGTGTGTGTGTGTATGTATGTGTATTGTGGTTTACACTTAACCTCAGCTATCTAATGATGATTGTGGCCAAAGGGCACTTAGGCTCTTTTAGTCATTGTGGGAGGGGAGACAGTATATAATAGTGAAAAAAGTGCAAAATTTGGAGTCAGACAATCTGGCTGCATGTCTTTGCTTCCACTTAGGAGATCTGTGACTTTGGATAAGCCCTGAGTCAAAATTGTAAAATAGGACTAGTAATATGAGCAGTATACTGCACAGAAGTGTGATGAGGATTGGATAAAGTAACCCATTACATCTCATTTGAACCCTACAAGATACCTGTGAACTAGATATTAGTATTATCCTTTACAGATGAAGAAACTGAGGCAGACAGAATTTAAGGGCCACACAGAAAGAATGTGTCTTAGGCAGGAATTTAATGTTTGAGTTCCTGACTCCCAGTCTAGCATACCTGCTTTTATCCCTAAAAGAATATGGGACTAGATTAGAGGGTCTTAACATGTGGCCCACAAATTTGAATGGGGCAGGGGCTGGGGGGGAGAGGGAAGTATACTTTTATTTTCACTAACCTTGAACTGAAAGTTAAGATTTATTCAATGATTTTAAAATATTTTTTTCCTGAAAAGTGGACCTTCACTCATCTGCAAAAAAGCTCTACAACATAATAAATGATAAGAACTTTAGATAGTACACTTTGATCCTCTGCCCTATGATACTAAGGTTTTGGACAACTATTATTATTGCAGATTGCTCTGTTGATTTGAATTAGTATGAAAGTGGCTCTGAATTTCAGCACTAGCCCATTGGATCACAGTCTTAGCCAGGGCCTACCAAGTTGGCAGGGCTTTGATTAATGGCTCAACATCTGTCACTTGTAACCTACCCTCACTCATCATTCCGCTCTTACTTTGTGCCAGGCACTATGCTAAAATATGGGGATACAAAGCCAGTTCCTGCTCTAAGGGGGGGGGGGGGGCTGCAGACAAGCCACAGACAAGGATCAGTTGGAAAGACTGTAATCAATAGAGGGACGGTACCAGAATGAAAGGGGAATGGGAGAGACTTGCTAGAGCAGGTGAGCTTTTGGCTGGCACTTGAAGGAAGCTCATCACCAGAAAACTCTAGTTCATCAGGCGATGATTGTTTTGATGACTGAGTAAGGCATAAAGTGAGCTATAATCAGCATCAGGAGGAAAAAGATCCACAGCTCCTCCTCCCAAAGAAAACTTTAGGATGCCATCTGTGCTATCACCTGCGGGCATGACAGTGCACTGTCTCCGTCAGAGGCACTTACTTGGGGCCGAGGGGAGGAGATGTCTTGTTGTCCAAGTAACAATGAGTGGAGATCCATTCCTAATTCATCTTAATTCTCTCTTCTAGAAACCCTTCACAAGGAGATGCAGAGTTTGGCATTTCTAGAAGTTGTGTCCAAACTCCGCAGCCACGAGAACAAAACGGTCGCGCAGCAGGCCTCCCTCACAGAGCAGAGGCTGGCCGTGGACAGCTGAGAATGATCCCTGCCCGCCGCCCCGCGCCCCGGCCTCCACCTCTGTCCTCCGTCCAGCTGCAGCTCCTGCCACGTCCTCCACTGTATCACTCGTGCATGCGTGTAATGTCCCCACACCAATGGAAGAACTGCCGTAGGTACCTTCCCAATAAGGTTTCTCAACCCATAGTTGGTGTGAATGTGATCCTGTCTGGACCAGTCTCCGCCCATTACCATTCTACTTGTATTCTTGTGGCTCGAGTCCCATCAGTAGAATGTGCATGTTGTAATCCTCTAATGATGTAAATGTGGTACTACATGACAGCCTCCTTGCTCCCCATAAACTGTATAATAACCTACTGATAAAATAGAAACAATCCAGTTAACAGCAAGATCTGTCTAGTGTGTGGAAGATAGGATGAAATAGTAAAAATAATGATGATGATAATAATAATAATAAATAGCTCCATTTTTGGTGCTTTGGAAGCACAATGACAAAAGAAATGTGTCGCTGCTCATTCACTGGTCTTGCCTAATTAATGTCCAAGTCATGGTACCTTGAGCTAACAAATAAAATCCCAGTGCTTTACACTGTGGCTTGCATTCTTTTTTTTTTTTTTTTTTTGCTGAGGCAATTGGGGTCTTTAAGTGACTTGCCCAGGGTCACACAGCTAAGACATGTTAAGTGTCCGGGGCTAGATTTGAACTGAGGTCCTCCCCACTTCAGGGCTGGTGCTCTATCCACTGCGCCACCTAGCTGCCCCTGTGGCTTGCACTCTTAACTGCAGTATCTCCAAATGGCACTGACTTGGCAAGGCTCCCTGCACCAACCAATCATGTCAGCAATAAATAGCCTGATGCTCATTGCGGGGCTGGCTTTCACACTGGCATTAAGAGGGGCTCTCTTTCACATGAGGAAACTGGTTATAACACATTTTTGATGTACAACAACATCCTCTGCTAATCTTTATTACTTAGCTACTCGTGTTATTTGTGGAATCTCAGATCATCTCTCCCACAGTGTCCTGCTGACATACCCTTGTAGCAGAACCTGAGAGAGTTAAGAGTAAAGACTGACGAATGGAAGGCTGGGGTAAGAGGGAGGATTGTATACAAAACACAGTAGCCAGCCTACCATTCCTTTTATAAGCAGTACAACAGTCAGTACTTCCTAAACTGTTCTTTCTCTTTGAGCCTTGTAATAAAAAGGGAATGCGTGTGTGATTTAGATCTTGCACCCCTGGTGTCTGTCCTTCTGTTCACTCTCCACCCCCACCACCAACAGATGACTTTGAAATCCTCCAGGTGGTTCTCCTTGTCTCAGCTGACTCTTGCTGGCTCCTTCTTCCCCAACATCTCTCTACAAGCTGGAAAATAAAAAGGTCAAACTTAAGGATGAGCTTTTCCTAGAAGTGGATATAAAGCCCCACAATGGGCTGTCAAGGGGTGGAACGAGACAGCACACGCTAAGTATAGAACACACTCTTCTCTTTGGGATGACTTAGGGGCAGAACTTGGCTTCTGACTCTAAAACAAACCTAACTCAAAGAAGTTAAGTCCCACACAAGATGGAAAAGCCTCTTGGCTGTTCACAGACATCTTTGGTATCCCCATAGAAGAGGCTTCTGTGGTTTATTTTTTTATTTTATTTTTTTTCCTTTCCTTGTGTAGGACGATACCAACATTTATTGTCATTTTGGGAAGATATTAGTAGTGTTGCAGTACAGCAGGAGTCCTTAATCCTTTAGCTGTCATGGATTTCTTTGTTGCTTTACCCTAAAACATTTTTAAATGCATAAAATAAGATATATAGGATTGAAAAGGAAACATCTATTTAAATAGTTATCAAAATATTTTTAAAAACAAGTTTATAGATCCCTGGTTAAGAATTCTTGATTTAGAAGCTTACTATATCAATATATAAATTATATTGATAATATATTAATTACTAATAATATCAAACTGGATTAGCATAATTTGATATATTTATTCAGTAAATTGGCCCTTCCTACTGTATACATTGCATATCCAAATCCATTCTAATAAGCTACCTATATGTACTAATTCCATTGAGTCATAGAATCAAATTATGGAGGAACTAGAAGAAATTATGAGAGGTCATTAAATCCAACCCGAGTTTGGTGGTATGAATAGATAGAACTCTGAAATTGGAATCAGTAAGACCTGAGTTCCTATGAGACTTCAGGTATTTCCTTGCTGTGTCACTTAGTTTTTGTCTGCCTCAGTGCCCTCAGTTGCAAAAGGGATGATAATACTTTTGAGGGTAATTGTGAGTATCAAATAAGATAATATTTGTATGGTGCTTAGCACAGGATTTGGAATATATTAGGCACTTAATAAATGCATATTTCCTTTTTTCTGAAAGAAAATAAATTCAAAGAGAAATCATTAGCCTGCGTTCACATGGTGACTAAATGGTGAGCCAAGATTTGTATCCAGGTTTTATGGCTTCCAGGCTTTGCTGCTATATCACTCCACCTTTATAGACTATGTTGATTGATTGATTTACTGAACTACATATACTTCAGTAGGCTTCAGGAAAACGTTTTGTTTTGTTTTTTGTTATATAATTAATCCTAGTAAAAGCACTATAGCTAAAACCTCAAAACAGGGCCCTCTGAAACCAGAGGGGAAAATACTTTACAGAAATTGTACCTTACACCTATTCCCTAATATAGGATTTGAATTGGAAGAACCTCAGAAATTATCTACCACAACCAAATAATCCCTATTACTGTGGCCCTTAAACAGGGCCATCCATCCTTTGCCTTGAGTCACAGAATCATAAATTAGAAAGAATCTCAGGGATCTCTTTCCATGGTCCCCATTATCGAATCATCTTAAGTCCCAGGAATTACAAATTAGTTGCCTAAAAGAGACCTCTTCTTAAGCTAGTGAGCTATTCATATGGCAGTGAGTGGAGTCAAGCAAATAGTGTAAGCTGTATCGCCAACCTGGTGTACCTTTAAAGACCATAGCCAGCTGACATGTGAATATTAAGACCAATGACAGAAGAAAATTCTTAAGAAGAGTTTTTGCTTAGTGCTTTGAGGAAACTGAATGATAGGACAGAGTTTCCAGAATCCATTAATAGAATCCATTATCTGCCTTTTATTCTCTCTCTCTCCCTCTCACAATTGGGGGTAAGTGGCTTGCCCAGGGTCACACAGCTAGGAAATGTTAAGTGTCTGAGACCAGATTTGAACTTGGGTCCTCCTGAATTCAGGGCTGGTGCTCTATCCACTGCACCACCTAGCTGCCCTTAATTTCATTATTAATAAATAGTACATTTAGAAATTTTAATATTTAAATTGATGAGATTAAGGGATTTAATACTTAGACATGAATAATTTATTGGAAAAAGGGGCTTCTCAGATTTATTAAATAAACAATATTTGAGGTACTAGGGAGGGGAGTTGAATTTAATCAATTGCTATGTTAAAATCTTATAAATTAATGAGGAAATAAACAAGTCCTGGATTACTCAAACATTTAAGAGTGGTAAGGTTAAATACACAAATTGCAGGCTGAGGGGCTGGTTGCCTCATGTGACTCTTCTCATCTTCCAAACTTGGCAAATAAAAAAAGGGATTTCACTACCACAACCACCATACCTGGCCCCATTAAAGTTTTATAAAGTTAAAGCATCTTCAAGATTATGTAGTAGCCCCATTATTTTCAAGATGAGGAAATTGATACTCCAAAAAGGTAACGTGTTTTGGAGATACCTGGCACCATAGTAGTCCAGCTTCTCAAATAAAATGGGCTCCAAATTGTGCATAAATGCTTTCATGATCTCTCCATGGGGGTAGAAACACAATTCTAAAGCTGGACAGGAATTCCTGAAAAACTGGATTCTTCTATGAAAACTTTTCTGATATTAATTAAATTTAATTTTATTAAATTTCTTTATTAAATTATTTTATCATTTATTAAATGTATTTATTAAATCAAATTTAATCTTTTCAATTTAGTTAGTCATTAAGAATTAATGAAATTAATTAAGTCATTAAGAAATGCTTACTATTTGCAGGCACTGCAATGCCAAGAAATGTCCAAAGATAATTCTTGCCCTTAAGGAGCTCATAATATAATGGGGAAGATAAGCAGACAGATACATAGGTTATTTACAAAATGAATAGAAAATAATTGTCAGAGGGAAGACACTAGTTAAAAGGAATTGGAAAAAATTTCCTGTAGAATGTGGGATTTCAAGAAATCCCTGAAGAAGCTCAAGAGGTAACGATGAAGAGGGACAACATTTTAGACATAGGGGATAGCCAGAGACGTTTCCCAGAGTCTGAAGATAGAATGCCTTGTTTAAGGAACTGCCAGGAGGCCAGAGTCATTGGATCCAAGAGAACATGGTGAAATGAGGGGTTAAGGTATAAAGAAAGCCTGGCACTATGGTGCCAGGTTGGGGAGAAGGACTAGGTTAGGAAGGGTTTTGAATGCCATTAGTCCCACCAACATTGTTTCCTTAGTTTAGAAGGATGATTTTTGCTTCTTGCTCATCAGCTATCGCTGAAAATTGTCTTGAACATTTCTATTTTAAAAAGAGATCTGACCTCCAGGTGAGTATTGTACATCCTAGTTCACATCATTATCTTAGAGCACCCAAAGAAAAGGACCAAATAGAAGCCTGGCCTGCCACATTCGAAAGCCATAGAATGTTGAAGTTATTTTGTTTTATTTAAATGTGAGGGTTAATTCTGCCGCCATCTTGCCCCACCTGTCTAAGTTTAAATGAAAATCAGACTCTCCATACCCACCAAGAGCACTTTTGATGAACAACTGGCAGATGTCATTGATCTCTTTGAGTCTAGGGCAACTTAAAAGAGCTAAAAGGTAGCTACAGGGTTGTCTATATAATCTAGCCATCCCTCTTGTTTTACAAATAAGGAACCAGACTAAGGGAACTTAAATGGCTTATCCATGGTCACAAGGCTAATGAATGTCAGAAGCGAGATTTTTAACCCAGGTCTTCTCAGCTTGAGTTCATCACTGTATCCATTACATCAGAATCTTAGCCAATTCTCAGATTCTATAGGTTCTTTACAAAAGACTCAGAGGTCTTGGAAAGCACCTGCAAATGTTGAAGGAATCCTCACTGTGCTGTACACCTATGTGTACACACACACACACACACACACACACACACACACACACACAAATATACTATTACAAATGGTTTCTGGCTTGTTACATGCAATCTCATTCCCTGGTTTCCAGGCTCTACTCTATGCTTAAACTCCCCTAAGAATACTGCCCACCATTCTGTGAAATTCAAAACTGATCTTTTTGAGATGTTAAGTTAAATTTTATCAACAAACTGATTGAAATTGACATAGCTTTAAATTAAACATCCCTACCTACTTCTACTTGCCACAATTAGATTTCCATAGTATTTCATACTAAAAACAAAACAAAACAAAACAAAAACCTTGGGTGTCATCTGGTCCAAGTTCTTCTTTTTTACAGATAAGGAAACAAACCTGGGGATGTTAACTGATTTACCAAAGGTCACACAACCTGTCAGAAGCAGGATCTGAATCTGCATTCTGTCTAGAGACAGTATTCTTTCCACTCCACCATGTTGATTCTGTGTTTCAAAAATCTCTTGAATTAAGGAACGTTTCACTTTAACAGTATATTTGGCAGACTTTATTGAGTAATCTACACTCCCACAGGTCCTTCTTTGAAAACAGGCGTGCTATTTGAGGCAGCTAGGTAAATTAAGAGCACTGGCCCTGGAATCGGAAGGACCCGAGTTTAAATCCAGCCTCAAACATTTAGTAGCTATGGCACTCTGGACAAGTCACTTAACTTTGATGATTGATTCTTGAACAAACAACCTTAATTGCCTCCCAAAAATAAATAAGTATACATTGACTAAGTGTGCAGAATTAAAATGACAGCAATTACTTAGGAGAATTTTAGCTTCCACGACCAACCCCCCCCCAAAAAAAATATATATACTGTTGTTTCATAAACTATAATAAATAGCTCAAATAACAACTTAGTTGGAGGAATTTAACTTGATTGATTGTACATGCTTCCTTTATACAGTATCTCCCTGCCCAATCACTTCTACCTATTGAATACAGGAAATACAATCAGAAGACTTGGGTCAGAAGACCTTCTGGGTTGGGATTCTATGACTGCAGAGCCAGTTAGCAATAAGAAGGCATTTACATGTACTTATATATATATTTTAGAGAGGTTATCTTCCTCCTCTGAGGTAGGTAATTTCCTTCATGTAGATAAATTTAAAAAGTAAAGCTGAGGAAGGCTAAGTCACCCATCCAGAATTAATTTCATGCCCGAGATAGAATTTGCACTCCAATTACCCCAACTTTGAGCCCGAACCCTCCACCCCACCAACTAACTTCTCTAACTCCCAAGGACTAGTGCTCCAACACCTAAACCATGTTGCTGAAATACTGGTCCCAACCACCTGATCCTAAAGATTTTATCTTCCTAAATCAGACGATCAAGAGAGAGCAAGAATCTCAAACGCCCTCTAACTGAACCCATTCCTGGACAAGAATTCTTTCTATAACATACCTGACAAGTGGACATCTATTCTTGAGACTTCTAGTGACGAGGAAACTCCCCGACAGCCCGTTTTACTTCTGGACCTCTCCCAAGTTCTAGCAAGTCTTTCATGCTAAATTTTGTTATTTGTAATATCTATCTGCTGCTCCCATTTTTGTTTCCCCTTCCTCCCTGGTCAGCACCAAGTGACTTGCCCAGGGTCACACAGCTAGGAAGTGTTAAGTGTCTGAGACCAGATTTGAACTCGGGACCTCCTGACTTCAGGGCTGGTACTCTATCCACTGCGCCACCTAGCTGCCTCTTCCTTTCCAATCTTTAGCACAAGCCCAAATAGCCATCTAAAACAGAGATCTAAACATAAATAATAAATCCAAATATAACCTTCATCTAAAATAGAGATTTCTCAGAAACAAGTTATCAAATTGCTTTACTTCAAAATGCTTCCCTCTCTCTTTGTGAAACAGAGATAGGGTTATATCCCTGTCAAATAAAGTTGTAATGACACTGGTAAGAGGAAAAAATTTGCCTTCTCTTATAATACCGTGTAGTGGACAGAGCATTTATTCTGAAACTAGACCACCTTAGTTTCCTTATCTATGAAATGGGGTTGATAATTACCTCCATTCCAGTGTTTTGTTTTGTTTTGTTTTTGGTAAGATTTAAAAGCTTACAGTGATCAACTCTGACTTAACTATTCTCAGCAATACAATGATCCAAGACAATTCCAAAAGACTCATGGTAGAAAATGCTATCCACATCCAGAAAATGGACTATGTGCAAACCAGGGTATATTATTTTCACTTTGGGGGGGAGAGGGGACGTAGTTTCCATGGTTTTTCTTTTTTTTTTCTGTCTCTTCTTTCACAACTAATGTAGAACTATGTTGTACATGATTGCACATCAATACAGATTGCTTGCCATCTTGAGAAGGGAGAAAAATTTGGAACTCAAAATCTTTTACATCTTTCGAAAAATGAATATTGAAAGTCGTCTTTATATGGATTGGAAAAAATAAAATACTATTTTAAAAAACAGACAAAGCAATACACTAATAATTATATTATGAGATATTATAGAGGCTTAATTCATCCTCCATTTTAAGAGATGGGCTAGCTGGGACTAAGAGTCACTTACTTGCTTCAGTTTTGAATAATGCAAAACAGCACCATTTAGATTTGCCGTCCAAGAATCTTAAGATCCAAGAAGAGCTCCATAAAAATGGAGACAATCTCTTTTTTGCAGCTTCATTAACTCTGAAGTTGTTGGTTTGCTGGCGTGTAAAATTGTTCTTTATAACCGTCTTTCATGGTGATGGCTTGTGGCAGATTTCTAAATTATTACCGTAATTAAGGGAGAGAAGCCACAAAGTGAATCTGCTTCTATATGCGAAATTTAGACAGATATTTCTAATAAATTACAAATGCCCTGAGATTAGCAGGGTGTCACAAAGGCCTCACCATTGCCTTATTCTCAAAAAATTCTCCTTCCACATTAATTCAAAACACCTCTCTGTAATCATACCTACTCTCCACATCTGCCTCAGCTCCATTCTGGCTGGCCTAATCCTGCTGCCCTCCAAATGTTCATTTCTGTGCTTGTGCTCAGTCTGGATCCCCTACCCACCTTCCCAAAATTGTCTTCTTTCCCACTGCTGAGTAATCTTTTAAAAAGTCCAATTCACTCCTCCTCCTCTGAAGCCTTCCTGGATTCTCCCAGCCTCCCCCATCTTTCCCTTCTTGGAACTCAAATCTAGACTGCATCATTTCAGAACTGTTCGGTAATTTTCTCCATTGTTTCAGGTGTGTCTCTTTGAGAATAGGGACCAAATCTTAGCTTTCTCCTGTATCCTTCAAAGCTCATAATGTGGTATTGGGCACAAGATACATCCTCTCACTGTACAAAAGAAAGCATTCACCATTAGAATATTTGACCATTTTATTTATAAAATTTTCAGTTGCTAACAAATTGCATATAAAATGATTTACTTCAAGTGAATACAGAATACTGCACAACGATTCAAATGATTTCCATCAAAAATTTAATAAAACATTCCTTAGGAAGTCCCCTTCAAAAAAACCTCACAAATGGCATCAAGACCATTTTCTGATTATTTGAAATGAATAGTAAGAAGCAGTTTGAACATGGCCTTCTCCATAAGGTTTCATTCCATCCATTTAAATCACAGAGGATACCATAACACATATAATCTAATAATTCCACTGGTTTATGTCTGAACTTAGCCTTCTGACCACTTTCACTGCCTTCCACTAAAGACAGCCAACTGGTCACCTTCCCAAGATTCCAGCACACACTAATCCTTTTAACAGTACCCTCCAAATCACCTTGTTGCTTTCACAATTCATTTTACAAATTCACAAAATTAGAGCAACAATCAGAGGATATATTCAACATATTCAAATGCATTTAACATACTTTATTAAATGGGGTATACAAAAGTGAAGAGAACATAAGCTTTGCTCTCTATGTTTATCGTCTAATAGGAAGAAGACACATGCACATGTATGTATGAAAGAATGGGATAAAATTCATACAGAGTGCTATTAAAAAAAAGGAAAGAGATGAAGAAAAGAAGGAAGGGAAGGAAAGGGAAGAAATGAAGGAGAAAAGGAAGGTGGGAAGGAAGGGAAGGAGGAAAGAAGGGGAAAAAGGAGGGAGGGAGGAAAGAAGGGGGAAAGGGAGGGAGGGAGGGAGGTCTTTCTGAGATCAAAGAAGTTTTCCTGGAGGAGATGGCACCTGAGCTTGACCTTGAGCGAAGGTTAGTATTTCAACAAGTGGAAATGTAATTGGGGTATACTGCGGGAAGGGGGGCAACTTTTAAGAATGCAGGCATAAGCTTTAGAAAGGTAATCCTGGGGAACTGCAAATCATTGCCAAAAGGAAGAATTTGTGAGGAGCAGCAATGGGACATGAGATTGAAAAGGAAGGCTGCTGCAGGCTGGGGAGGATTTTAAATGCCAGGAGATCCCGTATCTCATGAAGGCTTTGAACAGGAGAGTGGACAGTCAGACCTATGCAGAAATAAATGGATGCCAGCTGTGGAAAGGTTGTATCAGAGACCAATTAGGACACTGTTACACCAAGTCCTGGAAAGAAATGATGAGATCTTGTCCCAGTATTCAAAACAATTTTTTTTCAGCTGCAAATGGAAAAGAAGCGGGGGACATTGTGGGTGCAGAGCACTACATAAAATGACACATTCTTGTCATGTGGGTTAGAGTTGCCAGATTGTTCTTTCCCCTTCCTTTTTCTTCTTCATTAGAGGGAAGGGGAATTTTGGAAAATACAGGTGATAGCAAAATAAAACTATAAAAAAAACTATAGAAGAAAATGCAGGACCCACCACTCTTCTACAAGCATTGTTGATTGGTAAAGGAAAACAGTTAAAATCTGCCTTAATTTAGTACATTCAATCCCCTCCACAAATTTCTCTTAGTCCTGGACCCCTTCACCAATCCCAGCTAAAATGGTGTGTGTGGTTTTTGAAGGGAGAGAATTGATACTTTTCCATGCTGGGCATCATGTAGGTACCCCACCCTGGGGGAGCAGATCCATCTTCTGATTTTTCCTTAAGAAACATCAGAAGCCAATAGGTAGGAACCAGTCAGATTTTAAAAGCACTTGAAAGCTTAGAGAGCTCTTTCCTCACAACCCTGTGGGGTAGGTCCTTACTAGAACTTTTTTTAAACAGATGAGGAAACTGATAAAGTGATTGGTCCAAGATGGCACAAACTAGTCTATGCCAGAGCCGAGCCATCCAACTCCTGACTCAAAAGCCTACAAGCAGTCTTAATGGAACCTCATTTGTAAAGTGCTGCAAGTTAATTAATGCAATCACAAATTAAGGTACTGAAGAGGAAGGGAAAGGAGATGGGGGAGGCCTTGAGGAACATACTAGTTGGGGGCCTAATGAACTCCCAACAAGCAGCAGCAACAGCGGGAAGCACAGCTGGTCCAAAGACCCAGTGAAAGAGCTGATGGCTTTTTCTAAAACATTTTTAACATTACCCAAAAAAGGCAACAGGAAGCCCAGATCTGCTCTTAAGAGAGACTCTCAGAGTAGAGTGACCAAGAGTTTCTCTGAGACTCACATTAATGCTTCCCCAAGCTCCAAACCCTAGTCCCCCTGGAGCTTTGACCCAATGACGGTCACATCTCTAGTAGTGGTTTTAGCTCAGTCCCCTGTAATTCTCCACGGTGGGCACTAGAGGGCAGGATAATAAAGCATTTCTGATCCAACTCAGTTGCTCAATAAAAGCTCAGAAGGGACCTCATCCTGTTCCATCCAGATCATCGGGGAGGGAGCCAAATTCTGGGCCTTCTCAGGACGCAGCTGGATGAAGAGCAATTTTGTCCCATTTTGCCAAGTTTCCTGACACGGAGGAGAAATCTCCTGGCTCGTTCTTCTGATTCACTTCAATGGCTGCTGTCGGTTCTCTTGAGGAATATGGCTTGGGACTGAGCTTGCAAGGCTAGCTCATCAAGTACTGAGAAAGGCCTTTTCCCACAAAGCACCGAGTACTAAACTAGCAATAAAAAACTCATTATTCCGTCAGAGTCGAGACTACCGTAAGGAAACGAATGCAAGGAAATGCCTTTAAATGATTTTTGATTTTCTGAGCTCCTTAAATCAGGCTTTCTAAAGGTCTTATTGGATCAGCAAGCAAGAAAACCTGCCAACTAGAGAGGGGAAGGATGGGCAACTAGAGCCTGGCTATCGATTTGAAGGAATCTATTGCCCGCCTCTCCCTGAGCATCAAAAGTCCTCTCCGCTCTCCAGGATCCAACTGCCGCATTGATTGTTCATCTGCAGATTTTTTCCCCTTTATGACCATGGAAAAGACCAACGCGCAGCGCACTGCCCCTGTGGCCCAAAGCACTTGGCTTCCCACCAGCGGAGAAAGGGTTTGGAAACAAATACCTCCCACCCCGCCCCCTCTCTGTAGCCGCAGAGGTTGCCAGAAATGAAATTCAAACTGGCCACTTTTCATGGAGAAGTGCCCAGCTCTTCTTCAGAGACCTAAATAGGATTTCCCTAGAGAAGGGGTCCTCCAAATGAAATCTAAAATCAAAGAGCTGAAAGGGGCATTTTAGGTCACCAGCACTCAGTATTCCTATTGTTTCCGGCCATAGACTTCATAGGGCTTCCATTCATTGTGGCTGGAAACAGGGTCTGGGCAGATGTATATAAGACAGAGTAAAACTAAGCTGGGCCCTAAAACATTTCCATCCCAAGCCTCAGATAATGTAAATGCGTATATTTGCATATCAAGAAAAAGTCCTCGGACCTACCGCTCAGAGATTTTTGGGAAGGCGTGGTTAGGATATGCTGGAGTGGGGGAAAGGCCCGTCTAAATAGGGATAGGGACTGGTCCTCTAGGAGCACAATTCTTTTAGAAATGGAGGTCATCACCTTTTTGGTCTTGAGAGAGTCACCCAGCCAATCTGGGTGGGAGGCCAGCTCTCTATTCACCAAGCCACATGCTTCTTGGGAATGCTAAAGAATAATCATTGATTAACAGTAGATAGAAAGAATGTAACCATGGCACAGCAAGTGGGATTCGTCGCTCCCGATTATGCGAGGGGCTAAGTCCCTCAGCGCTATGGACCAGTAAGAAAGGCTGTTTTAACTGGGATGCTCACAGCGGCAAAAGGCTTTAAATTCTCCAGAAAATTAAAGCCGAACTGATTAGTTTCAATTACTCCTTTCCAGCCGCAGTGAAAGAGTCCTGGTAGTTAGTGACTCGTGGCGCCAGGTCCGCCATGGCCCACCTTGATCGGGATCCCGGGCTCCAGCTCTCCTTCCAAGGGCAGTGGGCGGCGTGGAGCCCACCCTTAGAGAGAGTGAAGGAGGAAGCCCTTCAGCCTCCCAGGGAACGTGGAGAAGAAAAACATAACGCTGTGGAAAGGTGGAATCAGGTTTATTAAGGACGATCTTTATTACAAACACTTTCTGAGTAAAAAAGAATGAGTGATTTAAAA
The DNA here is from genome assembly GCF_048593235.1 of Sminthopsis crassicaudata. Taxonomy (NCBI): domain Eukaryota; kingdom Metazoa; phylum Chordata; class Mammalia; order Dasyuromorphia; family Dasyuridae; genus Sminthopsis; species Sminthopsis crassicaudata. The sequence goes on from NC_133622.1 coordinate 146,436,600, forward strand.
AATGAAGCTCACGTGGACTTGCTGCATTCACTGAAGGGGAGGCCTGTTGCCTGACGATGAGTCTAAAGATCAGATGGCGTTCATGAGGTAATTAATGGGAAAAAAGGCAAAAGTGCAACTTGGAGACTCAAGTCTTGAGCGCCAGGGGAAGATGCGACTAAATTGTGATTTGGGGGCGGAGATGGACTAAGGTCAGGGTCTATCACCGGGACACGGAATGAGCATTTCTAACTATACAAGTACAGACAGACACATACACACATGCACACCCACACACACCCAAATATGGAACAGATCATCATTTAGAAGTTTGTAGACGGCGTTATTTTCTTCCTCTTTTTGTGTGAGCATTTCAAAAATTGATCATCCCCAGGACTGGGACAGGGAAGGAGAGGGAAGATGGTGCAAAATAGAAAAATACGCTCAACCTCTCTCCAAAGTGCCCCGGCCATAGGCGGGCCGGAATGACGATGGCGCGCTAGGAGAGAATCAGCCCCCTGGCACCTGTAGCCTCCCTGCTGCCCAGGGGAGAAATGCCCCGACAGACACTTTCTGGAGGAAACTGGGAGGCTCTCTCAGGCCTTCTTACTGGCACTAGGGCATGTTGGGATGGCAGCACCAAGACAGTGTCAAAGGGCCCTTCCTCCCAGCGCAGACAGCGGTCCTGGCTCCTGACACTTGTGCTTCATTATCATTCTAGCTGTTAAGTCTCCTGGAGGAGGACGGAGGTAACCGGAGACCACCCACACGATTTCTTTCTTTTCCGTTGGAAAAAAAAAGGGAGACAAGCCTTTTGAGCTGTTGGGGCTGCTTCCCGTTGGCATTTATTCCATTTGGGGGAAGGAAGGAAGGAGCTGAGGGGGGAGGGGTCATGAGAAAAGACCCCTGGGACAGTGGGGCTGAGTTCCTGGAAGCATTTCATGTGTCAAGGCTGATCCCTTCCCCTCAAGGATGCAGGGAACAAGCCAGAACTTCCCACAGCCATGCACTTAAAAAACAAAAAAGAAACAAAGAAAAAAGGTCAGTTCTGACCAAATTACAGTTTGAAATATTTCTGGGACATTAGGGAGGGAGGAATGGCTGGTGGATCTCAAGTCACAATTCATGCAGGTAAGAATCATTAAAAAGGAAAAGTCAACGTTTTAGCTGAAAAACTCTTTTAAAGGAAAATGTAAAAGATTTGTATCAAAGCCTTAGCCCGCTAATCCCCCCAAAAAGAGTATTCCAAAAATTTCCAAAGAACACAGCAACTGACTTTTTTGGGGGGGAAGGGAAGGGGAACACTGGGTAATACCATTTCATTTAATGCACTTTCTTCTCCTATTTCCATCTGAAATAAACCCCAGGCTTGCTTAGGAAAATTGCTCGGCTAAGATACGGCACCCTGAAGTCCTCCACTCATTGGCTCAGTGCAGATGTCATATTGGTTCCCTTCCCTGGCAAAGGGGAAGAACCTGGATCGGCGGGCGGCGGTGCTTCTCATGAGTTACAAATTCTGGAGCAAGACACTTAAGAGTCCCAAGTTCTTTTCTTCTTGGTTCTTAGAATTTCTTAACATTTATAGTGGGAGAGGAAAGACAAATATTTTTGCCCCCAATCAATGGGTTTCATTTTAGAAAAGAGAGCAGTTCCTTTCCACTGAGGACAGAAGTCCCTCCTGGGTATGATGCGGACACAAAACTCCCTCTGCCACCTCTGACAGCCCTCCAGGAACACAGGGAGAGGAAAACAGCCTCTTCCACAGATCACCAGGTAATTCTGTTCCAATTTACGCACATCTGTTGGAGTTTCCTTTCTGGTAAGCATCCAACTGTTCACAAACCATGGCTACAGTAGATGCACGGTTCAACAGCTTTCAAATGGGTCATTAAAAAAAAAAAAATTGAAATCTGTCGGTGAGCAGCAGGTCCTGATAAGCCTCCCTGGGTTCACCCCCCCAGGAGCAGTTTCGCGGCAATACCAGCCTTTGGGACTGAAGCCCGCAAGCATCATCCGTGGAGCTGGGGCTCGTCGGCACGGCGGGCTGGAGGCGGGGGAAGGTCTCGGGGGTCCAGTGTCTTAGAGCAGTCACTTCATCCAGCGCTTCTACCAGCTGGCCCTGACGGCTTCGATGTCACTAACCAAATTCTGGGCTAGACATATCCCAAAAATCTGGAGGGAAAGAAGGAACAGAAGCATCAGAGGAAGCCTGCGGGTTTCCTGGGGCTTATTTTTTTTGCTTTTTATTTTCAAAAACATATGCACGGATAATTTTTCACCACTGACCCTTGCAAAACCTAATATTCCAACTTCCTTCTCCTTTCCCCCATCCCCTTTCCTAGATGGCAAGTAATTCAGTATATATTAAACATGTTAAATCCAATATATGTATATATATTTATACAATTATCTTTCTGCACAAGAAAAATCAGATCAAAAAGGGAAAAAAGAGAAAATAACATTCAACAACAAAATGGTGTGAGAATGCTATGTTGTGGTCCACAGTTCCCACAGTTCTCTCTCTGGGTGTAGATGGTGCTCTTCATCACTGAACAACTGGAACTGGTTTAAATCACCTCATTGTTGAAGAGAGCCACGTCCATCAGAACTGATCATCAAACAATTTTATCATTGCCGTGTATAGCGATCTCTTGCTTCTGCTCATTTCACTTGTATCAGTTCACATAATTCCCTCCAGGCTGGGGCTTTTTTAAAAAAATTCTTTCATTTAAAACTCCCTTTTAAAAGTAAAATCTTAGCCATCTGCACCCAGAGAGAACAGTGGGAACTGAATGTGGACCACAACATAGGATTTTCACTTGTTTTTGTTGTTGTTTGCTTTTTGTTTTCTTTCTCATTTTTTCCCTTCTTGATCTGATTTTTCTTGTGTAGCATGACAATTGTGGAAATATATATAGAAGAATCGCACATGTTTAACCTATATTGGATTATCTGCCATTTAGGGGAGGGGAGGGGGGAAGGGAGGTAAAAATTTGGAACACAAGATTTGCAAGAGTGAACAATGAAAACTATCTATGTATGAAATGAAAATATAATGAAAATAAAAAGACAGTAAAAAAATTTAAAAAGTAAAATCTTTCACATCCAGGTCAAGAAAATTACAGTTCTATCATGACCAGCTTTAGAGACAGGAGCTCCCTGTATTAACTTTAAGCCCCCAATAAGGAGAAAGCAAAGTCATTGAGCCAATGATGAAAAACACTACCTAGCTTCAGGGAAGTGATGCGATAAACTTGCTGAAGACACATTTTCAGGTGAAAATTTATTTTTTTTAATATTTATTACGTTTTTTTTCTTTTGTTCTTTCGGGGTGGGGTGAGGGAGAAATGGGGGGAGAGGGGAAAATGCTAATTAAAAAACAAAAACAAAAAGAAGCTAATGTTGACTTTTACAATAAAAATGGACAGAAAGACACACACACACACACACACACACACCTCTTCAAACAGGAACATCAAACTTTGGATTAAATGAGATATGTTACCTCATATAACAGCACTCTGCAGAGCTTATATAAATATGTGCTATATAAATGCTATTATGATTATTATTTATGCTGTTATCATTAATAATATGCTTCCAGAATTGTTTAATGATTAAAGATGCTAACTTGGAAAGTCCCTGAGTTAGGAAGGAACTCAAACATCATATATTATGGAACACTGTAGCTGGAAAAAAATCAACTACTTCAGCCTCTTTGTTATACAGGTAAATAAAATGAGACTCAGAAAGAAGTCTCAAAAAGTACTAAACTATTGAAAGCTTCATTTTTTGCCCGGTGTGTTATGGGCTTAGATATTTACAGGCATCTAATCCAATAATCTCATTTTACAAAGAGGGAAACTGAGGCCTAAGAAAGTAAGTGATTTGCCAAGGTTACACAGCAGCTTTATTTGAATCCAAATCCCTGAAATCCATAACTAGGGTTCCTCCCAGAATACCATATAATGCCTCTATGTTCCAAGAATCTTTTAAACTAAGAGGGATTTTACTTTAAGAGTGAGTTTGGGGAAATTATACTGAATAACTCACATTCATACCAGTTAGTTCTTTGAAAACTCAATTTTAATTTTAATTTTGATTGATTGATTAATTTGGCCTTATATGCACAATTAAAATACACACTGGTTATTTTGGAAAGATTTTACCTCAGAGCAAAAAAAAAAAAAAAATACATCTGATGTATCAGACACAGTAAGTTTATTCAGTTAACTGCCTTTGCAGGGGAAATTTAATTCGATTGACCATCCAAAATACTTCTATCTATATTAGGTAAGAAAGAAAGCTGGACTTGCAGTGAAAACACTTGGAGTGGAATCAACTCAAGTATTTAGGAGGGGTGTGATCTTGGCCACCTTTCAATATTCAACAAGATAGTATAGCTATTGACCAAATATCCCCATACATAGTCCAAATACTACCTCAGGCTCTCGCTAGGTGACCAATCCTAAGCAAACCATTTAACCTCTGTTTCTTTATCTATAAAATAAGGGACCTCAGAGGGTTATCTGGAGGATAAAGTATGATTTTATAAAAGTCTTTGTCGACATTAAAGCAAACATTAGCTGTTATATAATTTCTGGCTCCAGTTACAGGGAGGTAATGGAATGTTATTACTACATAAGAAAAAAGGAATGAGGAATTCAGAAAAATGAAGCAAGGTGAGCAAACTGGTACATATTGAAGTAAGAAAAGAAGAATAATTTGTATGATGATACTAATGGAATAGGAAATCAGACAACTTAGAAAAACCTCGGAATTATCATTAGAACAGCAACAAATGACTTCCAAAGACTGATAACGAATCATATCTCACATCTTGGAAAAAAGGTGGCTGAATTCAGAATGATGCTTTTCAAACATGGCCATTGATTGTTGTAAGTCAGGGTTTCAATAGGAGCAAGGAGGGGATGGTGATGGAAAACGCTAGTAGATAGTGATTAAAAATTCATTAACCATTTTCTTAAAATATATGGTACCCCCAAAAAATACAAAAGGGACCTACGTGATTATAACTGCTTCATTATTCTGTTAATTTTTTTTTCTTTTGCTAAGGCAATTGGGGTTAAGTGACTTGCCCAGGGTCACACAGCCAGGAAGTGTTAAATGTCTGAGAGCAGATTTGAACTCAGGTCCTCCTGACTTCAGGGCTGGTGCTCTATCCACTGTGCCATCTAGCTGAAATAGATATTTAAAAAAACAAAACCCTATGTACATTGAAATGTGTTTTCTTGAGCCTGTGATTTAAAAAAAAAGTAATTTTAACATTACTAGCAAATATTGAAGCCCTTCTATCACTGGGAAAAATTTTGACTATACAGACAGTAATTACAACAAACCAGGAAAATATTGCAGATAATAACTCTATCATCACTTCTTGACATTGATCTATGGATTCAAATTAATTTATACCTGAAGTTTAATTTGGTGAATGTATTTTTAAAAATTTCCTGTATACCAAAACCTATCATTTCTATTAAGGTTCCCATAGGACTTTTTATATGTTTGAGTTAACAAGCAACATCCTAATGAGACTTAATTCTCCAATTCAGACAAGGCCTGTAGTGAATCTATTAACATATTATAGCCACTGTATCAAGATTTCTGATGACCAGGCAGCAGAAGGTCCATCAGATCAGAGGACAGGAGCAGAGTGGTGAGGGGACACTTTAATATTCCAAGGATCTATGGAAGATGATTCACTCTTCAACCAATCAGTGAAAAGGATTTCAGAATATTATTAAGAGTGTTCCAAGGATAATGGCTATCATTAAACTCACTCTTAAGGTTCCACTAAAGTCCTCTTCCAAAGCCTTATTGGGATATATTTTTGATCCTGGACTATCAAAGATTCTGCCAGAACAAAAGAAGTTCCTACTTCAAACAAAGTAGAAATCTACTTGAAGAGGTAGAATATACTTAGGATGCTCCTACATCCAAAGCCTTCAAGAAAAATATAAATTGGTCTCAGGCCACAGAACTCAAAAACAATTTTGAAAATAAAGTAAGAAGATAGAAGAAAAATGGGAAGACCAATGGGAGTGGTAAAAGAAAATCATAAAAAACAAGTCAAGAGCTTGGTAAAGGAAACACTCACACACTACACAAAAACTACCTTAAAAAACAGACTAGGTCAGATAGTAAAGTCCAAAAATTCACTAAAGAAAATAATTCCTTAAAAATTAAAATTGAGCAAATGGAGCTAATGACTTTATGAGAAATTAGGAAACAGAAAACAAAAGAAAAAAAACAACTTAACTGGAAAATAGATCCAGGAGAGATAATTTAAAAATTATTTGAAAGCCATGATCAAAAAAAGAGCCTGGGCATCATCTCTCAAGAAATTAACAAGGAAAACTGCCCTGATATTCTTGAACCAGAGGGTAAAATAGACTCTGAAGGAATCCATTGATCATCTCCTGAAAGAGATTCCAAAATGAAAACTCTCAGGAATATTATAGCCAAATTTTGGAGCTCCCAAGACAAGGAGAAAATACTATAAGCATCCAGAAAGAAACAACTCAAGTATAATGGAACTACAATAAAGATAACACAAGATTTAGCATCTTCTACATTAAAGAATCAGAGGACTTGGAATATAATATTCTGGAAGGCAAATGAACCTAAGATTATAATCAAGAATCACCTACCCTGCAAAACTGAGTATAATTCTTTTTTTTAATTAAAGCTTTTAATTTGCAAAACATATGATGGGTAATTTTTAAACACTGTCCCCTGCAAAGCCTTCTTTCCAAATTATCCCTCTTCCCCCTAGATGGCAGGTAGTCCAATACATATTAAATCCCAATATATGTATACATATTTATACAGATATCTTGCTGCACAAGAAAAATCAGATCAAGAAGGGAAAGAAAACAAAATGCAAGCAAACAACAACAAAAAGAGTGAGAATGCTATGTTGTGAGCCACACTCAGTCCTCACAGTCCTCTCTCTGGGTGTAGATGGCTCTCTTCAGCACAAGATCATTGGAACCGCCTGAATCATCTCATTGTTGAAAAGAGCCACATCCGTTAGAGTTGATCATCATATAATCTTGTTGCCATGAATAATGGTCTCCTGGTTCTGCTCATTTCACTTAGCATCAGTTCATGTAAGTCTAAGTATAATTTTTAAGGAAAAAAATTAACATTCAATGAAATAAAAGATTTTCAAGCATTCTTGATGAAAAGACCAGAGTTGAATAAAATAGTTGGCTTTCAAATACAAAACTTAAGAGAAGCATAAAAAGGAAAAGAAATCATAAGGGACTTAATAAGATTAAGCTGTTTACATTCCTACTTGGGAAGATGATACTTGAAATTCATAAGAACTTTCTCAGTCTTAGGCCAGTTAGAATATATATAGACAGAGGCTACAAGTGTGAATTGAATATGAAGGGTTGATATATAAAGGTAATAGAATATTATTGTTCTATAAAAAATGATGAACAAGCTGATTTTTAGAAAGGCCTGGAAAGATATACATGAACTGATGCTGAATGAAACAAGCAGAACCAGGAATACATTGTGCACAATAACAACAAGAATGTGTGATGATCAACTATGAAAGATTTGGTTTTTCTCAGTGCTTCAGTGATCTAAGGCAATCCCAAAAAACTCTGATAGAAAATGCCATTTGCATCCAGAAAAAGAACTATGGAGATTGAATGTAAATCAATACATGCTATATTCACTTCTTTTTTTCTGTTGGTTTTTTCCCTCCTGTGGTTTTTCCCTTTTGTTTTAATTTTTCTCTCACAACATGATTCATAAAGAAATGTATGTTTAAAAAGCTAATTTACATATGTAATCAGAAAAAATAAAACAATTAATAAAAATGTGAAGGGGGTAATAGTAAAAAAAATTAGATGAGAGAAGAGATGAGAAAGGACTATATTGGGAGAAAGAAAGGGAGAGGTAGAATGGAGTAAATTATTTCACATAGAAGAGACAAAAAAAAGTTTTTACAATGGAGAGAGGAAAGGGAGAGATAACAGGGAGTGAGTCAATCTTACTTGGTATCAGAATTGGTTTGGAGAGGGAATAATGAACACATTGAATTGCTTTAGAAATTTATCTCACCCTACAGGAAAGTAAGAGGGAAAGGAGAAGGAGAAGGGGTGGTAGAAGGGAAGACATTTTGAGGGAAGGAATAGTTAAAAGCAAAGCATTGTTGAGTTCAGTGTGAAAAGAGAAAGAAAATAGAATAAACAGGTAAGAGGAGAAGGATGGAAGAAAATACAGTTGGAAAACATAACTGAAAAAAATATTGAAGCAAGTCTCTATGATAAAGGCCTTATTTCTCAAACATAAGAGAATTGAGGTAAATTTATAAAAAATGATGGCCATTCTCCAGTTGATAAATAATAAAAAGCTATGAACAGTTTTCAGATGAAGCAGTCAAAGCTATCTATAACCATATGAAAAAAATGCTTTAACTCACTATTGATTGAAGAAATGCAAATTAAAACAATTTAGAGGTATCTCCATTAGATTGGCTAATAGGACAGAAAAGGAAAATGACAAATGATGGAAGGGATTTAGGAAAAATGCAATGCTGGCAGAGTTTTGAACTGATTCAACCATTCATTTGGAACTATGTCCAGGACTATAAAAACCACGCATATCTTTTGACCTAGCAATATCAGCACTACGTCTCTATCCCAAAAGAGTAATTTATAAAAGGAAAAGGAGCTATATATACAAACATGTTTATAGCTTTTCTGCCAGCAAAGAATTGGAAATTGAGAAGATGCCCATCAATTGGAGAATGCTGACAACTGTAGTATGTGATTATGATGTTATGCTAAAAGAAATGATGAGAAGGTTGCTCTCAGAAAAACCTGAAAAGACTTCCATGAGTTAATTCAAAATGAAAGGTACTATGAAAGTAACAGCAAATCTGCCTCTGACATTTAACTAGCTATGCAATCACGAGAAAGTCACTTAACTTTCTAGCGATTATCAAAACCTAGAAGCTCGTGAAGAGATACATAACTGGAAGGTAGAGTGCTTCATTTCAACGGGACGACCACCCTTGGCAAGTAAGGTCTTACTTACCTGAAGCAATGCAATGCCTATGAAAATACCAGCCACTATGGTTAAGTTGTCTTGTAACCACTTCTCAAACTGGGGCACGCAGCCTTTTGTGTAGATTACAATCTGCTGATCCACCTCCTGCACAAAAGACAGAGAGGAGAAGGTCACTCTGCTGGTTCCAAAATCCAATTGTTTAAAAAAATATAAATAAATAAATAAATAATAAAAGAGGCTTTGTGTTAGGCAGGAACAAGGAATTCTACTTACTGGTTTTTGCCTAGCGTCATATCCACATTGAGTGTTGATGACATCTTCCTGATGGGAAAAGCAAACAGAGAAGTTTCTCCTTGTTACAGGGTCACCACCAAACACAGGCACTGATGATGGTTTGGTTAAAGAGCTGGGGGAGCTATTAGGATCACGTGAAATTGTGGCTGGAAGGGAAAATCACTCCATCGGCTCTACAGCTACCCACATGCTGGCTTTTTCCATAAGGGAAGATCAAAAAAATATTTTTTACTCAAAGATCTGCTAAAGAGTTAAAAAGTTTATCTGGCAAAGATTTAACAACTGGCGTTCTGAGGGCTGGGATACAAATTTACACTGAATTTGCATTATTAACTTTTTCTCTATCACTTTCATAAACAATCAAATTAAACCATAAATAAAAACGTGTAGCTATTTCTGAGGTGTAAATGCTCATGCTGACAATTTAACAATCAGGTCAACACCAACATTAACACCAGCACTAAGGTGAGACTTGGTGGGGAAGGTGTGAAAGGAAAGATAAGGAAAAGGTAGGAGCAAAAAAGTCATCTTGGACCTGGATGCTGGGTAAATCTCCTAAATAATTTGAACTGCTCTAAAGGAGGATGGGCTGCTCCCTGGAAAAAGGTGGGTCTCCCTTATTTAGAAGGCTAAAGTCTAAGCTTGATAATCATTTATTATATAACATATTACATTACATTGTATTATATGTTATATTGTTATGTTATGTTACATTATATTTTATTAGGAATTCTGCCCCTTCCAACTCTAAAAGATCATAATTCTCTGAATTAATCAAAACAAGAAACAAAAGCCTATGAGGAACAAGGAAAGGGCACCACCACAACAAATGCTCCAACTGCAGGTGGCTGCATCAGGCATCAGGGACAAAAGAGAATCCTTCTTATAAGGAGATGATGAGAAAACTGCATGATACGGCACGGTGAGCCCGGGATCCAAAACCCCAATAAAAGGAAAGCGTCTCATAAGAGAATCTTACTGTATATTTATAGAATGAATACTAGTATTCTCTTAGCCCACCTCTCCCCAGAACAGTGACCCGTCCACCTTCCAATCACCACACAACAAATTCTCTTATTAGATTCCCATCTACCACTAGTTTTATTATCATCTTGGGAGACGAACATAAAAACAACTGCATTTATGATCTGCAGTGTGTGTGTGTGTGTGTGTGTGTGTGTGTGTGTGTGTACACTCGCATTTGAGCCTCACAACAATCCTGCTATGTAGGGCTATTACTATTCCCATTTTATAAATGAGGAAATGAGGCTAAGAGGGGCTACATGATTAGCCCAGGATCACAGTGTGTGTGTATTTATGTATAAGATGTGTGTGTATATGTGTGTATAAATGCATAAATGTCTATAAGTGTATGTATAGAAAAGTGGATATGTGTATACATATTTATGTAAAAGGTGCGTGTACATAAATGTATGTATGTGTGTATATGTATAAGGTGTGTATAAATGTATATATGTATATTTGAATGCATGTGAATAAATGTGGATATGTGTATATATTTATGTAAAAGGTGTGTGTATATATAAATGTATATGAGTATATGAATGTATGTGTGGGTATATATATATGTATATGTGTGTGTGTATACACACACACACACACACACACACACACACACACATTATTTTTTTATGTATAAGGTACAATTTGAACTTGGGTCTTTCTGACTCCAAGCTCTACCCCCCTGCACCACCCAACTGACATAACTGAGGAAGGGGCCCATCCACCCTCTCTAATAAGCCTTCCTTGATCCCTCACACTTTATGATTTCACCTTCCCTTTCTCTGGCCCCCATGGTGCTATCTGGCCCCCTCTCTCACACCCGGCCCCTTCTGCCATGGACTCTAGTGATCTGTGCACTTGCCCCCCCCCCCCCTTGGAGGTCACAGACATGTCCAATTCCTCTCTGGATCCCCCACTGTCCAAGGATGGCTCTCTGCATGCAGCAAGTGCTCACTAAGTGCACTGAGTTGAACTGAAGTAAAGAATCAGGGGATGAGATGCGTTTTGCCTTCAGTAGGAGAGCCCCTGGGGACCCACCCACCCTCCCGTTTTGGACAAGGCCGGCTTTGCTTCTCCACTTACTGCAGGATCTTTTGTGCAACATGAAAACGGCACACCACAGCGTTCTCGACTTGCGTTGGAATCTGTGCAATTGAAGTAAATATTTAGGTTCCAGTCATCCGCTCCAAAAGCCCCACAGCACTGCCACTAGAGCAAACAGGAGAAAATTAGAACCTCTTCACTCACCGACAACCGCCCCACTTGCCTCCATATGTGCTGAAACCACCAGGCTGGTGCTCCCGGCTCTCCAGAGGGCCCTTGGAGGCCAAACAGAGCCTAAGCAGCCCATGGAAAAGCCTCCGAAGGGATTCGGGTCTCTGCTCACAAAAGCAGTTTCACAGCAAGTGCCTCACAGCACAGAGGGAACACATCTCTCACAGGATGAATTTGGAGCAGTTTGAAGCAGAGCCTGTGTCTGCTGGGTGGGTGGGTGGGTGGGAACCATGCCCAGTCCTCTTCCTAGTGGGCCTGCTCAGCTCCCACCACTTTTGAGGGTCAAGAACACAACTGGAGGGAGCTAAGGTTTTCAGGGCCAGAGCTGCCTGGGGGCATTAGCTCTCCAACCAAAGCAAAACTAAGGCAAAGAGCTGTGTTGGTCTCATCAAGTCAGCCAGCCCCGGGAGGCTGAGAGGGTCCTTCTGGACAACCCAATCGGGAAATATCAGAAGGGGGAGCTCCGCCCCTCAGCCAGACGACCTTAAACTGGAGGGCCAGTCCGGGAGGAGCCGATGACACCGAGAGAGGATGCTCTGGTCCACAACCAAGGCTCGGCCGACCATGGAAAAGTTACGGCAGACACTGCCCACAATAATGGAGTTGGAAAGAACATATAGGTGCTTGTATAGGGAGGGGAGAAAACATTTATGTAGTGCCTACTGTACACAAATATTACAAGTCCCTTGTATAGGAAAGGATGAGAGGGAAGAAGCATTATGTAGTACCTACTGTACACAATAATGGAATTTGAAAGAACACTGCAGTTCTCTTATATGAGAAAAGGGAGGGGAGAAAGGAAGCATTTATGTAGTACTACTGTATACCAGGCACTGTGCTAAATCCTTTTTATAAGTGTTATCTCATTCCGTGAGGGAGTGGAGACCAGGAAATGAGATAATGGCCACCATGGGACAAGGGGAGCCTGATTCCCTTCTCATTCTATCCTGGTGCCTACCCAGGGTTTTATCCAATAAATAAGTGAATGGTCACTGGTCCACAGCCCAAGATTAAATGTTTCAGATGGTTTATGCAAAGGGAGGTCTATTCAAAGACCCAACAGATCTTTTATTACACGTAAGTTGTTACCTTATTATCTCGTATACATTTCTATTAGCTATAAACTTTACAACATCCCTCTGTTTTAGACATGGCCGCACTTTATGGACAAAAAAAGTCATAAAAAGCCTAAAGTGATCTGCCGAAGTCCCTCGCATGGCTAGCTGCAGAGACCAGGATTCAAGTCTAGGTCTTCTGACTTCAAAGCCAGGATGCTTTCCAATTATACAACAGCCTAATTACGATCTGAGGCACAGGGAAGCAGGTGCCAAAAACAAGTTATCTTTAGACACCAGGTGGAACTTTAAAAATACAAGCAGCTGATTGTCATTCACTGCTAATAGGAAGAGACCAACTAGCACTGCAGGCACTCCTCCAAACAGCCATCCCCCCTTCTTCCTCTTCACATCAAGTTAGAAAGCATCTGACAGAACTCCACCTGAGACAGCCGAAGGGCAAGTGAGAGGACCAGAAAAACTGCGCTCCTGAAAGGGGGTCGTAGCAAACATAGTGAGGGGAAAGCAGTGAAATAGGAACATCCATTCAAACAGGTGTTTAGGGTGAAAAGAAACAGAATTCCAACTTACATATTCCTGGGTAAAGTCTATGAGGTTTTGTAAATCGATGTCATCCCTGTAAGCTCTGATGTTGTTGTTTATAAAGAAATACAGCTGGTCTTTGATCCAGTCTTTGAAAACAAATGCCAGAACCCCAGCAGTGAGCTCCAGGAAGAAAATAATTCCCAGGAAGACAGAAAACTAAGACAAAAGACAGAGAGAATGGTTGTGATGGCTATTTTCACCATATTTGGTCGCAAGGCTGGCTCTTCTCTCTTTTGAAAGCCTTGTCATTATATCGGAATGTTACTCAGCACTAAAACACATAATCATCAGTTTCTTGAGATTTATTAAGCAAAATTATATTTTGGAAAGATTTTTTTAAAAATTCCATAATCACATTTAGGTGCACTGGTACTGCAGTCAGTAATTAACCAAAGCCCGAAAGCAAACAAGAATGACTCATTATACCCAAATTAAGTCCAAATGGATTTCACATGATTGATGCTTCTGCCAAGAGCTTTTAACAATGACCAATTCCTAACCTGGAGGATGTTCGCTGGTATTAAAAAGACAGTGATTATCCTAATATTGGAGCTTTCCTGCCATCTGGAATGGTGGTCAGGACTCCATATTTCTTTAGAGGACTCAGATGTATTTTTAATCCTTCCCTAGCACCTGCTGCACAGGGTGAAATAGCAGGTGGGTTCATTTGAGGGCAATGACGCAGCCTGAGAGGTGGTGAGGGGGAGCATGGCATTAAAATAATCTGCCCGCATTAGGAAGAGCAGGGTGAGACAAACTGCCATCCACTCCTCCCGGCCCTCTGAGGGCCATCAGCACCTTGGCCGCTCCCCTTTGGGGACAGCCTTGGCCCGGGCCAGCTTTTTAACATCCTTTTCCAAGGCAGAATCATTTCTGAATTCTAAAGTCAGAAGGGGCCCTTGTAAACTAAAAGCAAGCCTTTGGAATATTTTGACTCAGGTTCAAAACCATAAACCTAGTGGGAAATCTGCATGATGTCCCTTAGAAAAAGCCCATCTTGTACGGTCACCCGGCTCTTTGCACAAACATCCCTTTTTCTCTAAGCAGGCTTGATGCTGCTGAAACAGGGCCAACCGTTACAGCAACAGCCAGGACAGGTAAGTCCAGGTGGGGTCTCAACTCCTGCAGCTGAACACAGTCTCTCCCCAAAAATGACAGTCTTGGAACAGCCAAGTTAAAGAAACATAAATAACACTTAAGAGCTATCCTTTTATTTACAGCAAATGGGATCAACAGATGTGGCTGAGGAGAATCATCTACCTACTTCACAAAATTGACAAAGCGGGGATGTGTGATAAATATGATTAACTTATGGAAATATAGCATGGGGCCTCCGGGTCTGTAGATATATTTCAGGGGCCCCATGATGAATAGGAGTAAAATGACATTTTATTTTTATAAGCTTTTTATAAGTAATATTTTACTTAAATTACTTAATTTATTTAAAAGTATTTAATTTGGAGAAGGGGTCTTAGAAGAAGGGGTCACCAGAATGCAAAAAATAAGATCCCCTCCTTTAGGTGGATGTTACATTCTTTAGATATCAATCCCTACCCAATTGTGTTCCACATATGCTTGTCAGGTCTAAAAAGACAGCCCAGAACCCTTTAGGTTCCCTAAGGGCCTAATCTGTGGTCTGGATTCCCCAGGGAAGAGCTTTAGAGACTCAAGTGCCTGGGATGTACAATGACACTTGAGTCAACAGACAGCAAAATACCAATAGACACAGTTGTTAGTGCATGGATCCTTTCAAATTTTTATATAAAGATATTTTAGCTCCAACAGCATACATGGTTACTGGAAATTTAGTCCAGGTAATATCTCTAATCTTGACATGAGGAAAAGGAAGGTCAAGGGAAAAAAAAAGTTTCCTTATAGTTATACTTTTAGCTAGAACACAGAATAATTCCTCTTTTATACCCTTACACATATGATTTTTTTAAAATTTTGGTATATTTAGTTTGATTAGGGGATTAAACTCCCTTCTTTAGGAAGAACTAGCCCTAAGCTAAGCCAGACCAATATAGATGGCCTCTTATCTTTAGATTACATGTAGATTTAATAGCAGATAATTCAGAAGAATAAAATACTCATAAGGTTTTTCCAAAGGTTAAATTTCCCTTTCTAGCAGAAAGTAGAATTGACCAGAGGCTAAATTCCCTTTTCTGGCAGCTGAAAGAAAGATTGGTCAGAGGTTGCTAATTTTTTTTTTCCGGTCTTAGTGGTTAAGCCCTTTTTATCTTGAGCTAAAGTCCAACTTGAGTAATGGACTCTAAGGAAGATGGGGGGTAAGTGATAATCCCTGACTACAAGTTCCTCTTTCCCAGTGCACTTTCTGCTAACAAAAGGTACCACGTATCACCTGGAGAAAAGGAAGTCTGGCATAAGATTAAGAAAATCTAAGAGAAGCTAACTAATCAGATGACCTGTCTGGTCCAATTAAATTATGTTCAAAATAAATTTCTGTCATTTTTCCAATTCCTCTTTTTTTGTTTTAAAAACCGTCTCTGTAAATCACTCCTCTCTCTGACCGGGTCATTTCTAATATCTAAAAAAAATTTGAGATTAAAGGCTATCTTACTTACCCAGTGAATTCTATGCATTGAGATTTCTGTAATTATTTTGATGGCTTTGGTTCCTTTATTGTACAAAATAATCTTCACTAACATATTTGCCACACTCAATTTTTCCAGGAACAGAAGGACAAGTTTTAGTATCCACTAGACTGAATATAGTAATTTCATTTGCTCTAAAACATGCATAATGAAAGCTCATTTGGGGGGAGGGAGAGAAAGATTTAACTTAGGAATATTATTATAAGTTTCTGGTTTCTCAGGTAACATTCATCCTCTATCAAAAATGATTATTTGTCAATCATGCAAACTACAGATAAATTTACATTCATTCAAATAGTGTGGATTATTTTTATTCTCAAAATCACTCAATGAAATTATTCTTTGATTTCACATCTAGGTAGATGCAAGTGTTCAAGTCAGAATTGTTTTTAATGAGCAGAAATAACTCCTGACTTACTTATTCTTATAATCATAGGGTCTGGTTTAGAGCTGGAAGGAACTCTAAAGCCCAAAGTGGTTAAAGTGGTTTGTCCAAGGTCACACAGGTAGTACCAGTGCTGCAATTTGATTATCAAGCCCCCTGACTACAAATCCATTGCTTTCCTAACTCTACTCCAGGCAGGCATTGAGAAACAAGTTGATCTAACTTTTTCAGGGATCCCCTTGGGCAAGTTAATCCCAATTGCCTAAAAACAAAACATGAATAAATATTTTAGAAAACAATATCTGTAACAGCCCAACATTCTCTACTGGATCTGAGTGAGGATCACGTGTATAAATGCAAACATGTTGTAAGCTGTAATGTCCTGTACAAAACATTGTAAAATCTTGTAATTCTAATTTAATTCTCTAATTCTGATAATATCTATATAGCTACAAGGGTGTCTGCATTAGCAGACTTCTAAAAAAAATTATCATATACAAATTCTTCATCTGCTGCTAGGATGCCAAGGAATAGCATACCAACTTCGACATTTAAGTGCTATCTTTGAGGAAATTGCTTATCTTGAACAACAATTACTAGAGTGGTTTTTTTTTTAAATCATAAAATAAACAGCAGCTCCCACAATGCTTTGCCATGTTTATAGTCTGTTCTAGGGCATAAGTGTTTAAACTCAAATAGAAAGAGAGACCATTAACTCATACATAACAATCTTTGCAGAATGCATATTAACTTAGAAATTCACATTTATTCATTTTTTGTTACTATATCAACACATTAAAATTTGATAGTAACTCCATGTTTTTAACAGTATTTTATTTTCTCTCAATTAGATGTAAAGACAATTTTTATAACATTTTGAAGAACTACATTTTATTTTGGTTTGGGTCACATTTAAGGGTGTTATAAGCTGCCATCTTTGTCCTAAGGTATTCCTAAATTAATTGAAAATGGGAACAATTACTTGACCATAAGTTTCTAAATAGTGAACCCCATTCTAATAGAAAGGAACACGAAGGAAAGTTTCCTTTTATTCCCATTTCATACTGAAACTGGCCACCTTGTTCACATGTTTGCAGAAATCCTTTCTACTTTAAACTCTGCCTTACAAACACACGGACTGAAATCACAGAAGTTATATACTTACAAACTTGAGAAGAAAAGTGTTTTCTCGAAGAGCTCCAATACATCCTGCAAATCCTAAAATGAACATAACTCCCCCTACAACCAGGAACAGCCAAACAGGATCAAAACCTCCCAAGTCTGTGATTGAAGAGATATTTGACAGCACTCCCTAAGAGGGGGAAAAAAAAGAAACAAACAAAAATAGATGAAACATGTGAGTTCTGGTTTTATGTGCTGGTTTCATGGGTTTTTTGTTTGTTTTTCAATTCACAGAACAAAAATCATGTACCTCTCACCATTCTGAAATTTTTCTTGATCTACCTGGATTCTCTCCATTTTCAAATTACTATCTCTGACACATAGCAGTTATATGACCATGGTCACAATTAATGCTGTTGTGCCTCATTTTCCAAATCTGTAAAATGGGAGAATTGTAAAATGGCTTCTAAGATCTTTTTCAGATCAAATTTATGGTTCTATGTTGTATACTCAACACAAGATCCTTGAGTTTTCATTTTTCAATTCCCAGATTTTATATAGGATGGTGCCTTTTAAGAGAACAGATCTTCAAAAAATGCTATTTGAATTAAACTGAACGGAATTGATTTGTTTTACAGAGCAAAAGAGATCTCATGCTGGCCAGCCAGACAATGCCCTTGGAAGAGGCAGACACTAATGAGAGAAGAAGGCTCAATGAAGATTTCTTAGAAATGAGACAGAAATATAAATTATCCAATAATTATTGCTCTTGTTCAGTCGTGTCCAACTTTTTGTGACTCTATTTCACATTGTTTATTTTTTGGCAATGATACTGGAGTGCTTTGCCATTTCTCTTTCCAGCTCATTTTACAAATAAGGCAACTGAGGCAAGTGACAAACCCAGGATTATATAGCTATGAAGTGTCTGAGGCCAGATTTGAACTCAGGAGGATGAATCTCCCTGCTTCCAGGCCTCTAACAATTAGGGCTATGGAACAACAAACCATGGTGTTTCAGTGAGCAAGGAGCTCTCTATCACTAGAAGCATTGAGGAAGTACCTGGATTTGACCCAATTACCAGGGACATGGTTGTAGGAATGCCTATACTGGGTTGAAAACTAAACTTGGTGACTGCTAAGATTTCTTACTGGGAAGTTGGGTGGTACAGTAGATAGAGCACTGGGGCTACAGTCAAGAAGACCCGAGTTCAAATCCAGCCTCAGACACTTACTAGCTGAGTGATCCCAGGCAAGACACTTAACCCTCTTTGACTCAGTTTTCTTATCTGTAAAAATGAGCCAGAGAAAGAAATGGCAAATATCCAATATCCTTGCCAAGAAAACCCCAAATGGGGTCACTAAAAGTTGGCTACAACTAAAAATGACTGCAGAATAACAAAAGACTTTATATGTTTTGTACAGGACATTACAAGTTGCAAAATGTTTGCATTTATACACATGATCCCCAGATCCAGTGGGGAATGTTGGACCATTATAGATATCCCTATATTTTTAAAAAATAAATTTTTGACTTGCCCAGGGTCACACAGCTAGCAAGTGTTAAGTGTCTGAGGCCATATTTGAACTCAGGTCCTCCTAACTTCAGAGCTGGTGCTTTATCCACCATAAAATCTAACTGCCCTTAGATATCCCTCTATTCACTTAATACTCAGAGGTCAAGAGTCCCCAGGTCTCGTAGCTGGCCAAGGTCCAGCCCGAATCAAGGACTCTGACTAACTTTCCCTCTTAGGAGATTTTTCTTTTATAACTCACTAAGGCAGGACCCACATTCAGATAATTCCTAAGGACTGATTCACAGCCTGTGCCTTTAAAATTAAAGTCTAGTGGAAAATGGAAACAATTATTTGGGCGAACCAAGTATATCTACCTTGTTAGATAGATAGATAGATAGATAGATAGATAGATAGATAGATAGATAGATAGATAGATAAATGAATAAATAAATAAATAAATTAGTGAATGAATGAATGAATGAATAAATAAATATCTGTTAATCTCAGAGAAACTACTGAAATATGACAGAAGAGTCAATACCCAAGTCACTAAGTTTCAGGGCAGTTTTATCCTCTCCACATTTTGGCCCTTTTGAGCAATCTCCTCTGAATACTTACTCTTAGAGCAGCCTGCAGGAGTAGTTTTAATTGAGAGAAAGTCCCCATGTTGCCATGGAAACAGCAGCCAGTGTGGTCTGACTGGCTTGTTATTTCTCCAGCACTTAAAATTTCAATATATCAAAGGCAGGGAGAGGGACAACTCCATAAAGAGCGGCAACAATTACTCCCGATATAATCTGGAACATGGACCGTGTGCAAGGGACTGGTCTCAAGTCAAGTCTAGGATAACTGTATGGAAGCCAGAATCCCAGGCCAAAGTTTCTATTCTTTAGCCCTATCTGAGATGGAGATGAAATTCACAGCTTCGCTGCTTCCTTTCAAGCTTACAAACTTTCCAGTCCCCAAAGAGCATTTTTTCCTATCTCTGGTTAGAAAATGGGATTGAGCAGTAACTAAATTTATTCCTAGTAATAAAACCTTTGGGTTTCAAGATGGCTAGTTAGCTGCCCTCATTAGCCCTTGCTGGGGCAGTGAATTGTGGGATAGGAGCCATCAGCATGGGACTCTGCATTTTGCTGAGAGTTTGACAGGTGAAAATGAAGAGTTAGAAAAAGCCTGCTGGAAACTCTTGTATTTGTAGCTTGTGACAACAAAAACAACTAATGAGAAAACTTCTAAGTCTATACTCTGGTGACTACTGGAAGCTTGGGAATTCAAATAACAAGAAACCCTCTGGAAAAACAGATACTGCAATATTAGGAATAAAGGGGTGAAAAGTCAAGTGTCTACTTAACTTTGTAAAGAGTTCACATTCAAAAGAAAACTGAGACAGGTGATCTCAATTTAATCTTCACCTCTCTTTACCCAGTTATCTTGTACCAAAAGTCAGTGTTTCCATGGAGTCAATTTGTGAATGGTTTTTATTCATGGTGGAATAAGAAAGGATAATCATGAATTTCTTTCTGCTTTGTTTTTCCTTCACCAATAAACTTAATTCTACATATCAATATTTACATCATACATATATATATACACATACATATATATGCATGTAGACATATATAATATATACAATATACCAAAATTTATGAGATGCAGCCAAAGCAGTAGTCAGACAAAAAAAAAATTTATATACTTGAAAAATATATTAATATGAGAGAAAAGGAGAGAATACAATAGCTATAAATATAACAGATCAAAATTTATGAGATGCAAGCCAAAGCAATAGTCATAGAAAAATGTATATCCTTGAAAGAATATATTAACATGAAAGAAAAAGAGAGAAATTAATGAGCTGAGTTTGGAGTTAATGAAATTAGAAAAATTAACATTATTATTGTTCAGTTATATCCAATTCTTCATGACCCTATTTGGGGTTTTCTTGGTAAAGATACTACAGTGGCTTGCCATTCTTTTTCCACATCATTTTACAGACAAGGAAACTGAACAAATAGGGTTAAATGACTTGCCCAGAGTCACACAGTTAGTATGTAAGTGTCTGAAGCCAAATTTGAAGTCAAGAAGATGAGTTTTTCCAACTTCAGGCCTCATACTCTATCCACTGTGCCAATTAGCTGCCCATATTGTACCAAGAGTAAATATAATAAAACTTCAAAAAGGAAAAAGGAATAAAAGAAACATTGAAATTTTTAAAGAAAACTAAAGGCTTTTTTTTAAAGATCAATATTTTCTCCTTATAAATAAGCAGCAAATTTAAATAAAATGAAGGTGAATAATAAAACAACTAAAATCTAAAAGACATATAAAAAACATTCATTTCCCAATAGATAAATCACCAAAAGATATGTTTAGGCATTTCACAAAGGAAAAAACAAAATTGTGAAAATAACCACCACCAAAAAAAAAAAAAGGTTTGAATTACTCACTATCAAAGAAATACAAATTAAAACAATGCTGAAACATGACCTCCTTCAGTATTCTGGACCTCTTAACTTTCCAAGTTTGGAACACCTTCTACTAATGCTGAATTCAAGAAGCCCTAGACAGTTATCTATAAAATGATAGCCAAAAAATTCATTACACATTGGCCAATTTGGTGCCAAAATGCCACCTTACATACATTAAATTGCTAAATACACACACACACACACACACACACACACACACACACACACACACACACACAGAGTCTCTTGTCCTCTTTTGCTTTAACAAAAGACAGGAAACTTAGGTGGGACTTTTCAATTTGGAACACCTGAATAAATTATAGTATATAAAGTGATGGAGTATTGTTATGCCACAAAATTATAAATATGGGTTCAGAGAAATTTTAGAACTTATTTATATGAACTGATCTAGACTAAATTAAGCAGAACAAAAATAATAATTTATACAAGGAGAACATTGTAAAGGAAAATAACTGCTATAAAGATAAGAACTTGTGATCAACATAATAACCAATCACAACAGCAGAAAACTGATAAAGCTTTCTACCTCTTTGTAGAAAGGTAATGGACCTTAAACAAGGGAAAGGGATCTGTATGTGCAAGAATGTTTGTGGCAATCTTCTTTGTAGTGGCCAGAAACTGGAAACTACGTGGATGCCCATCAACTGGAGATTGGCTGAATAAATTGTGGTATATGAATATTATGGAATATTATTGTTCTGTAAGAAATGATCAACAGGATGATTTCAGAAAGGCCTGGAGAGACTTACATGAACTGATGCTGAGTGAAATGAGCAGGACCAGGAGATCATTATACGCGGCAACAACAATACTATATGATGATCAGTTCTGATGAACGTGGCCCTCTCCAACAGTGAGATGAATCAAATCAGTTCCAATAAAGAAGTAATGAACTGAACCAGTTACACCCAGCGAAAGAACTCTGGGAGATGACTATGAACCACTACATAGACTTTCCAATTCCTATATTTTTGTCCACCTGCATTTTGGATTTCCTTCACAGGCTAATTGTACACTATTTCAAGTCCGATTCTTTTTGTACAGCAAAATAACTGTTTGCACATGTATACATATATTGTATTTAACTTATACTTTAACATATTTAACATGTATTGATCAACCTGCCATCTGGGGGGGAGGGGAAAAATTGGAACAAATGGTTTGGCAATTGTCAATGTTGTAAAATTACCCATGCAAACATCTGGTAAATAAAAACGGAAGGAAGGAAGGAAGGAAGGAAGGAAGGAAGGAAGGAAGGAAGGAAGGAAGGAAGGAAGGAAGGAAGGAAGGAAGGAAGGAAGGAAGGAAGGAAGGAAGGAAGGAAGGAAGGAAGGAAGGAAGGAAGGAAGGAAGGAAGGAAGGAAGGAAGGAAGGAAGGAAGGAAGGAAGGAAGGAAGGAAGGAAGGAAGGAAGGAAGGAAGGAAGGAAGGAAGGAAGGAAGGAAGGAAGGAAGGAAGGAAGGAAGGAAGGAAGGAAGGAAGGAAGGAAGGAAGGAAGGAAGGAAGGAAGGAAGGAAGGAAGGAAGGAAGGAAGGAAGGAAGGAAGGAAGGAAGGAAGGAAGGAAGGAAGGAAGGAAGGAAGGAAGGAAGGAAGGAAGGAAGGAAGGAAGGAAGGAAGGAAGGAAGGAAGGAAGGAAGGAAGGAAGGAAGGAAGGAAGGAAGGAAGGAAGGAAGGAAGGAAGGAAGGAAGGAAGGAAGGAAGGAAGGAAGGAAGGAAGGAAGGAAGGAAGGAAGGAAGGAAGGAAGGAAGGAAGGAAGGAAGGAAGGAAGGAAGGAAGGAAGGAAGGAAGGAAGGAAGGAAGGAAGGAAGGAAGGAAGGAAGGAAGGAAGGAAGGAAGGAAGGAAGGAAGGAAGGAAGGAAGGAAGGAAGGAAGGAAGGAAGGAAGGAAGGAAGGAAGGAAGGAAGGAAGGAAGGAAGGAAGGAAGGAAGGAAGGAAGGAAGGAAGGAAGGAAGGAAGGAAGGAAGGAAGGAAGGAAGGAAGGAAGGAAGGAAGGAAGGAAGGAAGGAAGGAAGGAAGGAAGGAAGGAAGGAAATGGACTAGAGGTGAAGAATAAGAACAATGAATTAGAAAAATAATAAGAAATAAATAAAAATAAAGAAGAATACATGAATTTTCAGAAATACCAATTGTGTGAATGCTTTGTAGGACTATGCTTAATAATTACAAGGATGAGCTCTTTATTTGAAGGAAGGGAGTACGGAAAGAGATAAGCAGAAGGTAGTAATATAGATTAGGAAGGAAGGAAAAAAAAGATCTGAAAAAGAAGAAAATAACTTTTTAGATATGTAGAGTAGAAGAACATTCATAAGGGATCACCAACAAGACAATATTGAACCCATGCATTTTTCTTTTTTCTTTTTTTGTTGAGGCAATTGGGATTAAGTGACTTGCTCAGAGTCACACAGTCAGGAAGTGTTAAGTGTCTGAGACCACATTTGAACTCGGGACCTCCTGACTTCAGTACTGGTGCTCTATCCACTGCGCCACCTGGCTTCCCTGAACCCTTATAAACAAGCAACTACAGTGATGTAGGCCAAACAGTAGAAATAGCTGATTTGGTATTCATTTAAGGGACAGATTCAGCATTAATATTGGATCACAAATGAAAACAGTGGCCTACATCACTACAGTTTTGAAATAGAAGACAATTTCCCTGGGTATTTTATACTCTATATAGAAATTTGTGGATATAAGAAACAAAATTTAAGTAGTTTTAAAACTAACAAACTGAAGTTTTTAGATTACAAATGGATTTATCTAATGATTCAGGAGCCAAATCTTTCCTCTAATCTATGGAGATGCTGGGAGTCTGAGTCACCATTCTTGGCATTTGGAACTGATTTTAACTGTGTGTGTGTGTGTGTGTGTGTGTGTGTGTGTGTGTGTGTGTTTAACACATTTTTTTTTACATTTAATTTTCACAATTTAATTATGGCTGAGGGGTCTACAATGTGAGATAATAGAATCTCCCATTTGCTGAGGAGCTGAAGACTGAAAAGATGCACAGAAGGGAGTTTTAAGAAGTATCCTAAGACCAGTTCCAATGATCTTGTAACCATCTACTCCCAAAGAGGGGACTGTGGGAACCAAGTGTGGACCACAACATAGCATTCTCAATCCTTTCTCATTTTTTTCCTTTTTGATCTTATTTTTCTTGTGCAACAAGCTAATTGTATAAATATGTATACATAATGGATTTAATATATATTTTAACATATTTAACATATATTAAATTATTTACCATCTAAGGAAGGGGGTGGAGGAAGGAGGGGAAAATTTGGAACACAAGGTTTTGCAAGGGTCAATGTTGAACAATTATCCGTGCATAAGGTTTTGAAAATAAAAAGTTTTAATTAAAAAAGAGAGAGAGAGACGTATCCCAAGAACTGGGATGGGGGGAGGAGGGGTTGCTGGCCCTCTCTCTAGCCTGCCAAGTGACCAAGAGCACATGCAACTAAAGTATGTAGTCTACCAAGACAAGACAAAACCTATTTTGGAATTGCTTCTTTGTTTGTTTTTGGGGGGATCTTAAGCTAAATAGTACCTATCTTTAAGATGAACATGCTCAGGATTGAAGATAACTGCAAATTTGAGAGATCTGGAGGTTCTGGATCCAATTATAAAAGTGTTTAGTTGCAGGAATGGCAATGAGGAAAACTTCTGAAATGGAGAGAAGGAAAACCAACAAAAGGACTGGCAGTTTTAGTAACAGATATGAATTAAAGTGATATATAAAATGTCTTTTTAACATGTAAATGTAAGCAGTCTTCAGTGCTACTTTATGTTCTGACAACCTTAAGTAGAAGCCTCCCAGCAGATTGTACTAGTGTTGGTTTTAAAAGTTACTTGCTTGGGCATTTTTTTTAACCTTTAGTCTTTTTTTGTATGTGTGTAATAAATTACTTGTCTCATATTTAATTGAGATTATACATTGAGTGCTGTTTTGTTAACTTCTCATTAGAGAGGTCCTAGACATAGATTATAAGTAAAATTGTCCTTAAGTTTCTTAGGTGGGGACTGACTACACCAAAAAGTCTGAGAACAGAAAATTTAATCCCTCTCATGAGACATGGGCTGCCCAAGACTGAATCTGGTCCAAACCCCATGCTTGGGTCCAAAACAAGAGTGCTCCTTTCAGCGTGAAGGCAGTGCCTTGTTACACTATGCCCGGTGGGCCCAGGAACAGTTTCTTGAGTTCAAACAGGCATAAAGTTGCTGCCCGTTCACATTATCTTTATGCATGCTGGAAAGTTTTGCTTTCTTCTCTTATCAGAAATAGAAAAGAAATTCTCAGATAGCTCTCAAGGCCTCAATAATTCTTCTTCATTTATATCACAGAAAGATTTCTTCTTGGGGGAAGCTCAAGGCAAATAGCTTCTGCCTTCTCCACTCTTTTTCCTCAGTAAAATATGAGATAGAAAGCAAAGTATTCTGCTGGAAGAGGAACAAGAATAATATATGGAAGAGAAGAAAAAAATATACAACAGAACTCTAGTCAATTCACAAAAGAATAAAAAGACTACCTTCTGTCTGTAGAGGGTTGGATTAGATAATGTCAAATTGATGGTGGCCCTAGTCAGTCATTTCAGCAGCGAGGGAGAGCGATGGCTAACTAAGAAAATACAGGATAGAAAGGATTGGGGTTTGATAATGCACAAGTGGAGACAGGACAAGGGGCTAATGGTGGATTCCAAGGTTGAAATGGTTAAAGGGGCTAGATGGAAGTCAAACTCTTATTTTTTTTTCTTTTTTGTCTTTTTTTTTTTGGCTGAGGCAATTGGAGGTTAGGTGACTTGCCCAGTATCACACAGTTAGGAAATATTAAGTGCCTGAGATCAAATTTGAATTCAGGTCTGAAGTCAGGAGGACTGATTGCACCATCTACCAGCCCCGGGAAGTCAAATTCAATAAAGTAAGGGCTTGGGAATGTGAGGGGTACAGAGACAAGAATTAGTTAATCACACTGTTGAGAAGAGAAATACTCATTTAGGAGGAAAAAAATATATGATGGGAAAAATGAAAAATAGAGGAAATGGATTACTATTACTAATGAAGATTTACATATAAGAAAGAGCAAAAAACCAAAAAAGCTACAAATATACAATTGTAAAACATGACATAATATAAAACAACCCAAGTGTTACTTAAGTAACATATTCTACAAATATTTAAACTATCCCACCTCTCCTCCTCCCAGGAAGAGTACAGTGAAAAGCTGAAACCTTGATGAAGGGTGTACGTCAGAATATGAACAAGAATGATAAAGGTTAGAAATCATGGGTGAGTTAACTAATGGAAAGAATATTCAAACCCAAGGAGATTACTGATTCATCAAAATACAAATATATCATTAAGAAACCCAAAATTTTAAAACCTCATAGAATAAAATGAGACATTATAACACTTGTAAACATTGCGACATAAAATTCACATAATAGAGAGTAACGAGATCATTTAGTGAAAAAAAGAAAATGGTTCTGGGATCTTAGGAAAGTAGAATCAATCTGATTTCCAATTAAGCTTCAGAGAGCTATATTTCCCCTACACTAAAATGTGATTAAATTTAATGTGAGAAGGAAATTCCCAGTTATGAAGAGCAAGGCCTGGAGGCATCCATGCATGATGCCCCAAACTGAGGATTTGAGACCCTTATCCTGATTATTCAGAGCAGTAGCTGCTCATTCCCATTCTACAAGAATATCATGTAAGTAGAGGAATTTTTGGAACATCTTCACAGAATTGATCTAAGCTCATATAACTGAGTCAGCTTTTTGTTCAAGTTAACTGGAACCCTGTTTCAAGTGTCTCCTATTTGAATCATAGTCAGCTGAAGAAGAAATGTGGGCTGTGGGTTCTAATCAGATCTACCACTGATCTCGGGAAGTCACCCAACCTCTCTAAATTTTGATTCCTTATTTATAAACTGGCTGGCTTTCTTAGGTCATTTCCAGCTCCAAACCTGTGGCCTACAAACCCTGACTTCTCTTGTGATTAAAATTACTAAGCATTTAACATCAATGGCCCTCATTTTCCTTATCATAAAAATAATTCCAAATACTGTATGAATTTAACAGGAAGGAACTCCAGACCATATAAACAAAGCAAATGACAATGACTAAATCAAAGCGTAAGAAAAAAATAAATAATCATCCACAGGAAGCCAAGAAGAAAAGGCGTCTCTTTGGCTAAAGTCTTTCCGAGTATCCTTTTCCTACTGTTCCTGCCTGACTCTCAGTATTATTTTCCAGAATAATCTATTATTATTATTATTATTGAGAAGAAAAAGAATCCTTTTACCCAAGTAACTTCTAGCTCACACCTAAAATTAACATTCTTCCACTCTAATTAATATCTTACTAACAGCACTATTTTTCTTTTAAACTCAGGGAAAAACAAAACAAAACAAAACCAGACTCTGTCTCTTGACCTGACTCTAATGGGGTATGGGATCCAATCAAAATGAACCATGATTGTTAATATTCTCA
Organism: Sminthopsis crassicaudata; assembly: GCF_048593235.1. NCBI lineage: Eukaryota > Metazoa > Chordata > Mammalia > Dasyuromorphia > Dasyuridae > Sminthopsis > Sminthopsis crassicaudata. The sequence continues at coordinate 146,464,496 of NC_133622.1, forward strand.
GTTAAGCTTGATGAATGTAGGAGGAGTTAGGCCATAAACATGACTACTAATTTAAATCAGTCAGTTTTTTTAAAGTGCGTATTAAGCACCTATTATGTGACAGGCATTGAGATGAGTACTGGGGAGGAGAATAGCCTTTTTATTCTACCTACTATGTGTCAAGCACTGCAAGTGTTAGGGAAGGAAAGAGGAGAAGGAATAAGCATTTATATTATACCTGCTGTGTGCCAGGCAATGTGCTAAGTACTGTTTATAAATGTTACCTCATTTGATCTCTCAGTACTCAGAAGAATATAGGGAGAGCTATCAAGGCTCAGTAGTGATCTGCAGGCTTGTGTGATGACATTATCTGTAAATAAGATATTCCTTTAAAAATAGTTACTTACATTTGGAATGATGCCCCTGAAATTACTGGATGAATCAAACCCTTTGACCTAGTAATATCACTACTAGGTTTGTACCTCAAAAAGATCAAAGAAAGAAGAAAAGAACTCATTTACACAAAACTATTTACAGCAGGTCTTTTGACAGTAGCTCCAAAAGGGAAACAAAGAAGGTACCCACTTATTAACAGTTAAAACTAATGTATCATATTAATATAATGAATTCTTATTATGCTATATGAAATGACTAAAAGAATCTAAGGAGTAAGCAGAACTAAAATGATTTATAAAATGATAATATTATAGAGAAAACTATCAACTGTGAAAGATTTTAGAACTCTAAATCAATACAGTGACCAAGGACTGAAGATGAAACATGCCACCCCATTGCTGCCAGACAGGTGATAGATTACAATACAAAATGAGATATATATGGTAGGGTACAGTCAAGTGTGGAAATTAGTTTAGCCAGAGTATGTACTTTTTTAAAAATCATATTTGTAATATGGGTTTAATCTTTTGGTTTTTAATTTTGTTATTGCGGCTGACATTAAAAGGGAGGACAGTAAAAGGGAAAAATAATGCCTATTAACTTGACTTAATGTTTTTTAAATCCTAAATGGAAATTTCCATTTGCAACTGGTTTATCTATAGGAATGAAGGGGGGCAAAGAAAGGAATGAATGATGGAAAGGAAATGATTATTTCATTCTTCTAATCGTTTTTCTTATAGAACTTAATCCCATTTTTTTTTCAGAATTGTAGAGTACTAAAAAAAGATTAATTATGTGGTGAAAGAAAGAGCTAAATTAGGTTATTCCACTAATAACTGAACAGAAAATGGAAAGTGAACTTATTGGAGGGACCCAATAATTCACACTGTCATAGATTGCCTGGTATGGATGAGTTCTGATCTGCATCAATGCAGGAAATTCAAATTCAACCAAATTCATGAATCACTGAGCCACTGGAGTATTTGAGAGTAGAGTTCAACCAATGTAGTAAGCAAAATCATCGACTTCAATTCAGCTCTGGGTTACTGACCCTTGCACCAGAGATTTAAGGCAATCAATCTCTAACATTGAATGACCTAGAATACTGGAGGCTACCATTAACTGACAAAATGTTTCATATAATTGGAAAAACAACAGATTGGCCAAAGTTCTCTGTAATGTTTCAGATAAATGGGATCACAAACAAAGCAGTTTTGTGCTATTACATTCTTCATCCTATTAAACACTTCAGCAACTAATGGCAAAATCTAGGCCTACTGGGAAATAATGACTATATTTCAAAAAAATTATAATCAGCCTTAAATATCAACAAAATAAATGTTTTTAAATTAATGGTTTATATTTGAATAAATAAATCTCAATACAAGAAATATCCTCCTAACACTCTGTGAGTCACTCTCTCTGAGGCTCCATCACTTTGTTCAGATAATCAAGCTCTGTTCTCCTGGCTTATAAGAAAATAACAAAAATACTTTGTAAGTTTTTTCAAATCTCTTCATGTCTTTTAGAATTATTAATCTATATTATATTACACTACTACATGCCTACAGTTTAATTCGGCCTATCATTGACATGTTTGGTTATTTACAGTTTTATCTTCCCTCCCCAATTGTAAAATAATGTTTGTATGTTATATTCTCTATTAAAGGTCAAAAGGCATGATTTAAAAAATATATATATTTACAATGTATAGCAATGTTTCTTTCCCCAAAAAGATTTCAAGTTCAACTTCACTGGGATTGTACAAGTCTATCTGTTTCCCCACAACCTGTTAGTACTGACTGTTTGTACTTTTTGTCATTTTAGTTTATTTGGTGATTGTGAGGTGGTACCACAGTTATTTTAATTAACATTTTAAGTAACTGAACATTTTTTCTCAAGAGATCAACTATATGTTCTTCTCTGAAAACAGTACGCTCACATCCTTCTAACTGTACAATTAGATACTGTGTTGTCCTTGAATATTTTTAACAATGACAAAGTTTTTTTTTGAGATTTGCTTTGTTTTTATTAGAAAAAATACTTAGGCAAGGGCTACAATCATCTGTCAATTATGAATGACTTACAAGGACATGAAGCAATAAAATAAAAATGCAGAGATAAATTATATATCCAATTATTGGCAATTTCATAACAAATTTAAAATAACAATGGAGATTGTAGGTTACTTTATAGATACAGAATAAAGGAGCAGATGAAGTGTTCCAGCACAAGAACAGAAACCAAAAGAAAAATCTAAAAGAAAAAAGATATGTCACATTGCTAAAGAGCTTATGTATAATATTCTTATTAAACAACCTTTCCCTAATGTCTTACATTAGTAGTGCTGTAATTGTACTTTATTTCATTTCATGACTCATTATTTCTAGAGCTTGGTACCCACTGGTACCAAGAAGGCCTCTCATGTTTAACCAAAGGGTTAATTCTAAATTCTTGAATGACAAAGTTTTTGGTCACAATTTTATTCATCATATTGGATATGCCCAATAGTTTGTATCTCAGATGATTTTCTGGAATTTCCTAAGTAAACCATCATGGAATTAGCAAAAAGGAACAGCTCAATTTCTTCGTCTATCTTTGGATCTTTAATTTCTTTCTCTTGTCTTATTACTATTGGAAGCATTTCTATAACTATATGAAACAATAAGGGGGAGAGTAAGTATCCTTGTTTTGTTCCTATATTTATTGGGGAAGTTTCTATTGGATCCCCACCCAATTATACTTACACTCTTTTATTCTTTCCACTATGATTTTATAACTAACTAGCTGTCTTTATAGAAAGACACTGTGTACCAGACTATGTATGTGTTGGTAAGTTAATTTGCAAGTATCTTTTATTGTTATAAAAAGAATTTTTAAAAATTTCTTTCCATGACATTTGACTGTGATATGCGACATATGAATGTAATTTTTTTGTTTTGGCTGAGGCAATTGGGGTTAAGTGACTTCCCCAGGGTCACACAGCCAGGAAGAGGTGAATGTAAATAATTTTAAGAGTTTATCTTGAAAGAGGACAACCTTGCTAATTAATTGTTTGAAATATTGTTTAGACTGATTTCTTCTAGGTATAGAATTATACTGTCTGAAAATGCTATTTTGACCTCTTCATTTATAATTAAGATATATAATCCTGCTAAAATTGTTTTCTAATTTCACTGTGATCACTAATATTTTCAATTATCATGTAAAATAGGAGTGGAGTAAAGACATTCATTGTTTAATAATGAACCTTAGTTTCCTCAGTCATTTCATCTTTCATCCACCAAATAACTTAATTTCAATTAGTATTTTTCTGTTTGTCCATGGTATGTCATATTGCATCTTACTTTCAAGTGGGTCCATCTAATTATAAGAATGAAAAATCCCTCCATTTTATATGTTCTTTCTATTTTTAAGCATGAAGTAGTATTGGGGTTTTTTTTTCCAGGTCAGTTGTCATCTATTGATATCATCTATTGACAGTTATATGTCAAGTTTTACATTTAATTATTTTGTATGTATTTGTATTTATTCAGTATATATGCACGTACACATATACAAATGCATGCTTATTTCCTTAGAATACAAACTTCTTAAGTAAAAAGTATTTTAGCCTATGTATTTATAACCCCATCTAACATAGTACTTGGTACATAGTATGTGCTTAATAAATACATATGATTGGTTGATTATTATATTGACAGCTTTTCTGATGTTGAATAATCCTGCCATACTTGGTAAAAAAGACTACTTTGTCAAGTCATAATGAATAATTTTTATTTTTTAATGAATGGCTATTTAGCTGCCTTTTAAATATATACACACCCATACCCACACCCACACACCATTTTATTGTATTCATTTAAAATGGTCTGTAGTTTGCTATGTTTAAAATTAATAATGAATTTGCTTCAGAAAAATGGTCTCTCCTCTTCAAACTTTTAAAAAAGTTTACCCCAAAACTTATCTAAACCAGGTAATTCTATGGATTAATTTATTAATTCTTAATTCTTGCTGAGACAACTTGAATTTTCATACTTAGTATTTCCTGATGATACCATCAAGTAACAGGCGTTTTAATTTGGTTTCCTTTTGTACCAATCAGTTTAGATTCTGCATGAGAAGAGAGGGACTTAAAGAAATAAGCTGTAAAAACTATCCTTACATATGTTTTGAAAAAAAAAGCTTCAATTAAAAAAAATTAGGTGTGAAACAAAGGTGTGAATCCACCATGGAAGTCAGGGGATAAACCTGGCTGTCAAATGGAGAGATTGATGAATGTTAGCACTTATCTATTCTGCTTTAGGGTGGGCAAAGCACTCTGCAAATATTTCATTTTAATCAGCATCCCCTGGGAAGCCCCTTGGCTCCTAAGTTGTGGAGGTGAGAAGAAAAGAGATGGAGAAAAGCTTGGCCCAGACTGCAGAACTGGGCATGAAGCACCTGCGTGGAGTCGTCAGCCTTCAGAAGGGAAATTAACTGCACTGAGACAAGTTCAGCAGCAGCTGTACCAGCTGTGCCTCCGGCCCTCCCACTGCCCAGAGACTTAAATCCTTAATTGTTTGTGTACTGTTGTGGGGAAGGTGGCATTTTTAGGTAGTTGAAATGTTTTTTTTTTTAATTTAACATCACGATTATACGTATTAGGTGCTGAATCCAATATTGGTCTGAGCACCAAGTAGCACTGAAAAGTAACCAATGTTGCTCCCAGTGCTTCTGTTCTTGCTCTCATAAAAAATTTGTTTAAGCCCCAGTTATTAGGAAAGCTGATCCTTCCAGCTGTGACCCAATTCAGGGATTTACCTTTTAGGTATTTTCTAAAGTAAATGTCACTTTATTGGACTCAGTGGGATTGACTGATTTCCTGGGCTGCATCTGAGCTCTGCGGGGACCCTCTGCCCAGTCACCCTGAGCTGGCTACTCAAAAACTGTCTGTTTTAGAAGTTAACCCAAAGGGTTTCAACAACATGCCCTCTGGAGTTACCATGGCAACCACACAGCATCCTCTTCAGAGCACACCAGGGTTCCTAGACTCATCAAATTATAAATTGGAGCCCAAGAATAAGGGATCAAAGAATGAAGTGATACAAAAAAACTCCCCAGGAGCAGAGAGGACAACTTCATTCACTGGGGGGTCATTCTATTGTAATGACAGAGGTGGAGGTGGGAGGTCCACATCCTAGCACTTGATTACCAGAGAAGGGTGAGGCTACTATAGAACCCAGTGCTTAAAATATTTTACTAATGAAACAGTTTAGTATAATCAAGCAAAAACAAATCAGCACATTATCCCCAAAAATGTGTAACTCATTCTGCACCTACAGTCTACCATCTCACTGTGGAGACACACTTTATTATCTCAAGTCCCAATTAATTATAGCATTGACCCAAGTCTCTGTGAGATCAAGTTGTTTTCTTACTTTTGATTATTTTACTTTGAATCAGCTCATAAATCTTCCTATGTTTCTCTGAATTCCTCATCTTTATTATTTCTTATGGGACAATAGTATTTCCTTACATTCATGTACCACATCTGTTGTTTTTAAATCTTTTTTATTTAAATAATATTTTATTTTCCCCAATTACCTAAAATAACTTTTAATATTTTTTAAGTTCCTACAATTATGCTCTTTAAGGTATATATTAGCCCTCAAAGGAAATTTCTTAGTTCTTTATTTGGCCACAGGATGAATCAAGGAAGGATAAAGGAAAAGATAGGTAGAAAGGTGACCAACCAAGCAAAATTTAAATTAATATTGAGCTAACTAGAATAGCTGTTCACTTAGTATCTTTCATTCTTTCAATTTAGCAAACAATAAAGATTTAACAGTATACGTTAATCATGGAAATTCGTGGATAGATAACATTCCATGGTACTATCATTTTTCTAAGAGAAAAAAATTACATTAATTATGGGTTCTACAGCCACTACAAAAATGGTTAAAACGTGAAAATTAAAACCCTAAATGAATGAAAGATAAAATAAAGGCCTGGAAAGGAGTAGAATTTTTAGAAGTGAATTATACTGCAAACTAAATGATTTCATTAAAACTATAATATTCACAATTTTCATATTTTCCTTCATTATACAGGACTTAAGATATGTTTTAAGAAACATTTTTTAATACTTAAAACAGTCAGCACCAAGTACTCATAATGTAAACTATTAATGTGAACTCCCACCACTCTATGTTGTTTCTTAAATTGTTACAAAGTGTTCCATACCATACATACATCTCTAATAATAGTTCTTACTTTCCGTACTATCAAAGACCCTCTTTAATTTTCCTCAATTTATCTAAACACCATGGTCTACTACAAAAGTATTTTTATTTTTTGAACACTTTTAAGTTCTGTAAGAGGGCTTTTTAGAAAAAGAAATCTATTATCTTCACTCACTAGCACTTAGAAGGTGCTTAGTAAAAGTTTGCATGGTTGATCTATCATTATTACTAACATTTATAAACTCTATTTTCTTTTTTAAAAATAATATTTTAAAAAACATGTATGTATATTTATGTGAACATATGTTTGCATGTAAGATATGTTAGTTTTCCAATAATTGTTTTGATGCCGCTGTCTATTAGGACCCTCTTTTTCAGTAGTCTTTAAAAAGATGGAATCAAATTATCTCTATTTGCTTATTATCAAATAGACTTCTTTATACTCAAGAAAACTGGAAAATATGGAACACAACACACTATTTGTAACCACCACCAAAATTAGGAATATAGTTATATTTAACTTACTTTTTCATTCCATGCCCACAGTCCAATTCCAAGAAATGCTATGCCCAAGAACTGAAAGAAACAAACAAAGCCATGTGAGTAGTGTTTATAGCCAATGTTTTTATATGCATAAACTGAAAATTCAACTTTTTCAGCAATACTTTTTTCACTTTGTCTAAAAAACCTTCTTTTTTTAGCAATATTGTTTTCTTTCTTTCATAGGGAGAGAAATCACAGAAATCATTTCACAATTAACCAGAATTAAATGAAGCAATTTGGGAGCCTTAGGATTATTTAAGTATCTGGAGATCCATCATTCTACTAGTTATGGACAAGTAACAAAAATCATTAATCCTGTCTAATGTTTCCAGATCCAATATGAGCAGTTATTGATCTGACCATAAGCTGTACTCCTAAAATATACAATCTTTGAAAGGAAATTGTATACATACACAGATAAACAGATCAAATTTTTGCATTAAAGTGTACTTTCCAAAAAAGCTTATTTCTTCCAATTAATAATATATATTTTTAAATTTTTTATCATAACTTTTCTCTCCTTATTTGTCACTTTCACTGAACATTCTCAATGAGAACATTTGCACAAATCAAAGCTGGTGGAAGACATATTCAGATCAATAAAGTATACTGTTTGGTTTTAGGAGTCATAATTTCCACTCATCTGCCCCCTTAACCTGTGCCGATGATTTAATTTATTTCATTCTCTGGATTAAGCAGAAGACTTCTGAAATGAAGAGTTACTTAATTCCTGATTTAAGGTCTGTTGTCCATGCTTGAAATTCACTCTTTCCTCATCTCTGGTTTCCTTCAATTCTTTCAAGTTTTAACTAAAATCCCATGAGAAGACTTTCTCGATTCCCTCTTAATACTAGTGTCTTCCCTGTTGATTTTCCTTAATTATCCTGCACGTAGCTTGTTTGTACCTAGTTATATGTAATTCTTCACATGTTGTTTACCCTATTAAACTATTAGCTCTTTGAGAGTGAGGACTGCCTTTTGCTTTTCTTTGTATTCCCTGCACTTAGTACAGGGCCTGACACATAGTAGATGCCTGCTGACTTGAGTTGAGTCAATGCACTCTAAACAGCATGTACAGAAGCCATCCCACTGTCCATTCAATCCTTAAATGAGATCATAGGATTTTAAATTTAAAGTGAAAAGGTATCTGAGAGTCTACCTAGATCAATCCTCTTCTTTTTATACATTAAGAAAAAAAAAAGCAGAAGCCCAGAAAGGGGACAGACACAAAATCTCAGAGGTAAATGAGAAAAGCAGAATTTGAACTAAGTCTTTTGACTCCAAAGCCTATGCACTTTCTACTGTATCTTATAATCTCTCATTATCACTCAGTAAAATGTGTACAAGGATTATGTGCAACAAGAATCCCAGAACACTTATTTTTATAATTATATATACATATATATACACATATATTATTTTGTAATCTATTATGTAATTTATTATATTTTTAAAATAACATTTTAAAACATTTTTAAAATATTATTGTTTGCCTCTGTTCTTAGGTCATACATATTTCCCAATGTATTCCCTTCTCCATCTGTCATTCCTTATAACAAAGAAGAAGAAAAAAGGGAAAAAGTTTGACAAAATTAATCAAGATAACCCCCAAAGTCTGACATACAATGTTATGGCCCCCATATCTGCCTCTGATGTGAGGGGCATCCCTAGAAACATTTAGAGAAATTCAGAGACTTAGGTAATTGTCCCATATCTCATTCCTGGTAAGCTTACCCTGATAATCTTTTGACCAAATGGAGATAAGGAAAAGATTCAATGTTTTGAGTAAAATGAGGGTTAAAAAACAACAATCATCAAAATTCACTCAAATGAATCATTTCAAAAGCTATAGCACAAGCTTCTCATATGCAACACATCAGAAAGGGCTCCCTGGACCAAGAGGATACAAGTTATCATGCTGCTGTTCAAGTCTGATCAGAGAATGAATAATGGACATACTCAACAATTTATCCAAATCCAAAATCCAGCCTAAATTCCAAAGACTGTTACAGACATTCCACGATCTGTAAGCTTAGGGTTTCCAGCACTTAACAAGGGGCTTGGAACATAGTAGGGGCTTAATAAATGCTAAGTGACTAACTTACTACATGAGCTCTTTACAAAATGATCAGTAGTTCAGAGACTACATTCAAAATTATACCATCCTCAACAGGCAAGGCAATCATTTTAGTCCAATATAGGGCTATAATTACTTTAGATATTATCAAAAACAATAGTTTGACCAACTATAGATCAAGATTTCTTCCTATAAAAAGGAAATTGAGCTTCCATAAAATAGAATCTGGTATATCTAATCTAAGTCAACTGTTGATTAGTTAGAAGAAAAATTGTTTACTCCAAAATATTAATTTTTAAGATCTAAAAACAATATCACTTTCTAATCAAATTATTTAAAGTGTATTATTTACAGTATAGAAAAAATATAAAAGAGATCAATTTAATTTTTATAGCTTAATGACAAATGTGATAGGGAAGATAATTTAGAAATATTAGAATAAACCATTAGAAATAAACCATTAACCAAGTCACTTTTACAATGTTCTATAATTTTAAAATTAGATTGTGGGTTGTTGGGGCAAGGGAGAGAGGATCCTTCCTTCCCATCTTTCCTTCCTTCCTTCCTCCTTTTCTTCCTTTCTTCCTTTTCTTTAAAAATAGAAACAGAGTTAGGAGAGGCCAAGAAACTTGCAAATGACTAATAACTGATAAATCTGGAATTCAAATTTGGGTCTTCTGAGTCCCAAGTTCTAGTCCTACTGTTTTGTTTTTTTTTTTTTTTTTTCAAAAAATATGTGAAATTAGGAATGAGTACAATGGGAGAAGATGGTATTCGAAAGAAGTAGACCAGGGGAGTCCAGGAGTGCTGGTTAGTCAGGACAGATAAGGTTCCCTAATCATGGACAAGTAAGTCACTGTCTCAAATCTCAGTTACTTTATCTTTGTGTGGGACAGCTAAGATCCCAACTCAAATTAAAATGAGAGACTTGCAAGATAAAAAATAATAAAAGGTTTACTGCAACCTCAAGAGAAAAGGCAACTCCCAACATACAAGGTGTAGTCAGTACTGCAAACTGCAAAATACAAGATTATATAAACCTTAATCAGAAGCGGGGAGCCCAACCTTTTCTCCCATTGTCTTGGGGAGTGCAGTCTTACCCTACACAAATCTATCCCAGAAACAAAAGAATACAAGTTAATAAATTCTTTACCTAATAAGTACTCAAGCGCTAATTAAGAGGTGAAGGGAGGCAGAAAGGACATGTTTATCTAAGATAACTGAACATCTACAGCTTTTAGCTATATAGCTCAACTTGTTATTGCAAAGTCTCAGGTCACAATTAGGACATAGGTCAGTCACATTCTTACCAAAGGTCTTCACTCAGTTCATCTTTAAAATGGTGAAAGCAATACCCACTGCACCTATCTCACAGAGTTGCAGTGAGGAGGAGCTCATAAGATGAAATACACAAAGTACTTTACAATAAAATATAAATTAAGTTACTATCTAGTTCAAGTCCCCAATTGTACTTAGAAAAGCTAAAAGCATCCAAGGTAGATATAGATAGTTAATTATCTATCCCATTTTCAAAGACCTCAAGGGGCAAGCCCTTGGCAGCCTGTTCTAATGTTTAATCACTCATTACTGGGGGGAAAATATAAGACATGAAATGAGCAATGTAGCCATGTGCCCAGTGGGACTTCTTCTGCCAAGTATTCTTTAATACTTGGGACCCCTGCCTGGTAACAGCACAAAGTATTTCCTCTGTGCTGCAGAGAGCTGAAAAGTTTGGATTACATGAAGTATGGCTGGGGTATCACAGCCTTTCCCTGGTCAGCAAAGGGAATTCAAATGGGAGAAAGAGAAATGGAGTCCATCCATAGAAGTTGGCTAGAGAATGAACAATCCTGATGTAGATGAGGTCTTAAAAAGGAAACAATGATGTGGGATGTCAACTGGGGCTTTCTCCTGTTTTAGCAATGCCTTTACTTTGGTTTATGATTTTTTAGACAATAATGTCCCTGAACCCTGAATACTAATGATTTTGCCAAAATGGTAAGAGAATGAAGAAAGAACGATAGTATTTAGATAGATATTTAGTATTTAGATAGAAAATGAATTAACTTCAAGTAGCTGGCAATGTGGTTATATTGTTTCCAAAATGTCATTTTCCACACAATTTCACAGAGATTTCAAACAGATTGAGTTTAATATAAAGAAAAAACATTCAACACTTAGCCAGACTTTTTACCTGGTCAAAACAAACAAATACAAACACGCACACACACACACACACACACACACACACACACACACACACACACACACACACACACACACACACAAAAAAAAAAAAACATAATACATAGGGTATTGGAGGGATACTTGGTTCATATGGAAAAAACACTGACCTCATTCTGAGATCCAAAGATTAATTTGCAGCAAATCCAATTTTAAAAGATCAACACTTAATTCCTTTACAGAGGAAACATAAAACTCCCACTTTCCAACTCTCTGGCATTTCTAAATGATAGGCAAGCTATCAATCAAATGTTATCAGGAAGCTCTAAGTGAGAATGCCTTTTAGAGTAATGAATACCAATTGACTGCCAAAACCTGACTCAAAACCCAAAACTAAACTCAGATCTCGGCTTTGCTATTTCTCTTCCCCATTGACTTTAAGCAAGTAAGTACTGTTCTCTCTCTGACCTCAGTTTCTTCATCTGCAAAAATGAGTTTTTTATAGTAGCAACAGTCCTGGAGTCAGGAGAAGTCCAAGCCCAACCTCAGACACTTACTAGATGAGTGAACCTGGCCAAGTAACCCCAATTACCTCCCACCCTACCAAAAATGAGGGTGCTGCAAGTAGACTCCTCCCAGATTCTGATGCTACTTCCCCAATTGCATATTAAATATAGACTTTCTCAAAGGATAAGATCATAGCTTTAGAGCTAGTTAGGATTTCGAAGGTAATCTAATCCAGCTTCTTTTTTTCACTAATCCCCCAAAAAAGGAAAGTTAAGCATCTGGCCCAAGGAGTGAAAAACAGGAGTAGGGATTTGAACCTGGTTCAAACTTGGTGGAAAGAGAGAAAGAAAAGAGGAGAAGGGAAAGAGAAGACTCATTTAATAAGAGCTTACTTTGTGCCAGGCACTGTGCTAAGTACTGGGGATATAAATATGAAAAGCTTGGAGCTTGCATTCAAATAGAGAAATAGAACACACTGGAGACTGGTAACCAGGGAAGAATGTTATGATCCCAGGAGGGAGATGGAGAATGGACGCAAAGTGATCACTGTTCCCAGAGCTAGAGGAGGAATCTATCTTCAGAGATGTGTGTATTGGGGGGAAAAAAGGCTTTATGATTATGATATAATGAAATGAAAATAGCCTGAGGGGAATGGGGTGCTCAGTCTATAGGTCTCCTCAGAGTGAACACTGACTAGTCAAGAGCCCAAAGGCTATTATTCGGTCCCCAATAGATCTTAGTCTGGGTTGGGCTAGTTATGGTTACAAAAAGATGTCTCTCGTTCAGTGATTCCATTTCTGTAGAACTCTATTTTTGACATTCAAAGGATTTTATGCAATAATTTTTCATGGCTCATTCAAGATCTCAAGGGATGGTTATTATGTTACATGATCGTCCAGGTGACATAACGTATGCTCAATTTTTCTTTGATGCATATCTCAGCCAGAATGCTTTTTTTAAAAATGATGTTTCAATTGCATATGTATTTTTTGGCACTAGTTACTTTTATATAGATATATATGATACCATTTCTTACTATATCATATTTCATACATATCATTTTATGATCTATATGATACCATTAACATTAAATAATTATTTAAATGACTTTATTTAAAAGTTATATTATATTGTATATTATAATTGTATTGTATTATATATAACATAATACTATATAAAATTTTATATTTATATTATTTATAATTTTATTTATTGCATTATATCATTTATATTTTATATTTACATTATATTTATATAATACATGTAATTTATATTTATTATTTATTTATATCAAATATTTATATTAAAACTACCTTAAAAACTGATCTTTCCATAAAAAAAGGGTAAAGGTCCCATGTGTGCAAAAATGTTTATAGCATCCTTTTTTTGTAGTGGAAAGGAACTGGAAACTGAGTGGCTGCCCTTCAGTTGGGGAATGACTGAATAAGTTATGATGTATGAATGTGCTGGAATGTTATTGTTCTATTAAAATTGGCAAGATGATTTCAGAGAGTCCTGGAGAGACTTACATGAGCTGATGCTAAGTGAAGTGAGTAAAACCAAAAAAAACACTTTACACAGCAACAAGAAGATTATGTGATGATCATTTGTGATGGACTTGGCTCTTTTCAACAGTGAGGTAATTCAGACCAATTCTATAATCTAGATTTGTGATGGAGAGAGCCATCTGCATCAGAGAGAGGAATATGAGGACTCAAGATAGACCACAACATAGTATTTTCATCTTTTTTGTTGTTTTCTTGCTTGCTTTTTTTCCCTCCTTTTTTGTTCTTTTGTATTTTTTTCTTGTGCTGCATGATAAATGTGAAAATATGTTTAAAAGAATTGCACATATTTAATCTATATTGGATTGCTTGTCTGGTTCAGGGTTCGAGGAAGGAAGAAAAATTTGGAACACAAGGTTTTGCAAGGACAAATGTTGAAAACCATTTCTGCATGTATTTTGAAAAAAATAAAAAGCTATCATTAAAAAATAAATAAATAATGAAAAAACACACCCCAAAAGCCCCAATCTTTCGATCTCTTGTGTTCCTTTTTGGCACTATTTTTAATCATAAAAATTAAAGTTGTGGAGGCCATGTACACTTCTGCAAATTATATTCATCAGCTTCATAAAGTAACTTTAAAAAGTGAAACTTCTTTTTTCTAAAAAAGCTAACATCTGTTCAGTATCCATGTGAAGTGGTATAAAAGACATCAGAAGTTGTAAATAGAAATAGATTTGGAAGATCATAATTTTAAAAGAATATTATATAAAAATAGCATAATAGAGATTTGGTTCACAACATGGAACAAGCACAGTGGTGGCACCCATCACAGATTACAAATTATTTGCGATTTCATTTTACATAAAATGCTTCATAGGCTCAAGTAAATATAACATAGTCATAAATGAAGGAGGAACTCGCTCTTAGGAAAACATAATTTTTAAGGTCTCAAGGGAGCAGCAGCAGAATCTAGGGAATAAGGGGAGAAACCAGGAAGAAATTTGGGAAATAAAGGCAGGATCAAGGAGCCAGGTCCTAAACCTGTACAAAAATATGCCAGTCAAGATCTCAAAAGATTGCTGTGACAGTATTTAATGATCCTAACAGGGTAATTTTAGATGTTGGAGTTCTAGACAATGGAAAACCAAATGGGCTGATTAAGTGTTCACATTTTAAGGGTTTGGGGGCTCACATTCTATGCAAACAGAAGAGTCTGGTAAATTGACTAGATCAGAATTGTCAAAGGAGCAGGATGGGCTCCTTCCTGAGGATGTTAGTTTAGGATTCACATTACATGAATAACTTCAAAAGAGAAAAGAAAAGAAAGAAAGAAACAGAAGATGAAAATAATGAAAGAGGCAAATCAATTTTCTAACCTAAATTTGTACTTTTAATATAGACAACAAAGGCAGCTTTTAAAGTTTTCAAAGCCACCTCCAACCTCATCCCTTCCTTTTTCCCAAAAGCTTTAAAATACAAAAGAAAGAAGAGGGAGGAAAATGAAGGAAAAATGCCAAGTTTACCTTTTAAAATAAACATAGCTGATAAAATTATTACCTGTTTTCTAAGACTTGACTCTTTAAAAAATATTTATTTTCTGTAAATCATAAGGAATGCCATGTACAGTAATTATTTTTTTGGTAAATAAACCAGTCAAAGTTTCTGGAGAATGTGAATTTATTCTGTTAAAAGCCACTGAAACTAATTGCTTCCATAACTGGAGGTAGACTGCTGCTGGCCACCACTGGAAAGTCTTCAAGGAATTCAAAGGTAGAAATCCTATTGCTTGCTCATAATTTTACCTCTAATAAACTATATAGCTTCAGGCAAAAGAAGCAACCTATAGGTACATAGAAACAATAATAATCCTTAAAATTAGGTACTATGTCGCAGTGGGAATAAGGAGCCCTAGTTTGGAATCAGGCATCCCAGCTCTGTCCCTTAACTCAGCTGAGATTCAGCTAATCAAGAAATGTCCTTCCCTATCTTTGGGTATTCTCAGAAAGTCCCTTAAGTCCCTTCCAGACCCAAATCTAAGATCCCCATGGTCCTTTTTGAAAGCATCTTTCTAACACCTAATAGAAACAACAGCTAGTAATAAGAACCTTAAAGAGTATTTATTTTTATAGATGAGATAACTATTAAAAGTCCAACTAGGATGAGTTATTTACTTGCCCAAAGTTAGATTAGAGAGCCCAACACATCTAGGATGCTGTTTTCCAGAACAAGTTCAATCTTTAAAATCCATCACTTTCCAATTTTTGCTCACATTGTTCCTCCTACCTGGAATTTCCAAGACCACTACAATTCTTCTCATCACAGCAGTAGTTCAGTGATCTCTCCTGTGTTTCAATTTCCATTACACTGCCCACTCTTTTGTTGTTATTGATCAATTGTTCTTCAATAACGTTCAATTTTTCACAATTCCCCTTAGAGTTTTCTTGGCAAAGAAAGTGTTTGCCATTTACTTCCAACTTATTTTACAATTGAGGAAACTGAGGCAAAGAAACTTAGATGATTTGACTAGGCTTGGTTATGTAACTATTAAGTTACCTGAGGCCAGATTTGAATTATTGAAGATAAGTTTTTTGGAGTCCAAGCCCTGTGTTTTCTCAATCCAATCTATACCCTGTAAACTAACTTGTACTCTTCGGTATTTTTAATGAAAATACATAGAAATCATGCCATCTATAACACTTAGCCCAGTGCCTGACACATAATAAGTCTCAATAGTCACTGAGTGACACAGACACTGGTCATCATTTGTTGCCCAATACTTGCTGGCATTCTTGTCAAAAAGTAAAAGGTCTCCATGTTTTTAGATTTTTTTTTATTTAGTCCTATTCTTCCATATGTCACTATTGGTGATACTAGGCCCCTTATCCCTAAATGGGAATTCCCTGTGTTCTCCTCTGTGTGGGCTGAAGGCTATAGCATATGGAACATCCAAACTGGCCAAGCAAGAGAATAAATTTGAACGTCAAGGAGCCCTACACATTTGAAAAATTGGCATTTAAAAAAGTTTTTCCCAAAGATGCAAACTTAAATCATTTTTTTCCTCCAGTAGCTCAGTAATCACTTAGCACTTAGAGGGTGCCCTCTCATTGAACTTTTTCAGGAGATACCTTGACTCAAGTTGCTTTGCCATTTCTGGTATGGATCCCACTTTTCTGAGAAGTTAGATCTGTGGGTAATGGCTATAAGTGTGGGACATGACTAGGCGAGGCCATTTGAGTGAGGACATTTAGGGGTATTTGTGCTCCCCAAAATTGCAAAGGGAAACTATTGGAACATTTGTCCAACTGGAACTTAAGAAGCTTGATATGTTCAAGCTTGGATTCTTCTAGAGTTTATGCTGGTTCCAGAGTTTATGCTGGTTCCCCATATCTTCATCAGAACTCCTCAGCATTTCTGGCATGGAAATTGACTAACCTCCTATTGTGAGGCTCCCTCCAAGACTCCAAACCCCCATCGTAGCCCCCAAATTTCCAGACATTCATGCCCCAGGGTCTTAATGTCTGCTGATTTCCGAAAGCTCCTGGTGCTAGGCCCCTTATCCCTAAATGGGAATTCCCTGTGTTCTCCTCTGTGTGGGCTGAAGGCTATAGCATATGGAACATCCAAACTGGCCAAGCAAGAGAATAAATTTGAACGACAAGGAGCCCTACACATTTGAAAAATTGGCATTTAAAAAAGTTTCTCCCAAAGATGCAAATTTAAATTTGTGTGCATTTAAATTGGAAATCTGATTCTAAAATGTATGTAACAGGTGCATTCTAAAATGTTGAATTTAATTAAATTTTAGAAATGTATGTATTAGATTTTAATATTGAAGTATTTCTACTAGAAATTCAAATCTGTATTTGATTTGATTTTAAGAAAAAACAGGGCATTAAAACAAAGTTCTCTGGTAACTTACTCAAGAGGTCACATGTTTGTATCTTCTATATTTAAATGAAACCTTACTGAATTACTTATTGTACAATTTGTAAAACTGTAAGAATTTTGTCATCTTAGCTAGACATGTGCTATTAAGTTTTGTGAGGTTTCACCAAAAATTATTTAGCTATCAGTTATGTTCTGAGTTTTAAGATTGTTTAAGGGAGAAAACAAGACAGAGTCAGAAGGAAAGCGTTTGACAGGGATACTTCCCAGCCTCAGGCTTAGTCCTCCTCCCTCTTGATAACAAGGTGAAGCTAGCAAAGTCATCAGTCCTCAGGAAAAAAAAAAAAAAAAAAAAAAAAAAGCTTGGTATTAGAGATAAATTCCCTTACACAGGTGAAATAATTTTGAAATCTCGTCACCTTTAAATTGCTTCCATTATTTAAAGGGACAGGAATGAAATGCCAAAGAGTTAATTAATTATTGATTGGGATTTTTGATAGTTATCTGAAATCGGGGATTGAAAACTGTTTACTAGTTATTTGCATAATTTTGTGATTTTATTTTAAATCAGTTAGTGTTGGAATGAGGCCATAATTTCTATATTCAGAACAATTGGTCAGCTTAAAAGCCATGAGCAAAATGTAAATGTGTCAAATCTTGTTGTTTTTTATCTGAAATGTGTAAATCATAGGTTAAGATAAATATCTGGTCTAGTCATCTGCCTGTAACTAGTTACAGAACATTTAGCTACTGACATAAGGGTTTGTGAGATCCAGCTGCTACTCTAATGCAAAGCACAGTAAGGTAGAGAATTTAGTGCAGAGAAGATGTAACTTATGAAGTATTCTGTATTACACTCGTGCAAAAAGCCAATTTTATTTAAATTAATATGGAATAACATCTACTTGTACTGTGTCTATGCACAGACCAAGCTCTGCAGCCATAAAAGAGGCTGGTGACCAATCTAAATTGGCCATTCTATAAAAGTCCTTTATGGACCAGTCTTTCTACCTCAAACTCCTGCTTCTTGATAAGTAATTGTTAAATCAAGTTCCACAAACACTAGATGAACGAAGAGCTGTTAAGAAAGGATTTTGTGGACAGCTCTGTTAATGTGGTGGGATTCCCCCTTTCTGAAAATTGCTTTTGGGTTAAATATAATTTCATCTCCCCAGAGGAAACTCTTTCATGAGGATCTTGGCTGTTCTCCTTGCTTGGCACTCCATCATGGCATCCCATTCCAATTCATCTTCCCAAGTTTAAGCAGGTCATTTGTTCTTAAGTAGGTTTTTATTCAATGGACTTTTTGGTGATCTCTGGAGACTCCATCCCTTTCCTTTTAATTGTTACTTCTGGATTTTCTTTGTCAATTTGAGTAAGATAACAGCTTCTATTAAAAGAGAATGCCTAATTAGCTGTCTTTTCCATCACTAATTGTTAAAATCCCTTCCCTTGCTGATTATATGGTCTCCCAACTCTATTTCATATTTACCACTCCAGGTGTCCATTGTAACTCTTCATATTGTCTATAACTAAAGAGAATGGCCATTGTGAATTCTATACATGACTGAATCCCAACATTTGGTGCCTTCATCAAACACATCAGGCTTAGCCCATTGAAGCTCAAAATTCCCAAGCTTAAACCTCAGCTTCCCAGTAGTTGTGTCACCATATCCAATGTCAATGTAATATTACTACTGTCTCAACCAAATTAGAGTGTACACTCCTTGAGGACAAGAACTATTTTTGCTTTTCCTTGTATCCTCAGTATTTACCATAATGCATGGTATATAATGAACACTTAATAAATACTTGTTGTTTGTCTGACTAAGATCTTTTCTATTACCCTCTTAAAAATGGAATTGTGAAAAATTAACAATTTTATTTAGAGGCTTTGCATCCAGGATGGACAAGCTCAAGATCTCACATTAACTTCAAATCCAATTGTTAAAAGGAAATCACTTTTGTTTAATCTAAGAGAAATAACTATGAATTATAAAATATATTTCTGGTCCTGAAAGTAATCCTGGAACAGGGTGCAGATTTTAAGAGTTCTCATCTAAACCCTCTCACTAACTTTGACTTCATTTTTCTAACAATCCATTAAAAAGAGCTTCTTTTATATTCCATTGCAATTTGAACATCTGGAGGATTTGGGGATAAGTGCTTTTAAGGGGAAATGATTCAGCTGCATATTTGATGGAAAACATGAATATATTCTAATCTCTATTACTTAGATACTTTAATAATAGTCGAAGTTTATAAGGAATATTTTACTTATTTCATATATCACTTGGTCCTCCAGAGGAAAATAAGCCTAGAGTTGCAAAGATACCTCAAGAGCCACTCATGTAGTCTGCCCTCCTCATTTTTCAGAGAGGGAAACTGAGGCATAGGATGGAGGATAAATCGTTTTCCCAAAGATACCTAGATTATAAGCATCAGAGACAGGGTTTGAATGTCAGACCATAGCTGCTTCCATGCTTCTTTATACAGACCCTGTGAGTGAGTAAGGAACAAGTGATTACATATATTTTGTACTTGGGGAAACTCAAGGTTTGGTGAAATTAAGTGCTTGTTGCCTATGGTCATACAGCTATGAAAAAACAGGTTCAGGAGTTTCTTTAATTTATATCATGTAACTCTAAATCTAATGTCTTAACACTACACCACAAATGGATAACTTTGATTAGGAATGCAAATCAATTTGGAAAAGGAAGCCCATGTGCAAGATAGGGAAGACAATATAGAATAGTGCCTTTTAGCTGATGGCAATTCTCCAATTCCATTTCATTAAACAAGCACTATCTAGGCACTGGAAATATAAAGATAAAATTAAGAATGTCTCTGCAATCTAAGGGCTTACATTCTAATGGTAGGAAAATATGGGTATAGAGAAATAAATGCAAAATATAGATGATGTAATTTGGGGGAAAGATTCCAGGAATGGGAGTTGGACTGTGGTGCCAGAGATTCTGAAAATGTAGTTGAAAAGAATGAACAGACCAGGGGGGCACAGCTTGTACAAAAGCAGCAGAATGGAAGATGAATGTTGTGGGTTGACCAGATAAGCCTGGATTCTTGTTAGGATTCTTACAAGGTGCTAAGTCACTGGAATGGATATAATTATCTAATTTAGCATGGTATTTTACAATTCTCTAGTTCAGAGTTCCCACCTTTCACACCTTTAAGAGAGCATACTTTTAAGGAGCTCCCACAAGCCCAGGGAGTACCCACAAGCCCATTCTCTGGGAGGATATAAGGAGCCAGGATTCAGGGAGGAGGAATCAAGATTTCATTCAAACTTCAACTTTCGTGCTGGCTGGAGACACTCAGAAAAGAGCTCTCAGGAACCAAAGAGAAAGAGAGAGGTTTCTAAGAAAGCTAGCCGAGCCCCAAGTGAAGGAGACAAGGTTTGAAGGAGAAAATAAAGGATCTGGAAATAAAATTTGGAAAGAGACAGTAAAGGACTTTAACTCCTGGATGTTATTTTGGAATTATTGAACTGAACTAAAACTAAGGCTGCCTCCAGAAGCTCCCCAAGAGACCTCCTCCCAGAGAACGATTGCAACTTAAGAGAAACAGAACATCCCAGATTCTGAATACACGATACAAAATCATCCTAGGGTAGATTATGCCCTAACTATAAAGGGCTTTAAAAATGTCAAACCAGCTTTAGTTATTCCTCAAGAGAAACTGCAACAGCAAAGTAATAGTTAATTAAATTCAATCTTAAGTTAATAAAGCATGTTCAGTTATTCAAACTGCATAATTTACAAATACAAAACATTCTAAGTGCTTTGCTTTATTGTTTTTAATTTTTTCATTTATTACAGGAATACAAACTTTGCTATTACATATAAAACAATGAAAAATGAAAATAATAACTGGCATTTGCAGACAGAGAAGTCAAAGAGTTTACAAAGTACTTTATGGACACTTATTTGATTCTCTCTCTACACCAAATGAAATCAAGAGTCCTGAATCTGGCTAACGTGCTACAAAGCCAAGCTCCCCTGCTGTTATACATACACACACACACACACACACACAACTAAAACCAAAAGATGGAAGGACATAAAGGCTTGTTTCCTTTCCTAAGTGCTTACAATATGTCAGGCACTGGATTATATATGAAAGTTTCTTCCTTAATATTCAGAATAATCTTTTTTCCCCCTCAATGAAACCTCCCTAGTTACACTGACAGCAAAAACATTCAAGATGACTTCATGTAACATCAAAATTTCAAGCCTCACATCTATGTAAAAAATCCTATTTCATCTTTCTGTCACAATGACTAATGTTTAAGTGGTCACTTGGCCAATGAATCCAATCTTATTATTCTAAAAAATATAGGGTTTTCAGAAAGCTAGTTTTCATATATATTATTTATATCTATAACACATGCATATATGTAAGTTACATAGGTCCATATATGTATATATTACATATATACTATTCCTTCTAAATCAACCTTGCCTCAAATAAAGTAGTTAACATCATTTTGCGTTCTTTTCTATTTTTGCATATTCATTTATTATCAAATCTCTTTAACACTATTAGCTTAGGATGAAATCTCTTGACTTTTATTACAGCAAGTCTAAAAAGTGAAAGCAGAATACAGGGAGTATATCGATCTGGGAGATCCAAATCCAAAGATCTTGCAATGGGAGAGACTAAAGACGATGACCTTCCTTCATCACATAACAAAATCTTATATACGCAAGCATCTGTTATCTGTATACCTGGCACAATAAAGCATAGAAAAGGAGGCAAATGGTACAAAAATGAACATGCAGCTTAAATATGCTGTGTTTGAGAAAGGTACTAAGTATGGCTGACTGGCTCATTTTTCTCCACTCTCCAAATTTTCATGACAGTATAAAAAGAAATGTAATGGGCTCTTTCCAACCCAAAATATCAATTGCCTACTATAAGGTAAATGCCGATTTAACACAGAATGTATTAAGTATCAAGTACCCACTATCATTTTGTATTCACCAAAGAAAATGGATTCTGATATATCATTCTTTCACATTTGCCTTTATACAACTATTTATTATAAAGATTCAAGGGAAATTGTATATAAAACAAAGTGCAGCCAAAATCACTCTGCAATGTGAAACACAACTCTAGCTGTTGTCTGCAGCTACCAGTCACCTTCTTGAATGGTCTCCATGAATGGGCACTTCTTAATTTTCCTTTTCTGCTCCCGAGTCTCGTGGTGAGCAATAGTATAAGGAAGACAAATTGGTGCAGGATAAGTAGAGTGAATGTATATACAGAATATCCCTACAAAAGTAAATAAAGCACTAATGGCTGGGGAATCAGGAAAAGCTTTATTATATAGATTCTGTGAAGGAAAGGCATCTTTAAGCATGAGCCTCTCAGATGAATTATTAAGTGTAGAGTTTGAGAATGAATGAATAGCTTAGAGACCATTTGACTGGAAAGGAAGCTTTGTGAAAGGGGTTAGTTTAAAGCGCCTGGGAAATAAGTGGGAGTTACATTGAGGAAGGCTTTAACCACTGGATTGAAGTTGACATTTTATCTCGAAAGCAATGGGGAGCCACTAAAGATTTTTGAACAGAGGACTGACAACATGTTCAGACTTTCAAATTATATGTATTTCAAAATCAATTCTTCAATTTAACCTGGGATCTTTTCAATATTCAACAGATGAATAAATGCCATAAGGAATGAATAAATGACACAAAACAAGTCATCTCACTTACCTATCCAATGATCAAGTAGATTTTATCTAATAAAAATTTAATAATAAAAATGCAATTTGGAGAAGAATTACTTTTTCCCTACTCAGCTCAAGATTAGACTTAACACCAGTTAACTAGACAGAAGCACCATCAGAAAGTAGATTGTTGACAACATTCATTACCTTCATATACATTTAGAGTAGTAGCAAGACATTTATGAAAAATGGCTTGTGGCTTGCCCTTGAGTCACTCCCAGTAAGTGAGTACCAAACAATATAATTGCATGCAATGAAAAACCTTGGATGAATTCATGTTCCAGTTCATTCATATCACCGGGGCATTTCAGTCATGAACATAAATCAGGCTGTTTGACTTTAAAACTTGCTCATCTTCAATATGAGTTATATGGGAATACCACTGTCAAGCATTTAAAATATTGAACAAAAAAGACAGGCCCCCAAATCTCTTTTAAGATGAATTCCCCTTCTTTGTGCGATCTCTTTAGTTTTCATAAATGGCTCACTGTACAGAAAAAAAACTAAATTTTAAAAGCATGCCTAAGAATTTTTTTTGAGAAGTGAGTTAACTAAGCTCTAACAAAGTTAGCATCCTATCACTTGGTGCCTCAGAGAATAGTCTCAAATATCCCAATGGATCTCTGATCTCAATGATACAGAAGTTCCCTCCAATGGGGCCAATCAAAACTGATCCAGGCTTCCCTATCCTGAGCAATTATCATCAGTATCATTAAACAAGGTCTACCCAATGTTCTAAAGGCCTTTCTTGATTTCTCCCCCTAGAATATCTACCAGAGTTCCTGCCTACTCCCAGGAGAGATTATTTTTCCCCCAAAAGAAGGCAAAGTTATCTGAGTAACATCTGCCTGTCATAAGCTTTAAAAAGCTTATGGAATATCATATGTGACCCTGTATATTGTAGCCTATTCACACCGACCACATACCTTTCCATTTGGAGACTGTATTCCAAGCCTTAGTGCCAACAAGCAAAAAAAAAAATCAATAAAATGTTTATACTGAAAAGTTGGACCTTTGCTGCAAGAAGCTTTGGAGTCAGCAAAATTGCTTTGCAATTTCCCCCTCTTCTCCTTTTCCCCTAAGTTCAGTTACTGTCTATCTGTATTGTCTGTCCCAGATATATAGATATACACATATATACACCCACACACACATAATATATATACATATATACATACACACACTCTATTGGACAAGTTCTAGAGTCCATTCAAATATAGCTGAAATCTGGGTAATAGACATTTTCCGTTCATTTTATCTTGCCTGTGTAGATGGATGAGTCAGATTCCTTGGTATAGATCTTGGAGCAATGTCTTGGGTCTTGCCACAATTAACTAACAATGCTTATCCACACGAAGGAGCACCTGGAAGATTTCCAACATCTACAGGAAGTCCATTCTCAATCTGGCCTCTACATTGGGTCTCCTCCAATACAGTTCTTCTGCTGTGTACATCTCTCCATTGCCTTGCCTAATGAAAGGGTTTTTTGTTGTTGTTACATGTTCCAAAAATGTGCTTCAAAAGTGAAAATTAATTTAGACATGGCTACAATAAGCTTTAATGGAAAACCCAGAAGTCAAAAACTATTCCTCTCCCCCCATTACTTTGTGAGGATTGGAGAAATGGGGAATATCATGTCAGATTTTTTTTTCAATGTATTGATCAGTTGTGCTGATTTTTCTGGTTTTTTTTTTTAATTATTTTGTTTTAAGTGATGGCTTAGGAGGAGAGGGGAGATATTCAGAGGGGCTATAAAAAGTCAAAAGAGATCAATAAAATCTATTTTAATTTTAAAAATAAAAGTCTAAAAACTATGGCTTAGAAATATTTACTAGTTTCACTATGTTATTAGTTGTCACTGTTTATTTTATTGATTACTTAAGATATTAGAAACTGAAGGACTTAGAGATCATTTTTTATCTAATTCCCCTATTTTACAAAGAGATAAAGTAAGGTTCAGAGAAATTAAGCAACTTGTCTGATCTCAGAATAATCACATCTATTTGATTTCCTTAGACTGTGAGTACTTTGGGAACAAGGATCGTCTTTTTCCTTTCTTTGTACAAGTGTCTGGCACATAGTAGGCACTTAGTAGATGTTGATTAATTAACTGATCCCATGTCTGCTGCAGCACCTTGCTTCTTAATTTAGAAATCTTGTTTTTAATCTTTGGAAAGAAATGAAGTCACTTAAGTAATGAGATTATCTTCCTTCAAATCTAGTGCCATTTACAGTCACAGATAAAAGGTACCTTAGAAAAACCAAGTTAACTTTCTAATTTTCTGGATTTCAAAATAAGGAAGTTGAGATCCAAAAAGGATTAGCTCAAGGTACACTTTGCATTTGAGGCCTGAACTCCCCAAGTGTTTATATATCTGGCCTGGTTTGTTTATCCATCTATCCCAGGCCCAGAGCTTTAAGACTGTAGAGGCAGAAGAAAGGAACTAACTAGATTTTTAAGATCAAATCAGTTACCTTGGAGCTAGTCTTTTATGAAGATAGTTTGTTTAAAGCAAAAAGAAAATATATCTTATTCTTTTAAGAATCCTGGCACTAACAGAGGTTTTCCCCCTTCTTTTAATAAAGCTTTTTATTTTCAAAACATATGCACGGATAATTTTTAGACATTGACCCTTGCATAGGCTTGTGTTTCAGATTTTTCCCTCCTTTCCCACACTCCTTCCCTTAGATTGCAAGCAATCCAATATATGTTATATACATGAAAATATAACATTTAAAACAAAATATTCACCCTGAGTGAGACTTGTAGGCAATATATATACTTTTCCCTAATATTTATATATTACAAAGAAAGAATACCATTTATTCAATTTTTTCAATACATAAAATATTGCACAGAAAGACCTCCAAATACATGGGCAATATTAAATGTTGTCTTTTCTGCTATTAAAAGGGTTCTAATTCATCCTATACTCTGAACTTATTAAATGAAATAAGTCATACAGCATTCAATACCTTGGCTTGAAAAAAATCACAAAAGGGCATTTATAGATCACTAAATTTTACTAGGGGGAACAAACTTATATACCCATTCATTTATTACTCTTGTTTAATAGGAGGTAATAATGAAAACTGAAACTAAAATCCATGCTATCCCTGTCAGCTGTACCTAAAGATACTCAAAACTAATAATGCGGATGGAAACAAGCAAGAGAAGTAAGACTCCTCAAAAACAAACAAAAAAATTCTGGAAATGCAGAGAAATTGAGAAGGAAATCTCTATTTAATATCTTAGCAGGCAGACCCTAAAGAAAGATAATGAATTCGAATCAGCAAGCTACACTATGAAGTATCACTATCAGTCTAAAGGGAAATTAAGTACTGAATAACAAGGGTAACTGGCATTTATTTATCTGTTCATTTGTTGGGGAGGGGAGGAGAGACTAGGGTTATGTGACATTCCAAGGCCACATAGCTAGTAAATATTCTGAGGACATATTTGAACTCAGGCTTAAAGACTTCCAAAGTGCTTTACAAATTCATCCTCATTTGATCACTCCGAGGAACAGAGAATAACCAGTCATAAACCTTGCTTTACAGATGCAGAAACTGAGGCACAGAAAGGTTAATTGATTTGACTGAGCTTACACAAGAAATCAAAGTCAAACCCAGCTTTCTATTATTGCAAGTTCACGATTTTAACTCTCAGAAGGAATAAGCAAAGTTATGAAAATGTTGTTCTAGGGCTGCAACCTAAAAGAAGGTGGTAAGTTCTATATGAAATAGTTTATAATCGGATTGTTTAGTTTAATAGTACTTTTATAGCACTCTAGTATGTAAAATCAATCAGCTAACATTTATTAAGCATTTACTAATGCCTGTAGGCATTTGTGAGAAGCCTCAAGGATTTTTTAAAAGGCAAAAAGATAGATATCAGTCTCTGCTCTCCCAGGAGTTACAGTCTACCTTCCTAATCCTAAACTTGATGATTTCTTGGACAAAAGATAAAATTTATTGTTATTATAAGGCTATAAGGAAAGGACCTTAGAGGCCAATTCTCTCATTTTACAGGTGAAGAAACAGGCTTTGATACACTAAGGGACTTGCCAAAGGTTACCTGGCTACAAAAGTGGCAGAGGCCAGATTTGGACCCAGGTTCTGACCAAAATTCTGATTCCCTTTCTAGGGAGAACAAGAAGAAGAGTGAGGCATGGGAGGCCTCTGTGATAAAAAAGAATTAAACTGGGTGCTCTACTCAAGCAAAACCACATACATCTAAGTATCATTTTAATGTAATTTCATACTATTTCAACACTCATGTATTTGATCAAAATATTATAATTTGATACTGAATGGATCTGCAATTTTGATGGTAAAGATATGTTATCTACCAATAGAGCACAAGTCTTCTACAATTTAATATACAGCCTATTAACGTATGGCCTATGGACAGATTCCAATGAATCCAAGAACAATGAATAAAAGCTATATCTTTATTTTGATATAAATTATTTTAGTGGTCATCGTATGGGTTTTAAATTATGCATTTAAAATAATTATTTTGTGAACAGGTACATAGGTTTCACCAAACTGCCAAAGTGTCTATGATACAGAAAAGTATAAAAACCCCAGATTTAGATGATGGTCTTTGAATGGCAATAGCCAAAAAAAAATTGTCACTTTGTGGCTAAATTGGTATTTAAACTCTCTGGGGTGCACAGAGTATTTAGGGAAAACTAGCATTTCTGGTGATTTTTGATTTTATATTTTTGTCACCAAGAGTTTACTATTCTCTTGGTCCTACTGGTTTTACTTGTTCTTAATTCATATAAATCTTCATATTTTCTGAAGCCTAATGTTTGTTTTCTTGTTGCCCGATAATATTTCTTTACACTACTGTTTTTTCAGTACTCAGTCACCAGATTTCCACTTTGTTACTATAAAGAATATTACTATGAACATTTTTTGGGGGAAGGGGAGGATGTATTTCCTGCCCTTGACTTCCTTTTCTTACATGCACCATAGTGGGATAGACAGATAATGGATATGGATGGTTCAGTCATTTTAAATGCATAACTACAAATAGAAATCCAGAAGGACAAGATCACTCCAGTTCCAGCAGTGATTTTCTACCTTCCTATAACACTTTCAATTATGGGTGATTTTTTCGTTAATGGATGTTCCCATCTTCTGTCATTTTTGACAATTTATACAGTGTTAAAATAAGTCCTCATTTTTAATTGCATTTTTTTTTACCTTGAATGATTTCGAGATTATCATATGGTTATTTATGGTTTCCAATTATTTTGAAAATAAGTCATTTGTCCACTGACATACTGTGAAAATGGCCCAAAAGCAATCCTTTTCAATAGACCCAAAAATTCCAAGAAATTTTGATTTTGTGCAAAATGGGGATCAAGATTTTTTAAAATTAATCACGCCATGAATACACACACAAAAAAATTATTTTAAGCATTGCTCTTAGAAAAGTCAGTGCTTGTGCACTGACCACCAAAGTGTTTTGTTTCTTCTGCTTGTCCAATTTCTATTGTGCTTAGGAATTCTGATCCTTCCCATTTAGGTGCTCAACATTCCATCCCCAATAGAAAAGAAAAAAAGAGGAAAAAGAAAAAAGTGAAAAAGGCGGGAGAAAGGAAATGAGAAGGAAAGACTAGCCCACTCTGCCAGAAGGCAGCTGAATATGGAAAATATAATTAAGAGAGAGAGAGAGAGTTGTGGTACATGATTTATAAGGTGATTGAAACAAATTGCCTGTGCTTTGGATACTCTTTTCTCTCAAGTTCCAGATTTCAACACAGGCATCTTTGATCATTATTAATGCTTCCCAACAAATGCCATTTTAGTTCTTTTAAGATCTAATTCATGGATATTCCAGAGAGCGTTTTGCTTTTGTGAAATTTTTGTTTCCTGGACAAGGATTTTTACACTGTGCCAGTGAGTTAATATTTTTATAGGGTAGGGGATTGTGTGTTTCCTTTTTCTTATACAGAGCATGAAAAGTCAAAGAGTTATGACAGGGAACATCACATAACTATAATACATGGAAGTATGTGGCATGCATTCAAGTGCTTTTTTTTTAAGGAAGGCTTTATTGATTCATTAATACAAAAGAAAAGGGATTAAAAAAGATTTTGAACTTTATTTAGTAGGCAATTGGGAATCACTAGAGTTTATTGTAAAAAGTTGAATAATATAACTATATGAAATAGAATGTTATTCTACTAAGTGTTATGAAAGATGGATTGGCAGGGAAGAAAGGCTACTCAATAAGAATACTCAAATAGTCCAGCAGGGTAAAAGTATATACTAGCCTGGTGCCAATGGGAACAGAAGATTAGATGGGACTGTGAAGAGTGATCCTGGAATATCAGGGTTAGCTTTTATTCAGTAAACAATAGGGAACCAGTAAAGGTTTTTGAGCAAGTAATTGAGTGTCTAAGATGTGCCTTAGAAAGATTAATATGGCCCTTAAGCAATTAAATCCCTGATTTCAATAACCTTCATATGTAAGAAAGGCTCCTTTTGTTTATTTGTAGATATTAGATGTATGCAGTAGATAGAGCACTGGGTCTAGAGTTGGAAAGAGCTGAATTCAAAGCCCATTTCAGACACTGGCTGGGTGACCCTAGGGAAACCACCAACCTCTGTCTATCTCAGTTTCCTCAAAGAATAGAATCTATTGTATACCATTGTTAGAGAATCAAATGAGATACTTTTAAAGTGCTTAGCACAGTGCCTGGAAACATAAGATATGCTTAATAAATACTGGTTTCCTTCCATCTTTCCTATTCATTTTCATATTATGGGAATTTAAATATACTCTAAATATAAAGCAAACTAATAATAGTAAAAAAAAATCACTGCAGCTTAATAGGCCCAATATAATGATTACTTCTTATATCTCTAAAACAAAGATTCTTATTTTCAGGAAAATAGGTTAATATCCATTCTTCCCAAATATCCAAGTAAAACAAAAACAAAAACAAAAAAAGTCAGCACTTCTCAGTTCTTGTGTTGTGTCTCTTCAGTCTCAACTATTCTATCAGCAATAATTTATAATATAAAAAGTGTCTAGGACTCTCCACGTTGGAAGTTTAATGATACCTATGGATCCCTTTTATAACACTTTTAAATATGCACAAATTACATAAGCTTACAAAGGAAAACAATTATTATCAAAATGTAATTTTTTTAAATGACATGTATGCTAGGTTCATAATCTTACTCTAAATTAACTTAGGAACAGTCTCCTGTCTGGGCTTATTTTTCAGACTACACATTACCCAGTTAAGAAACACAAAAATCACAGGGCTTGAAATCAAGAAGACTTGGCTTCCTAAATTCAAATCTCAAATCTCAGTCACTTATTAGCTGTGTAACTCTGGTCAAATCACTGAACCTTATTTGCCTCAGTTTCTGCTTTTATAAAATAAGCTGGGGAAAGAAACAGGAAAGCACTTTAGTATATTGCCAAGAAAATCCCAAATGGGGTCCCAGAGTCAGACACGACTGAGCAGCAAAATGAACACATTACCATTCTTGGCTTAATAAATGTTTTTTAATTCATTCATTACCACCTTTATTCCATCCAGGAATAATGACAGTTCCCAGTTCAGAATAATTAGGGTCAGAGAATGCTCAGGCTGCTGGACCTACATGCAAATGAGAGATCAGAGAAACCTGATAAGAAACAATTATAGTGACTTTGGACTTGACACCTTAAAGTTTTCAAAGATTATCTCATTTGATGGTCACAATAACTCTTTGAAATAAATGATCTTATACCTATTTTTTTATAGTTCATTTGCCAGGATCCCAAATTCTGTGTTCTGAGGCAGAATTCAAATCTAGAACTTTGTAATTCCCAACTCTACACTCTACCCATTCAGGCCAAGCTATTACCACAAAGACCTGATACACTGATAAAGATATAAAGGTCTGGCTCATTGTGTTTCTTCCTCAGGTTCAATCCCGTGTTCTCTCACACACACACATTCTATCTTGATTCTGCTTGCCTCATAGGGAAGATCATGAGGACTAATGGGATAATCTGTGAAATGATCAGCTAGAAGACACCACATAAAAGTGTGATATTATTCAAGGAGCTCCAAAGAAGTATCAATATTGACTCCATAAAATAAAAATTTGAAAGGGAAATTATAGTTGATGGAATAATTGAGACTGAGGAAACACAAGACAGGAAGTGGGAAGTGCAGACTATTTTTGGATGAACAGAATATCAAAGCAAAGCCCTACTTGGGCATTTGGGAAGAATGGATGATTTTCCCATTTTCCTGAAAACGAATTATTACAAGAGTCGAGGAAGTTCTCTCAATCATAAAGAATGACCAAAGACATATCCTCAGTGAGAGAGAGACTAAAGAGCAAAAGGAGATCATCCGTTCAACATACAAGATGAAAAAAATGTGTGACTTTAAGTAGGAAAAGGAAAGATACTTGAACTGGCTGCTGAACTCAGGCAGGGGCTGGAAAATAATTACTAAGAAACAAGGCCAACAGACATGATGATCAAGGAAGCCAAAGAATTTTCATGCAGAGTCTTGTGGTTTCTTTTCAGATCCAAAATATCCAAAACTTTTTCCAAAGAAAGTGAAAAATTGGCACAAGCATATGGTGGAGAAGGAGAAGGCAACTCCACACTATTCTTATGGGAAAGATGAGAGTGGTAGATTACAAGATGGCACCATCACATGGATTCACTCCTTCCTCCACCTCTCTGGACTCTGAAAATGAAGTGCAAAAGCCAATCATCTTTCTTCATGGAGAAAGAGAGAACACAGGCTATCCCTCATGCCCCGAGGACTTTCACCCACTCATCTATCTCTAGAGACACTTTGGTCTCCTCCATGTGTCTCAGCTCCACCAAAAGTACAACTTTCTGCATGAAAGGACTCCCTCAAAGTAACTTCAATCTACTTTGTATTTGTCTAACCATGTCTGTAAATGCAATAAGGGCTAAGTCACATTTGTTTTTCTGTCCTCAGCACTTTGGACAGTTCCTAGCATACAGTAGGCTCTTTAGTAAATACCTTAGTTGAGACATTTTCCAATTGTTTTTGATTCTCCATGATTCTTTAACATTTTCTTGTCAAAGGCACTGGAATGGTTTGCCATTTGCTTCTCTAGCTCATTTTACAGATGAGAAAAGAGGCAAAAGTCAGTGTGCTCCAGAGATTTCCCACAGGCATATCTGGTCAAAGGCAAGATTTAAACACTAAGGTCTTCCTGACTCCATGTCCAACATTCTATTGCACCACCAAACTGCCTCTAGGGAAGCACATAGAATGGTTACCTTACTGTATGTAGGGGGAGCTTAGGTGGTTTTAGATGAAGTTGTAATGGACCCAGATACCATAATTTTGCGATTTTCTCCAGCTCTGTTTAGCAGCAAGTGAACAGGAGTGAAGATCGATATATGGGAATAATCACAGGCTGGAGTTAGGTGAAGTCTGAGTGATGAGAAGGAGAAAGTAACTGGAGCTGAGGGAGTGGCCAGGAAAAGAGCTAAATGGTAGCAGCAAGGGATATCGGGGAGGAAAAAGCATTAGGATTAGGAGCTGTAAGGGATAGGGTAAGTTCAAACAAAGGCATTTCAGAATCTGTCAACATGGAAGTGGAACACTTGTATGTGACATGATCAGGGACGTGACCATCTGTGTGTGTAGTACAGATGGAGTAGAGGGCCAAGTTATGGGAATTAAATGGAACAGAGAAGTTTGGATATTCACAGGAGAATAAATGAGGTAGCACAACACAATGTAACATGACATGAAGTGATACATTTGGTATGATGACATAATATAACTACAACAATGCAATGTAACAATATAATGTAACAAAACATAAGGACATAATGACAGGACATTATGTAATGTAATAAATGAGGTATTTTAATATAATATATATTAATAATATAATAATATAAATACTGAGGTATCCCAATAAAAAGGTAGAAAATAGAGAGAAGAAAGTATAAACAGGAGTGAATTCACTGAGAAAGGAAGGAGAATATCCTGAGAGGAGGTCACTAGGTAATAGCCACTAGCCCCTGGAATGATGAATTTGGATAGTATGAACTTCAAAGGAGGAGACAGTGTTTAAAAGGTAAGAGGGAACTCAAAATGGGGAGCAAGGAATATTCTAACTCCCAGACCTTCACTAGTAAGTAGGTGGATGTATAAAAGAAGATCTCAAATGAGGGAAAGGGACCCACATGTGCAAAAAATGTTTATGGCAGATCTTTGTGTAGTGGCAGTTGGAGAATGGCTGAATAAGTTATGTTACGATATATTATATAAGTTATGTTATGGAATATTATTGTTCTGTAAGAAACGACCAGCAGGGTGATTTTAGAGAAGTCCAGAGAGACTTACATGAACTGATGCAGAGTGAAATGAGCAGGACCAGGATTTAATTGTACAAGGGCAATGGCAAGATTATATGATGATCAATTCTGATGGACATGGCTCTTTTCAACAATGAGATGATTCAGGCCAGTTCCAATAGAGTAGAGACAAAGAGAGCCATCTGCACCCAGAAAGAGGATAGTGGGAAACTGAGTGTGGATCACAACACAGCATTCTCACTCTTTTTGTCGTTGTTTGCTTGAATTTTATTTTTTCTTATTTTTTTTCCTTTTTGATCTGATTCTTCTTATGCAGCAAAGATAATAGTATAAATATATATGCCTATATTGGATTTATATATATTTTTACCATGTTTAACATATATTGGATTACTTACCATCTAGGAGAGGAAATTGGAACACAAAAGTTTTGCAAGGTTCAATGGTGAAAAATTATTCTTGAATATGTTTTGAAAATAAAATGCTTCAATTTAAAAAAAAAGGGGGGGGGGAGACCAGAGAAGCAGTGTCATTAGGAGAGAGCCAAAGGCTCATTGAGGATCAGAACGTTAGTAGTAACCAAGGAATATGTTCAAAAAGAATGTTTGTTAATTATGGAGCAGGCATTCCAGAGTACAACGGATGGGCAAGTACATCTATTTGGAATGGAGGAGAGAGGTGGGACGAGAAAAGTGGTTAAGTTAAAAGGATTGGAAATAAGGAAATGGAGAACTGGGGATGAGCAAGGGCGTTTGTACACTGGTAGCTAGGAGTTTATTATCACTGGGACAGGAAGTGTAAAAGGGAGCAGGCACAGCATTTCATATAAGTCCAGGCGGAGTATCAGTGATTAGAGGGAAGACCATTGCAAAAGTTATGTAATTAAAGTATGGGTTCAAAGTTTCTCCCCACCACCCACCCTCATTCATGAACTTCAACCTGGTGGCAGATGGTGATTGGTCTACCTTGCCTCATACTGGGCAAGAGCAGATGGAGGAACAGGAGCTGGTCAGGAAGCAAAAGTGCCTTCCTATACTGCACAAGGTCCTGGGAAACTGGGTGTGCTACATACAGCCCCAAATCAAAAGCTGGGGAGGAAGCATTCTGCTGGATGACAGGAATGATGAAGAAAGCACTTTGTTAAGCACGAACAGTCCTAAAAATGAGCTATATAGTGACAGAACCAATTCTAGAAGCACCAGCTGGCCATCCTGCTTCCCAGTCCAGTGATCTCTTGAGTAGGTGGGAGAAAAGAGAGGGGATTCAGGTCAGTGATAAGCTCCCACTATGAACCTAAGTCTGTCCTTCAGGACCCAGATTCTGAGAGAAAGCTGGCAACAGCAGCTTTTTTCCCTTCATCTTATCAGCTGCAACTGTTACTGAATTAGAGCTCCCCAGGAGGAGAGCTTCTGGTTTACCTTCTTCAGTTCCTAGTGCTTTGTTCCTTGTGATTTCAGATGATAATGTGACAAAGAAGACTGTGTACTACCTGTAGCACAGGACTTAAATCAGATACAAAGAGAGGCCAGACTTAGGGATCCCTAGTCTTTGATGCAGGCAGCAGGAATCCAGAGAAAATAAATGAACTGACTGGATACAGCTCTGAACACCTGGGTATGAAAAAAGGCGCAGGATGCTCTATGGACCAATTCCCGCTCAGTTCAAGAGACTGT
Source organism: Sminthopsis crassicaudata (assembly GCF_048593235.1). Lineage (NCBI taxonomy): Eukaryota > Metazoa > Chordata > Mammalia > Dasyuromorphia > Dasyuridae > Sminthopsis > Sminthopsis crassicaudata. The sequence goes on from NC_133622.1 coordinate 146,499,569, forward strand.
TCAAGTTGATCAAGTGCTCAGTTTCAGAACAGGTTGCATATTTTAAAGCACTCTGGGAAAATTATTGATTAGAAACTTGCCAGATAGTTCATACTAGAACAACTGTGAAAATATTTGGATGTTCAGCATTTATGTACCTCTTTAAGGCAAGATGCCTTCTCCTCTTACCCTCAGTGGTCCATTAAGTTCTGGCTTAGATCTGGGGACACAGCTCAAGCTCCAAAATGGCAGAAAGTTCTAACAACACTTTCAGGTTGATCTGGGATGACTTATAGGTCAGTAATGTTTTCAGTCAGATTCAGTTTTATTAAATGCACATCAGTACAAAGGCTGATTTAAATAATGACAAGTCTTGGATTAGCTGAATCAGGGATCCTTAATGTCCATCCCAAGATCTGCTATAAAAATTAATCCCATCTCTGATGAATTTCAGAACAAGCCTGACTTCTCATGGAATTCTTTACATCAAAAGTAATCCTAAGTCCATGGTATATTTAGCAAAAATCACTCCAGGAAAATTTCTTGAGGGAGTAAAAGATAGAGTTCACATTCACTGATGTCTGTTATTTGGAAATAGTGGAAAATCTAATTTCAAAAATATTTGTTCACCAATAAAAAGTTTCCCTCTGTAAAACAGCATTGGGATTTATATTTAATCTTTTACAAACTAATCTTAATACTACTTAAATAGAGAACCATTACAAGACTACCTTTCTCTCACCATATGTTTTTATGAGTCTCTGCTATTCAGTACCAGTAATGGGCAATTAGGTGGTACAGTGGGATAGAGAGAACACAGGGCCTGGAGTCAGAAAGACTTGTGTAACCCTAGGCAAATCACTTAACCCTTTTTGGCCTCAGTTTGTTTATCTGTAAAATGAGAAGGCAGTGGTAAACTGCTCGAATACCTTTGCCAAGAAAACCCCAAATAGGAGCAGGAAAAATTAGACATGATTGAAACAACCCACCAACTTAAGTAAGCCTTAAATAATTCAAGATGCAAATCAGCCCATAATATAAACATAAAGAATGCTATTTTTCCTTATCTATTATAGAGGATCAAACAAAAGGAAATGGCAAAGATTAGTAATGAGGAAGAACAGGCTGTTAAATATATATATTGTCCCTGTTGCAAAAGGCTTCCGGGGGTCCTTTCTAGACCACATAGTCTATTGTCTTATGCTACAATAAGCTATCATCTCAGGCCCTAGTAAATGAACATTAATGTCATTAAGAATCTGTACTATCAGAACACTAGGACTCAATCAAACTCTCTTTCCTAGTTCCCTTCACAAATCTGGAATATTAGAAAGAACTGGAAGAGAAATATAGTATCTCATCCTGGCTCTGGAACTAACCCACTATGAGATCTTAAGCAAGGCATCCTTGGTCCTTGGTTTTTGTCAACAGGAAAAAAAAAGGCCTTAACTAAATATTTCTAATGACCTTTTGCAGCATAAAGAATTTATGATTCAGATGCTGGAGAAAGCCTTGCAAAGTGTGTCTTACCGTTCCTAATTGGTTCATTAGGCTCACATCATCTTAAGAAGGACTTTAACTTGGTTCTTATCAACAATGAGGTGATTCAGGCCAATTCCAATATTTGTGATGAAGAGAGCCATCTGCGTCCAGAAAGGGGACCAGGACACCAGAGTATTTTCACCTTTTTGTGGTTTGCTTGTTTTTTCTCTCTCTCATTTTTTCCCCTTTTTGATCTGATTTTTCTTGTGTAGCATAATGAATGTGGAAATATGTTTAGAAGAATTGTATGTGTTTAACAAGTCAATATTGGATTATTTGCTATCTAGGGGAAGGGGTAAAGAGAAGGGAAGGAGAAAAATTTGGAACACAAGGTTTTGCAATGGTGAATGTTGAAAACTATCTTTGCATGTATTTCAAAAATAAAAGGCTATAATTAAAAAAGAGGGCTTTAGGAATCATTAGATTTAATCCTTTCCATTTATATGGGAAAAAAGTAGAAGCACAAGCTCAAAGTTTGAGTGACTTGTCCAAAGTGCTGTGGGTGGTAACCAGGTCTCAAAAGTTTGTTCTAACAACACTAAATTCAGTGTTGTCTATGTTTGATGGGTTTTTTTAAAAATACCTTTCATACAAATTGAAATTCATTAATATGAAGGTAGCTTTGTGTGTTTCGTATATGCATGTGTGCACATAACACACATACTCTTCAAGCATAATCACTTAATTTAAGTATTAACATAACATGTATAAGCTTAATAACAAGGGCACACAGTTGAAACAAACTTAGAAAAACATGGGAAGATTTTCATGAAATATGAAAGAGCAAAAAGAGCAGAACCAAGAGACAATTATGTATAAAAACAACAATATTGTTTTAAGAATGTCTCTTAAGTAAATCATTTTGACTACTATAGATACCCAAATTAACTACAAAGAACATATGAAAAGGCACTCGCTACATCAAAAGAAGGAACAGATAAACAGAAGTATGTACAGAATAATTTTACATATGTGTCTATATAAATGTATACACACACATACATATTTGTGTCTGATGGTAGCCATCTCTAGGGTGAGGGGAGAAAAAAAGAAACTTACATGATAACTATCACATATTTAAAAGGCACAGCAAGTTGTACATAATAGATTTGCAGTTTTATGTTCAATCATCTTTTTTTTAAATCATATTATGTTATAGAAATGCTTGTTTTATTCCACAAATTTAAAATAAAATACATAAAACCAAAAAAAGTAAGAATGTTAGGAGATGCAGAAATTTTACAGCACAAGTATCAAACTCCAGGCCAATTTCAAAGCACTTTTGCTTTAAAATTCCTGAAGCAGTTACCCCAAGATAACCCTGTTTCTAACACTATTCAGTGTTGCACCTAATGGTCAAGTGGATGGAGCATCAGGTCTAGAATTGAGAACCCTCAGAAACTTACTAGTTGTGTGGCCCTGGATAGATCACTTAATTTTTTTGGTTCCTCAACTATAAAGTGGGGATCATAATAGCACCTTGCCTCACAAAGGTATTGTGAGAATCAAATGAGATAATATTTGTAAAGTGCTTAGGATAACCTATCACTTAGTTGGTGTTTAATAAACATTTATTCCCCTCCTTTCCCCCAAAGGAAGCAGGTCAGCTACCATGAATGTTTACAAATCATGGATCCCCAAAAAGAGCACAAGGAGGTAGAATGAAAAGAAGCAACAGAACAATCAAGTCTAATTAAAAAGATTGCTTGAATTTAGCAATTTGCTCAAATAAATTGTCATTTTTCATCAACTTGGAGAACTCCCTTCTGCAACTGAATTCACAATAAGTAAATACCAGAGAAGTATCTAGTTTTACCTGACTTCAAACCTATTTCTCTTATCCTTCTCTATCCCTCTGTTACATCTTAACACTTCGCCTACAGAAAATAATATTACAAATCACTTAGGCTATTTCCTAGAGTTGCCTAACCCCACAGTTAGTAAAGGAGAGCCAGAAGAACAATATATACAATGGCTACAACTACATAAATAATAACAACTTCAAACAAAAACTTCTATAAAAAAAAGAACAGCCCACAGTATTTGCCCTAAATCATTAAAAGACACCCTTCTTTCTTTTTAACAAATGGAAAAGTACTTAAATGTAAAGCTTCTCAAACATAAAGTTGCTTAATTTTGGGGGGGGACTGTATATTGTTGGGGATGAACTCATCAGGGATGGCCTGGCCACAATAAGGCCCCAGGATAGTCAGATGGAGAAAGGAGAGATACCCGGATACCCCCTCCCCATTTGCATTCAGCCCCATAACATCTGTCCAACTGATGTCCCCTGAAGACTTGCTATAGGTAAATTTATCAATTAAAAAAACTGTTTTCATAACATCTGATATTTACGAAGTGACTCAAAACTTTACCAATTCTTTGGCCAAGTTGAAAATGTAAAAGTGGTAGCATTCAGCAGTATTGCTCTACATTTTTACAAACCATGAGGGGTGAAAACATTCTGAGCTTTGCCACAAAAGACAAAAGTCACTCCTGTCTTCTAATGATCTAAGATACAGTTGAAAAAGAATTAAAAACAACCATGTACACAAAATGGAGCAAAGGCTTTTAAAATTAAATATCTTCAATGTTTTATTTTCCACAACTAACTTCAGGCTCCACAATTAATTCTGATTTCCACGTTTCCTGGCCACCTTTTTCAGTGTCAGAATATTTCTTAAATAATTATCAAAAGTTATTTGCAAAATTAAGATGACATTCACATTTTATCATGCCCCTTAAAAAACAAACAAAACAAACAAACAAAAAAAAAAAACCCTTAAAGACAAGAATTCTTGAGCTAACTTTAAAACATTGGGCCAAAATTAGTTGGCAGAAAACTTCCAATCATAACAGTAGAAATTGTAAAACTGCTAAGTCCCATTTTGTTACAAGTTTATCCCTGTATTTTAGCTGAACTGTGCAGAGACCAAATAATTAACATTAGATTTGCAAAAATGCATCTTTTAGACTTGCCAAGTTTCAAAGTTTTCCTTTTTTTTTTTTTGAAAACCCCCAAATAGAGTATAGATACCAAGTTGTTTAATTCCTCTTAAAGGAAAGAATTATATATGTTTCCCTTTCATTTAGTCTCTGCCTCCAGCTATCTTTGACTTTTATGGGGCTGGATATACTATGATTATTCGATAAAGAGAAAGGAGGGGGAAGAAAACTTCTCACTTTTCAGATTAAAATATGTTACAATTAGACATTTAAATGCAAACACTGAACATTTTCCCCTGCTTTATTAAGCCCATAAATGGCCAATCAATGATATTTTGGGACATTTATTACAGGAAAAGCAGATGGGTGGATGTTGTGAAAAACAAAAGGGAAGGAAGAGTGATCAATGCGCAAAAAACATTACAACCTAGTTCAGTAAATAGGGAAAATCAACATATATGACAATATCAATTAGATCAAAAATACTGGTGGAATCAGAGAGAGGAAAAGTCATTTGTTATTCTTTTATATTTAAAAAACAGCACCTCCTCATTTATTAAGTGTTCTTTTGATCCAATTCTAGGCCTCAAAGTTTTCTTCATCCAACAGCCTTCAATTTTTTAGCCTCAGGAACCATTTACTTTTAAAAATTATTGATGATCCCCCTCATCAAAGAGATTTTGTTTATGTGAATTTATGTGATGTTTATCATGTTACAAATGAAAACATCCTATTATTATTATAAAAATAGTTTTAATCTCGAGTATTCCTAAGGATCTCTGGACCATACTGCTGTTCTAGTCCAACTTTTTTCACTTAATAGATGAACAACAATAGCAGCTGGCATTTAAAGCTAGCAGCACTTTAAACAAAGAGTATTCTTTTTTACTTTTTGTGGGGCTTTTTTTCCTTTTAGTCTGTTTCTTCTTTCACAACATGACTAAATACAGAAACATGTTTTTACAAGATTACACAAATGTAACCTAATAAATTGCTTACTTTCTTAGGAAAAGTAGAAATGAAGAACTGAAGGAGAAATTTTGGAATTCAATTAAAAAAAAATAATGTTAAGCATATTTTATCATGTTTAACATATATTGGATTACTTGCCACCTGGGGAAGGGATGAGGGGAAAAGGGGGGAAATTGGAAAACAAGGTTTTGCAAGGGTTAATGTTGAAAACTTATCCATGTTTATGTTTTGAAAATAAAAAAGCTTTAATAAAAAATTAAAAATACTTTAAAGTTAAAAACTGTCTTTACATGTAATTGTGGGAAAATACTATATATAAACAAAACAAAAAAAAGCTAAAAACATGTATATAGTGATTTAAGGTTTGCAAAGTACTAACTTACCCATTTCTTCAATATAGTCATTTGGAAACTGAGGAACAGAAAAGCTAAAGTGACTTGTCCAAATTTACATGGTTCACAGGTATATCAAATGCCCTCTTTATGCTGAAAATAATGAAAAATTCCTGACTTGACTTCCTAATTTCATCCTTCAAAATGAACATCACAATACAGTTGATTCAAAAACAGATTCTAATCAATAAGAAGGGAATTGTTGACAAAGTCTATATTATAAAAATCAGGAAAGGAAGATATTAAAGTACTCTAGAGTTCATGATAGGTAATAAGGAGAGTGCTGAGTACACAGTCTGATAACAGTAGCCACTTGAAGAAATCAGATTTCAAAGAGCTCAGAGGAAAGATAAAAGTACTAAATGATCTTATTAATAACAAAAAGTAGCAGCAGTTTAAAAATCCTGAGGTGTCCAGGTAGAAAACCCATCAAACCAAACTTTAAAATACCTACAGAAATTGGCAGCAAAGGCAAGTAGCTAAAGATGAATATAAGAGTGGAAAGTCAGAAAGAATTAGGTTCTCTCCTGAATACTAAGGCTAACAAAGGGTACTTTATGAAGCTATGTTGAGGACAAAAACAAGCAACCAAACAAACAAATATAAATAAGGATAGGAACAAAGTTTGTGGTGGATGATTTTAAAAGGAAGACATTTATTTAATTGGTCTTGGATCTGGAAGTTAAGGATATCCACAATATGTCTACCTCAATTCCTTATTACTTATGTAACCAGAAAAAGAAATATAACCTCTCTTAGCTTCAGTTTCTTAATTAATAAATGAAAAGTTAGGGATAAGGCAGTTCCCTCTCTATGATGAAAAGATAAGATGACATAAAATTTGTCACTGGTTTATTTCAGCTGCTTTTTTTTAAACTGTGAAAATCTTTGTCCTTAAGGGATAGCTCCCTAGGTAGGAGAAAGAATATATTAGGAAATGGATGTGATTTTAAAACAAAAGCCAAAGATTTTTAAAATATCCCATATATACCAATTTGGGAGGGGGGAGGGAATAAAGAACAGGAAAGTAGATATCCACTGGGCATTTGCTAAATAAATTAATGTACAATGAATGGAATATAAACTTGTCATCAAAAATGGCAAAGATAAATCCAAAGAAGCGCTTAAAGACTTATATGAATAAAGCCAAATATATCAACATAATCAGAAAAAAACAATATACACAATGACCACAACAAGATAAATGAAAAGAACAAAACTATCAAAACTGAAAGCATCAAACACAATGACCAAGTTCAGCCCCAAGAAAGGGGTATGAACACTTTTCCCACACTTGTCTGCAGAAGTAGGATTCCACAATGATAGAATTCTTCATAAAAAGTCATATTTTTAAAATAAAATATTGGTTAGACTTATGGAATTTATTTTTTCTTTCACCTTTACTATAAGAGATCTCTGGGAGATACATTAGTGTACATAAACTGTACAAAAAATACAGCAAAAGAATTTATTTTTGAAAAGGTATTCATAAGAGAAAAGAAGCAAATTGAGAACACTCCTCTTTGGGCCTATCATAATTCATTTTGTATAACACTTTACTGCATACTGTATACCTGTGTGACTGTAAGCAAGTTACTTAATTTCTCTGAGCACCTTCGTCTGTGGAATAAAGATGATGAGCAGGTGACTCCTAAGACTTCCACTATAAATCCCTATTCCTCTCATCCTTCTGCTGCCTTGAAAGAATGGGCTTGTGTCATTTTTCATGCTTGTTTCCCAAACATCTAGCAATGTCTTGAACATAGTAGATGCTTAAATGTGTGCTGAACTGAACTAATTACATAACCCTCTGAGAGCTGAAATGCTGAAAGAGGGAGAGGACAACAAATAGTCTATTCTCTGACATGATCAATTAAAATTTCAAAGGTCACTGCAAAGAACCAGTGTCCTTGCAGAAAGAGAAGTAGTTCTGAAATCAGAAGGCCAGAAGACCTCAATTTCCAGTTCAATAAGTACTGGCTATTTTAATTCGCATTCATTCATCTTTTCCCCCTCTCTACTTAAATTTATAAAAGATAGGGATTAGACTAGATTACTTTTTAAATTTTTGTGAAGCTATGTTCAGAATGTTTGCAAGTTGGTTTTTCTAGAAATGAAAGCAAGCATCCAGGTCCAAGAGATAGATTTATTCCGTAATGCTGCAATTCCCTAGTAGGGCTGGAAGATGGGAAATGGTTCTGCTTTGAATACATTTTTTATTTTACCCTGCTTACCCTCACTCACTAATTAGTCTATAGAAACTTCCCTCAAAAGTCTTTTGGGTTGGTGCAATGGATAGAGCAGCCTTAAATCAGGAGGACCTGAGCTCAAATTCGGACTCAGACATTTAATACTTCCTAATTTTTGACCCTGGGCGAGTCATTAACCTCAATTGCCTCAGAGGAAAAAAAAAGTCTTTTGGGATGTTTAATTGGTTTATTTCTAAATTGTTAACTTTTAAACATACTTAAGTCTCATATAAATATAATCTTGACCTAAATTACAAAGGAGAAAAATCTTCATAAGTTGCTGAGACATAATTGATATTTTAGATGACATCTGACTAATTATTTAATCAGATAATTTGTTTATTTAATTAGGTAGTCAATCTAATTATTTAAATAACTTAAAATAATTATGAAAATTATGGCAAATAAAAAAAACTTGATAAAATAATCTACTGATTTTTAAAAAATCAGTATCTCAGTTTCCCTTGTATAGTTTAACTACTATCTGAATTTAGGATGAAATACTAGGCTGAAAGCTGTAGAAGTTCTTGAGTAATGAGAGGGAAATAAATGGGGTTTCAGACAACTAGCTGCTAATTAACCTAGGCTCAGTCCCTTAACAATATCTGAAGTCCTTGAACATCCATCTTACCCCAGGCTAAGATGATTAGTCTCTTAATTAACAAAAGTCCTATCTGCTAACTTTGGGAACTAGTTTTCATTTAAAGGTTTTATAAAAGCAATTTTTAAGTACAGATACTCATTTTAGGCTTTCTCCTGACCTGGGGCTTCTTAGGGTCTTGAATGAACGCTCTAAATCCTAATTATCCGTGGACATTTTATTCCCCATAGCAGATGTGGTATCACCTTAACAATTATGTGAAATGTTCAGATTATTTAGGATTCCCCACCTACTGCTCAAAATATATTTTAGGGAGAAAAAGGGGAAAAAGAGAGCATGAGAGGGAAGAAAGGAAATATTTCATTTGATGCTCACAATAATCCTATGGTATGTAAAGAGGAAACAGAAGAATGATATTCATTCCATCTAACAGCAGAATACAAAATTTTTTGCCTCAATACAGTTTCAAAATTTAGAGGAAAAGAGAGAAACATTAAAATGAATCATTTGTCAAAAATTCCAAAGGCATCAGGAAAGCTGTCAAAATAGTACCCCTACATGCTCAATGACTAAAAATAAGGATATTCTTATCAAATCAATTTTTCCTTGATAACACCAGCAAATTGTGTGGTAGGTCATATACAAAGTTAAGTGGGTCTGAAATGATTTTAATGACTTCTCCTATATTATATTGTATTATCCATACTTCTTCCTGAAAGATGAGGATTCCAATGTTTACTTGGTCATCCCATGTGACTCTTGTCCACATCCTTCCAAAAGTCTGGCAGAGGGGTCTACCCAACATCATAGGGGACTTCCTCAAGCTCTCTTGACATTGCCAAACTATCAACAGAGTCTGTATGGCATAATATGGGGTATCGATAATTTTGCTGATCCTCTGTGTGCATTGGCATACTCAATATTGTTTGTAAAACTGTGCAAAGCACAGATTTACCTTCTTCCCACTTCGTCCTTTAAAAATACTCTAAAAATAATAGATCCTTTAGTCTACTTTTAGGGCAGACTAAACCTTGCAAGAATTCATGTAAGAATTAAAAAAAATCCTACCTTAAAAGTTGTAAACTTAAAGTAGATCTGTCGGATCAACAAAGAAAAAAACTATAATAAAACAAAAAATTGAAAATGGGCTTTTCACTGGCACAGCAACCAAGATGAAGAAATTTTTCAGATTGATACCTCTGCAATTCATAGTGTCAAAGGTAGCAAAACAAATCTGTTGCTGAGCCTGAAATCAGGAAGACTGGGGATAAAATCTGGCTTTAGACACTAGTTGTGTGATCCCAGGCAAGTCATCTAATCTGTTTTCCTTAATTTCCTCAACTGTAAAGTAGGAGTATTAACACCACCTACTCACTCCATAGAGTTTGTTTGGGGTTTTTTGGGTTTTTTTTTATATAATTTTTGACAGTATATATGTATGAGTAATTTTTTATAACATTATCCCTTGTATTCATTTTTCCAAATTATCCCCCCCCTCCTTCCACTCTCTCCCCCCATGACAGGTAATCCCATACATTTTACATGTGTTACAATATAACCTAGATACAATATATGTGTGTAAATACCATTTTCTTGTTGCACATTAAGTATTAGATTCCGAAGGTATAAGTAACCTGGGTAGATAGACAGTAGTGCTACCAATTTATATTCACTTCCCAGTGTTCCTTCTCTGGGTGTAGTTGTTTCTGTCCATCATTGATCATCTGGAAGTGAGTTGGCTCTTCTTTATGTTGAAGATATCCACTTCCATCAGAATACATCTTCATACAGCATTGAAGTGTACAGCGATCTTCTGGTTCTATTCATTTCACTCATAATCAGTTGATGTAAGTCTCTCCAAGCCTCTCTGTATTCCTCCTGCTGGTTATTTCTTACAGAGCAATAATATTCCATAACCTTCATATACCATAATTTACCCAACCATTCTCCAATTGATGGACATGCATTCAACTTCCAGTTTCTAGTCACTACAAAAAGAGCTGCCACAAACATTTTGGCACATACAGGTCCCTTTCCCCTCCTCAGTATTTCTTTGGGGTATAAGCCCAGTAGCAGCAATGCTGGATCAAAAGGTATGCACAATTTGGTAACTTTTTGGGCATAGTTCCAAATTGCTCTCCAGAATGGCCGGATTCTTTCACAACTCCACCAACAATGTATCAGTGTCCCAGTTTTCACACATCCCCTCCAACATTCATCATTATTTGTTCCTGTCATCTTAGCCAATCTGACAGGTGTATAGTGGTATCTCAGAGTTGTCTTAATTTGCAACTCCATAGAGTTTGTTGTGAGGATCAAATGAAATACTATTTGTAATGTGCTTTCTTATTAGTATAGTGTCTAGCACTTAGTAGGCTCTATAGAAATGCTTGTTTCATTTTCTTCTCCTTCTCCCCTTGTCTTACCCAAAGTTGTCTAGGGCTTTGAAAAGTTAGGTGATTTGCTCAGGGTCCCATATCCAATATGGGTCTTGAACTTAGGTCTTCTTGATTTCAAGGAAGGCTCATTAACCACCATACCACACTGTTTCTTTTTCTTTCTTTTGCATTCTTTCTTTCTTTCTTTTATGGTCCTTCTTTTGTTTTCTTTTGTTGTCCTTTCCTTCCTTTCTTTAAGCATGGAAAATTCCCATGAAAGATTCTATACTCATTGTAGTTTTCTACACATTAAAGCACTGCAAACAAATTCTTCCTAATAACTTTCCTGTGGTTTCCTATATTTTGCCTAAGGGTGTTTGCAAGCATAGTGAAGTTGACTTTAATAGCCTTTTTACCTCACAAATGAAATAGTCCCAAGGTAAGCTCAAGACCTCTGAGTTAGCCAGTCAGAGAAAGCCCAATGTCCCCAATGGGAAATTTGAATATCATACTACTAGGTCCAATCTACTACTCCCTCTTTCTCCCAATATCCGCTCCTCCTAGTCAAATAAGTATCCTATATAAACTTGACAAATTTTCCTAGTTGGAGGTGTTCCATTCCCAATGGGGTCCCAGCAAAATTCACCCAAATGCATATAGAGTTGACCTATTTCTTTATTTTATTTTATTTTTTTTGGCTGAGGCAATTGGGGTTAAATGACTTGCCCAGGGTCACACAGTTAGGAAGTGTTAAGTGTCTGAGTCCGAATTTGAACTCAAGTTCTCCTGACTTCAGGGATGGTCCTCTATCCACTTCGACACCCAGCTGCCCCAAAACTGACTCTTGCCCAGGGTCACACAGCTAGGAAATATCTGAAACCAGATTTGAACTCAAGAAGATGAGTCGGGCACTCTATCCATTGTGGCCCCAAGTTGCTCATTTTATTGTAATACAAGGGGCTCCACTTATTTAAAAAAAAATTCATATCCAGACCCACCTTGGAACTAAGCCTTTTTCTTATGCTTTCTCTACCATTCTTTAAAAAAAAAAAGTCATTTTTCAATCACATCTGATGCTTCATGACTTCATTTAGGTCTTTTTTTTTTTTTAAATACTGGAATGGTTTGCCATTTTCTTTTCTAGATAATTTTTACAGTTGAGGAAATTGAGGAAAACAGGGCATGTGACTTACCATATTTGAATTCAGAAGATGAATCTTCCTGACTCCAGGTCTAGTACTCCATCCACTGTGCTACCCTGCCTCCCCATATACCCTCAATAAGTTTTAATTGCTTTATGACATTGTGTGTTTTGTGTTTCCTTGTACTAGAATTCAGTATCCCAAGCATTCTTAAATCTGCAGGAGACCATAGGTATAAAACGGGAGGCTTTTAATCTTTTGTCTACATTTACAAATATCTTTGGTTAAATTCCCTTTTCAAACACTCTTATTTAAAAAAAAAACTGTTTATACTCTGAAAGAACTTTAGTAAATACTACTTTAGATTTAAATTAAAGCTAAGAAACATCAAAATTAGAGTTGTTCTGGGTTATTTGAAACTACAAGGCTAGTTCCCCCCACTCAATGAAGGTGACTGACTAATTTCATTTAAAGAGGGCAGTTCAGGGGCTTTTCTTTTCCTGAAATGTCATTTTATTAGGAAATTTACACCTAACAATTCATCACTTAAAAGACCAGTAATTACCTGAAAGTCAATTTTATTCTTTCTAAATGAAAACTTCCTAAGCATTTTTTTAAAAATTACTCAACAGAATCTTCCTTCAGTTTGACCTTTGGGCAAGTGTTCATTCAATGAGTTTTTCAAAAGGCACCCAGGAAACCCCTTAATGACTATCTTCTTGCTCCTATAAACAACTAATTTTCTCTTTTTTGACAAATGCCTCTTTATTCAAGTTTTTTCCTCCTTCCCCTACTGGTGCTATTATTAGCAACAGTGAATGTGCTCAAGAGAGCTAAAGTCAGCCTGACCTTCTGAAACTGCACTATTCCCACCCTCCCCTATCCCATCTTTCATATGGATTACACAATTCTTCACTAGATTATCAGCATTTTCTTCATGGTGAATGCTTTAAATCATCTTGGAAAGGGTTGGGGGGGGGGCGGAACCTGAAGGAGTTAAAACCTATAGGATACTACTCAAAATAAGTTTTCCTGTTTTTGTGCATCAAAGACAATCCATATATATATATATTTTTTTTTCCCTGAGGCAATTGGGGTTAAGTGACTTGCCCAGGGTCACACAGCCAGGAAGTATTAAGTGTCTGAGGTCAGATTTGAACTCAGGTTCTCCTGAATTCAGGGCTGGTGCTCTACTATTCACTGTGCTACCTAGCTATCCCACCAATCTCCATTTCTTGGATCCCTACAACCCTATTGTACCCTCTGTATCTCTGCTCTCTATCACACTTTATTCATAAGAACACTTCAGATTTCCAGAAGAATAATACTTCCATATTGCTTCATAACTGCCTTTTCCTTCCCCCCTTTCTTGATGTTTCTTAAAAGAACATAAATATTTTCAATTTTTTGGCCTTCCAAAGTTGGCCTTCAAGATTGATGGGGATAGGATAAAGTTTCAGAAATCATTTAAGTTTTTTGACAATGAAATTAAGGAAAGAATCAAAAATGTGCCATAATTTACACTTAAGGCTTGAATTCCCCTCCCCCAATACCAGCTCTACTTCCAATTTTCCAGACCTTGCCACCATAATGTCTCAGCTGCTCCTACCCTGTGTATCCTCCCACAGGCCACAGCAGGCTCCTTGTTGGACTATTTGTGAGTTCCTCCTGGGGTCCTGATTTTGGGGTAGGGCCCAGGCTAACAACCTTCATTTACCTCCATGCTCTATACAGTTCACATCATGCCTTGCCCTACTAATTTATAAATAATGAATGTTAGGGGCAGCTAGACAGGAAGACATGAGTTCAAATACAACCTCAGCCATTTACTAGCTTCTTCTTCTGTACAATGGTGACAAAAATAGTACCTACCTCCCAGGATTGTTGTAAGGATCAAATGAGATAATAATTATAAAGTGTTTAGCATAGTACCTGGAACACAATGCTATATAAATATTCATAAGAATAATAAGAATGCACTTAGAGGACCTTAGCAAACACTGCTTCAGTCATAACTGTGAAATATATAAATATCTAATAATAAATCATTATAATGAGAATAAATGGTAATAAACCTTTATTGATGTATGGAATTCCTTCCCTCCCCTTTTTAGTACTCTTTCCTCATTATAATAAGTTCCTGGCCCTGAAGTCAGGAGTACATGAGTTCAAATCCAGCCTCAGACATTTAATACTTCCTGGCTGTGTAACCCTGGGCAAGTCACTTAAACCCAATTGCCTCAGTTAAAAAAAAAAAAAAAAAAAAAAAAAAAAAAGAATTCCTTGAAGTCAGGAACTATGTTCATTTTTACCATATTTATATTCCCGTTGCTTAGCACAGTGCCTAGAATACATTAAGTGCCTAATAAATGCTTGTTACCATGTTGTGGTCTTCTTTATCACACCTATATCCAACCTACTTTCCCTGTTACTCTAGAAGGTACTATCCTCCCAGTCACCTAAGCTCCAGACCAGGTCCTCCACTCCTCAACCCCATTGTTTAATTAGTGAGTTCCCATTCTTCTCCCTCAGATCGAGCTAACATCTTGCTGCCAGTGACCCTCATCATCTCACACTTGAAATATCTTGTTAATTGGTCTCTTTGCCACCACCAACACCAGCACTACTATCTGTACCAGTAGCAGCAGTACCAGCACCATCAACCAATTCATCCTCCATTTAGCTGTTAAAATGATCTTCCTAAAAAGCAGGTCTGCACCCCTCCAGGATAAAATTTTAACCTATTTGTTTTTTTTAATTTTCCAGTTTTTTTATACCTCACTTCCTCTTCCCTCTCCCTCCATCAAGTATTCTATGATGCAGTGACATTAGCCACTAAGTGGTATTACAGCAAATAATTTGTTCTGATGTCTCAAGTTAAGATATGTTTAAGATATCTACTATTATTGTTCATGCCCTTTGATACAAAAGGTTCCTTTGCTGAATATATATCCGAAGAGGTCAAGGATAAAAAGAAAGGTCACAATGCAGCCAAAAGAAATAGAAAAGATAGATGCCAGTCAATTGGGAAATGTCTTAGCAAACTGTGGCAAATGAACATAATAGAATATTACTGAAAGAAGATTCATCAGTACAAGTGGGAATTGGAATAATGACAACCACCTCTCCATTACCCAGGATTTATATAGGCAGCACTGAATAAAGTCAAATTAACTTCACTAAATTTGACTACAATGAAAAGACACTGGAATGTGATACTTTCCCTTCTTTGAACAAATAGGAGATTGTGGTAGAGCAATATAGAATATCCCTTATGTCTTAGTGCAGTTTAAACTATTAAAATTTCTGATTTGAAACTTGTAATTTCTAACATGGATTGTGAATACGGAATATTTCCTATCATAATGAACTTAAATTAAGAACATAACTCATTAGGGGAAACATAAGTTATGTAAAAACCAAAAATAACAATAAAAATCTTTTAAAATAATATTAGCAATCATAGTAATGGATCTGAAATTATATAGAGTGTATTAATAAAGGAATAGCGAAAAACCAAAAACTTCTATTTTAATATACTTTTCAGACTTAGAAAAAATAAAGTCAATAGGTGGTAGTAGTGAGCTAAAATTTGTGTGCATGTATATATATGAATGTGTGTGTGTGTATATATATATATATATATATATATATATATATATATATATATATGAATGAGTGTATGTATACATACACATACATACAACTAATGTTCTAAACTTCTTGGAAAATATCTTAAATTTCTGACAATAGTTCAAATAGCTGACTCCAAACTCATCTAATCTTACTTAGTTCCTGGAAAAAAGACAGATCTGAACTATGATTAAGGCACTAAATCCACAGTATCACATGTTTAAATAAAATCTATTTTCAAACAATTTTGATTCCACAGAAATAGGATAAAAGGACAAAAAAAGTTCATGTGAAATTGTGATATAATCCAAATTTTTAAAAATTGTCAAATATGGTCAGCTACTTAAAAACATATTTACAAACACACACACACATACACACACACACACACACACACACACACACACACACACACACACCATTTCCTACTCACTGGGTCACAAGTATTTGACAAGTTCAAACTAAGATAATCAAATTTTAAGCTGCTAAAAAGAATCAAGTTTTTAAAAACAATATGAATTAAAATCTGAAATGAAATAATTGCGTACCAAGTCAATCTCATTCGGGATGATTTTTTTTAAAAATCTCATTCCCTTTCTTTCTCTTAATATTATTTTGCTTCCAAAAGCAGGAAAGTTTAGATAAGCTTGGCACAAGAGATTTCATGAATGACAATGTGAACTTAACTTTGTCTTATTATCTACGACTTGATCTGACTATTGAATAAGTTTGTACTTCTTTCTCCAAAATAATGCACAAAACACTAGCAGAATATAGTGGACAGCCATTAAATACACAGCACACTTATAATCATTCCCAATTAACTGGAAAGGAAGACTGAAAGAATATCAATCCAATAACTCAGTATCTTCTTAACAATAGAAGAACTTTTGTCCCCACATTTTGCTAGACAATGGCTCTGTTAAACATCAGGGACACTGGAAAGGGTAAGAATGACTAAATGAATTTTCATGGAGCATAAATCACAGGGCAAAGACCTGCCACTTACAAACTTTCTTCTCACGAACCTCGTTCCTCTGAACAAAATGACTTGTCACAACCTTTGAATAGCTGTGGCAGGAAAACTGTAGGAGTTGAGAAAGCACTAACACTACTACATGTTTCCATATGCAAGGAAAACAGGATTCAGGAACATATATCATTCCTACTACACATCAGTCAAATGTGACTGTTCCATCAAAATGCCCACCAGTTCTGTGTTCTTGTGGTTATTGTCTCCATTTCTACTAAATTCCCATGAAGCTGATTTCCTACACAGACTTTCAATACTTTAATAATCACTTTGTTCAAGAACTCAATTTGATATCGGATTTTCAGTACTTCAAAGAAGATCATGCTAAAAATACTTTGATTGTTAACAGCAACAGATAGAGAGGGGGGAGGGAGGGAGGAAGGGAGGAAGGGAGGGAGGGAGGGAGGGAGGGAGGGAGGGAAGGAAGGAAGGAAGGAAGGAAGGAAGGAAGGAAGGGAGGAAGGGAGGAAGGGAGGAAGGGAGGAAGGGAGGAAGGGAGGAAGGGAGGAAGGGAGGAAGGGAGGAAGGGAGGAAGGGAGGAAGGGAGGAAGGGAGGGAGGGAGGGAGGGAGGGAGGGAGGGAGGGAGGAAGGGAGGAAGGGAGGAAGGGAGGAAGGGAGGAAGAGAGGAAGGGAGGGAGAGAGGGAGGAAGAGAGGGAGGGAGGAAGGGAGGGAGGGAGGAAGAGAGGGAGGGAGGGAGGGAGGGAGGAAGGGAGGGAGGGAGGGAGGGAGGGAGGGAGGGAGGGAGGGAAGGAAGGAGGGAAGGAAGAAAGGAGGGAGAGAGGGAAGGAGGGAGAGAGAGAAGGAGGAAGAGAGGGAAGGAGGGAGAGAGGGAGGGAGGGAGGAAATATTGAACGATGTTCTATGTACAACACTCCTAAAAGTTCTTATCTACCTGAAACTAAATGTGAACAATTTCATCTCATTTAGGGGAATAACGAGGAAGAACTAGACCCATGTGATTTCATAGGTACAGGGAACTCTCAGTGAGGAAACTCCTTTTACCAATGCAAATGATCAACTATCCTGCAATTAGAAAGCTCTCAGAGATCTCTCCAAGGCAACACTTAAGTGACTCAGGGTCAGGATTCACAATACCATCTCAAACCCCAAGCCTGTAAGATCAGCTCTGTATCCTCTATGTATGATATATTTAGTCAATTACACAGTATTTCCCTGGAATGAATCAGTGTGTTTATGTTGCCATATTTTTTTTCATTTGTTTTTTGTTAAGAATAGATGTTTTAGAGAAGTAATGCAGACTAAAGAACAGACATTTGGTTTTTGAGTCAGAATGTCCCCGAGTTAGAGGTCGGTAGGTCTGTCTCTGTCTGTCTGTCACGCACGCATGCACGCGCGCGCACACACACACACACACACACACACACACACACACACACACAGTAACTAACAAGACAGAGGACAAAACATTTCTCCAATCCTATCGACCTCTGAAACCTCTCCAAAATAATAATTCTGTGCAAGAAGCAAACTAATTGCAACATTCTCCACAGGGTAAGATTCTAAAGAGGTCACTATCTGATGAATTATAAGTAGAAAGGGAACGGAGCTTAACATGCTCACTCAGCAACTCCTCCCCTCACCAGCTCACCAGGGTTACACAAAGGTGACCATAGGCTTGTGCTCTGGGATGCACTCAGCAATTCTCTTGCAGCTGCTGTAATCTGACATCAAAATGCCCTACTCTTGGTCTCAGCCTGTTGTGTCCTGCTTTCCAGAGCCCCCACATAGGGGTGATTAAAATATACTGTCCTAGTGGAGAAGTGATGAGGTGGGACTCCTGAGGATGGTGGGGAAATGGAGTCCATTTATTTCAAGGACTTTCCCCTTTATATAATGTAATGTAACAAAAACAACACTGGCATATGGGACCACATAAACAACTTGCTATTGTATGTAGTTTGCTATCATCCTGTTATCATCCCGCTTCAATCTACACAGACTTCTCAGAAAGTCAGAGTCCTTAGGGGAGATGGGGAGCCAAACCAGACATTGTTAGCAGTTTCCCTCTGGGCTAAAGGGTCTTATACCTTACCCAGTTTCCCCACTGACTGAGACCCTCTATAGCAGCCCACTATTCTATGGTAAAATTAGTCAACAGACATTTATTAAGTGTGTACCATGGACAAGGCAATGTGCTAATTACAGAAAGACAACAGAGGGGAGAGTGCCCTATGTGAGAGCATGATGAAATCTAACCAAGTGGAAAATTATTCCGCAGATGTCCTAGAGATAGTCCCTAAATGGAGGATCTTGAAAGTGTTCTGCAATGCCCATCCTCTTCCTCTCTCCAAACATAGGGAGGGAAGGGTCTCAAAGATAAAAGGAAACAAGGAGGTGTGTTTCAGGACTAATGTAATCTTGCAGAAAGATTGAGATTCTAGAAGAGTATTATGGAGTCAGAGGAATATAGCTGGGTGGGAAATGTTGCAACAAGCAACAGAATTAAATTCTGTATCCTTTCTCAACCTCTCATCCCATACTAAGGGGATGGAGATACAGATGCCTGAAGTGGCAACACTTGTACTGCAACAATACTCAGCTGAAGAATTTAGGAAAAATGGTACTTAGGGCAGGGTTCCAGCATCGTGAGAAGCTCTACCAAATCTGAAGGAAAAGGAACTGGCATCCATTAGAGGCCAGTATTGTTTATCTCTAAAGAGCAGAGATTGAGGCTGGTGATAGCCCTGAGGTTAAGCCTGGAGAGGATCTGCCATCAAAAGGGAAGGAGACAGAAAGTGAGCAATAGGAGAAAAAAAATTTTAAAAAGATTAAAATGATCACAAAACATAAAAAGAAGACTTAGTTTTAAAACTTTATGCATAAGCAAATAAAAACAACAGGGAAGATATTAATTACAGAAGAGAAGATTGTGTGGGAATAGGTGAAGAACTTACAGCACATATTGATCAGAGACTGTTAGCTAAAGTAGATCAAGCCTATTAGGCCTCAGTTTCGGCTTCTCCAGAGTCAAGTGATTTTAGATAAGGCCTGGACTGCATTCTATTGTCCAATGTGGCAGGAAGAAGCTGTATATCACCTTGTCTACTACATTCCACTGACCAACTAGGGGTACAATAGACTTATGTGACCAATCACAACATATAAAGGGCAGCAAGATTTTGGAGGTTCTTTGTCTGAAATGTATAAAAGCTGTAAGCATTTTCAAGGCTCTGGCCCTAGCCTGCTGGGAACTTTTGCTCACAGACCAGGATGGGGTCTGCTTCTCGAGATTCTAATAAATAATTCTGCTTTCCATGAGTGATCTCTAAGTAGTCAATTTGGGTAGGTCTTCTTGTCCCAAACAAGATGCAAAAAAATGCAAGATAAAGGGAAATTAATCGACATCCAGTGAAGCAGAGAAACCTGTGGATTTCTAAAGAATCATGAAGCTACAGCAAAATGTTCTGAATTGATTCAAGAAAGAAATAATCATAAAAGTAAATGTATGATGCACACAACAGAAATAATTGGTAGAATAAGAAAAATTTGGTTCTTCTCAGTGGTTCAGATTCAAAGAAATCCACATAGACTTTGGACAGAAAATGTCAATCAGAGGAAAAACTAAGGAGACTGAATGTAAATCAACATATGCTATGTTCACTTTTTTCTGTTTGTTTTTTTTTTAATCTATCCCATGGTTTTTCCCATTTGCTCTGATTTTTCTCTCAAAATAATTCATAAAATAATGTGTATTAAAAATTTTAAAATAAACTTCAAAAAAAGGGATAGGAAGAAACCAAGAGACAAAATGTTGTGGTAAACTAACCCAAAAGGGATTCACTAGCCATGGACAGATTTATAGGGAAATTTAACCTCAGGGATTTGACATGGGATTGGATACAGTAAGGTAGGGTTACCCAAAATCTCCACAGCAGGTGGGTCTGTAAAGTTGAGCTGATTCCCATCAGTACCTTTTCTTGCTTGCCTCAGGGAATGATCTTATCAGTACTTCAGGCTTTCTCTGCCAATCTCACCTACTTACCCAGGACTCATCATTTAGCACAGTGCTAGGCACATGTTAATTGTTTGATAAGTGCTTATTGATAACCTATATCCAGTTTTCTCTTCTGTAAGATTAAGAAGCTGGATAAGATAGCCTCTGAGGTCTCTTCTAGCTCTACAGCAAAAATAAGGTAGAGAGAAAAAACAGGTAGGTGGAACAATGACTAGAGCACCAGTCAGATAGACTCCAGTTCAAATACTGCCTCAGTCACTTATTAGCTTTTGATCTCTCTCTGTTTGTCTCTATTTCCTAATCTATAAAAGGCATGAGTGGGGAAGTGGGGTGGAGAAATATTAACATCTACCTACCAGGGTCATATCAAGTAAAATAATGAATGCAAAGCACTTTGCAAACCTTCAAGTGCCATATAAATGTAAGCTATTACTAAATAGCCTTTTGGCTCTGTTCTCGGAATGAATGCGCTCTTCAGCAGAGCTCTGAGCTTTGGTCTGTATATGCACAGGTCCCCCTGAAGTATTGCATGGATGAGGAACAATGTCTCTGTGTCTGTTGTGCAATCATGTCAAGGCATCTCCTGGCACAAAATTATGAGGTAATTTAAAACAAGACTGGGTGAGATGCCAAGTGAACAATTAAAAGCCAAACACGTTTAGAAAGGAAGGAGAGGGGATAAGAAAGGAGAACAATCTCCTGTGGCTGTTTAAAGGCTCAGTAAAAAGATATTCCAACTTCTGTTCTTGGAAGAAGTGAGAGTGCTTATAATTCTAAATGGATTCTCAGGCAGAGGGAAAGGAATTGGCAAATGGTGTAACTAAAGAGAACAAGAGTTATATGTGTTCACTGAGCTTAGGGTAAACTAGGCCCCCAGCATCACTGCAATTGGGAAGAACTGAACATCAACTCAGCATGCAAAAAACTCTGGAGGGAAAAAAGCATCAGTCTCAAGGGAGGTGGAGGTGGAGGGGGGGTTCCCCTAGCAATTAATGGAAGGGCCTTTGCATCAGAAAGGGAAGGCAGTAGAGATGTGCTCTGACAACCTTGAGGAGGATGCCAAAGACCAATCCAGCTAGAGCCAAAACATGTGATGCTAGAGATGGGCCAGAGACCAGCTGGACTAAAGAAAGCAAAGAAAGATACCATACAGCAGAGAAGCCGAGGAACAGAGCCCTGACTGAAGTGGGTGACAAATTAGTGCTAAGACACCACAAGCGGCGGGCTTGTTTCAGCGGCAGGAAAATGTAAGGAGGCATTTAGGAGCTGGTGGAGCAGGCAGGAGTTTGGGGAAGAGTTGGGTTTTTATTTGAAAAACTAAAACTGTTTTAATGCTAAAGGAAACACAGGAAAAACTGAAATCCTAGACCTACTGAGAAAAATGGATCAAAATCATAGAACAGAGTGGATGAAAATCAGACACCGGGCCAGTACATTTCCCTCCAGACAAGAAATGTGCCTGTATCTGCTATAGGCTAGAAATCAAATGGTCAAGTTGTTTGAGAAATGGTTTTCTAAGTCTTTATGGATATATGTGGGAATTAACCTTCAGTGATTTTCAAGAAGGCAGCAGCCTTTCCAGGACAGCTTCTGAAAACGAGTAGCCTCAGGCTTTCCCAAGTACTCGTCATACAAAGGCACACTGAAGAACTAAGACTACAAGTGCCCTGACATTCAACCCACAAACCCTTGGAAGTCAATCAGAAAACGTTTTGTCCGGTTCTTACTACTTCTTTATTATGGGTGTTGGGGAGAGGGGGAGACAAAAGGAAGACAGGGGAAGGTCTCCAAGAAGCCTGACATCTAGTTGGCAAAAGTGCAACAGGAGTTAGGAAATAAGCTCAGAGAAGGTATGGTTTTAGTTACAAGATTTGGAGGTGAAAGAGATCTTAACTATTATCTATCTAATTCAAGTTCCTTGTTTTACAGAGGAGAAACCTGAGATCCTCAATATGTGTAAGTAGGAAAATTAAAAATTCGAAACCAAGCACTCTGACTCTAAATAGAAAACCAGGTTAGACGGCTAAATTGGAACCAGACTGTGAAAGGCTTTTCAGTGCCCAAAAAAGAGAAGATTCTACTGAATCTCACTGAGCAAGAGAGCGAGAACAAGATCAGACCTACCCTCCAGGAATATTGACGTGGATATTTGTTACGGCAAAGAACTAGAAACAAAGTAGATGACTAGCGATTGGTAAATAGCTACGTGCTTTATGAACGAAATGGAATATTACTGTGCTGTAAGAAAAAAATGATCAACAGACATGCAAAATGCTGCAAAGGGAAAGAAACAATCAACAAACAAGAATTCATTAAGCACCTGTGCTGGGCAGAGGAGATGCAGACATAAAATTGAATCAGCTCCTGCTCTCAGGGAACTTATGTTGTAGGAAGTACAGCATGCATCTATAACTTACATAGATACAAAGTAACCAGAGATGGGAAAGGAAAGGAGGAAGCTGGGAAAGGTGAGGGGACCAAGAAAAATTTACCAGTAAGGTATCCTTAATTTACCATTATCTTAGTTAATTGAAGGGATGACTGGCAATTGGGGAATAGTTAACAAGGGGAGGCACATGGTTGGTTCAGAATACAGTATTATCTCTTGCTTTTTACCTAAATGAAACATGAAAATCATCTCTTTGCTAAATAATTTCATAACTTATATGGGCCTGATGGACTCCATAGAATTTGACAGTAGAGAGAAATCTCTCTATACTGCACCTTGTTTTGTCAATTTGGAGTAAAGCAAGGAGCATGAACCTTCATACCCTCATCCCTCTTAATTATTATGCAAAAAGATTCAAAAGTACAGTTCCAATCACCACTTTGCTTCCCCACTATCAACAATCTCTGAATCCCTAAAATGGAGGAAGCATCTTTAACACATTAGAGATGGGACTTTTTCTGCACAAAAAGAAAACCTTGGAAGCCATTTTTGGAGCTGGAGAAATGACACTCCATTACAATACAGAAATACTTATAAACTGAGTCTTAAAGGAAACCAAGATTCCAGGCATGGAATACAGCAAAAGCAATGAAATGGAACATGGCATATCTCACGTGAGCAACATCACGCAGACCAGAATATTAAACGAGGAATGATGCATAATGAATGATTCTTTAAAAATGAGTCTGGGAGATGATTTCAAAAAAATCTGAAAAGACATGAATTGATGCAAAGTCAAGTGAGCAGAAACAGAAGGACATTGTATACAATAATAGCACTGCTATATGATGAATAACTCTGAATGATTTAGTTCTTCTCAGCAATACCCTGATCCAAGACAATCCCAAAAGACCAATGATAAAGCATATTATCTGTCCCAGAGAAAAAATGATACTACCTGAAGGCAGATTATAGCATTTTTCACTTTTTCCCAATTTTTAAAAAATTTCCTTGTACAAAAATACTAATATGGAAATATTTCACATGATTGCACACATATAAACTATCAGATCTCAAGGAGGCAGGAAAGGGAGGGGAATTGGGAGAGAATCTGAACACAAAGCTTTTTTAATTGTTTTAACATGTAATTGGGAAAACATAAAATATTATATTTTGTAAAGTGAATTTGAGGCCAAGTTGTGAAGAGCTTAAAATTCTAAACAAAGAAGTTTAACTAGATCCTAGAGATAATAGGTTCTTAGTAAATGAGGGCCTGTTATATAGCAAGTACCTCAAGGTCCTTTTAAGAAGTTCAAAAATAGGGAGACATCTATTTTCATTTCTTCATTTGGTAATAAATGTCTCCCTAAATAAATAATTATGTGGTAATCTATTCCCAAAGGGAGGGGAAAAGAAAACTCATAATAAGACTTTTGTGTCCAAAAGAGATTTATTATAAAGAGTATTATAAAGAATACTCTTTATAATCACCGGGGGTGGGGGGGGGGTGGAAGTGGAATACTGCAGGACTCCAATTCTGCATTCACTCTGGAGTGTCATTTCTCTATCTCCCAAAATGGCTTCCAAGGTTTTCTTTTTGTGCAGGAAAAGTCCCATCTCTAATGTGTTAAAGATGTTTCCTCCATTTCAGGGATTCAATGATTGCTGACATGGGGAAGCAAGGTGCTAATTGAAACTGTACTTTGGATCTTTTTTGCATAGTAACTGATTAAGAAGGATGAGGGTTTATGTTCCTTGTTTTACTCCAGATTGACAAATAAGGTGAGAAGAGAGTCTTCTCTCTAATGTCAATTGCTATGGAGTCCATCAGACCCATACAAATTAGGAAATTATTATTTAGCAAAGAGAAGATTTTCATGGGTTCTCAAGCAAGAGACAATCAATACACATGGTATAGAATACATGTTAAGTATGTGTGTGTGTGTGTGTGTGTGTGTGTGTGTGTGTGTGTGTGTACACACACCTAGTATTACCTAGTAAGATACCTGGAAAATACTAGATCTTAGGTTATTCATTCAAACAAGGAATATGAAAGCTCTCAAAGAGGTTCAGTAGGAGTATGATTTTCCCCCTTGGGATTTCATATGCAGTATACTAACTCAAATACCAGAGAGGCTTCTCATTTACAATGATTCTATTTAAGAAATTAAGGCCTTACTTAATAAATGTAGCTATGTATGAAACTGTAGAATATATATACAAGCAATATGAATTGGTATATTCCTTTGAAAAAGGGCTCTTGTTTGGTGAACTCCCTTGGCAGTCTAATGAATCTATAAATTCCTTCTTAAACTATCTTTAAATATATACAAGTCTCTCTCTCTATATGTGTGTATAAAATGTATATATTATATATATATATTTATATATGTGTGTGTATACACACACACACACACACACACACACACACACATATGATATTGTGGATGGGGGGATGAGGGGACAGGGGATGTTTATACATATTTAGGGGAAACATATTGTGGGCTTATCAGAAAGATTGTAACTTGGAAGGTAGAGGACCAGTCTCTGAAAGGTGAGAATGCACCAAACTAACAAGTATAACTTCTCTCCCTTCTATGCTCAGCATTCCAGAAATGTTAAAACAATTCCTTAAGATTCTTTTTAAATAAATTGTGCTTGATATCTGATTTTCAGTGTCAAGAGTGTGTTTCTAAAAGTGATTAAAAGGAAACCCATTACATTTTAATATTTTAAAAATATTTTAATAAATTAAATAAAATCAAATAAATTTAAATTTTTTTTTAAAAAACAAAGTCCATGTACCTTAGATAGCACTGCTGGTAGAAAATTCTGTGTGGAACAGTGACCCTTACCCAAAATTTAAATCAGAGACTCTCAAGGTAAAAAAAAAAAAAAAAAAAGAAAAAAAAAAGTATGAGAAAGGGCAACTCCCAACAAAGAAGATGTCAATAGAGGAATGCAAAGTACAAACTCAAAACACAAGATTATATAGACCCTAACTAGAAGCCTCCACTCCCCCTTCTGATCTTTTTTCCCATTGGCTGTCGAGTTCTAATTTACTTGGAAACTAAATATTGACCCCAGAACACACTTTATCTATTAGGTACTTAAATGCTAATGAAAAGGTGGGAGTGTGGGAAAGGACAGAAAGGAAATATTTGTTTATCTAAGATAGTTGAACACCTCCAGCTTTTAGCTATAGCTCAACTTGTTTTTGCCAAGTTTCAAGTCACAATTAGGCCACAGGTCAAAGCCACATTCTTAGGAGAGGTCTTCACTCATTTTATCCCATTCAATTCTAAAAAAAAAAAATCATAAGTTTATACAGATAATAAAAAGTCATCATAGAAATTTCACCAGATATTACAGAAGTTCAAGTTTTGTAAGTCCTTCCACATCTCAAACAGAAGAGCTTAGCATATGTCTGGCACAGGATAAAAGCTTAAATGCTTGTTGTATTTTAATTCCTTATTTTGTATTTGTACTCCATTTTTATTGATGAATTATTAAATATTAAGTTCATTATTATTAAAATAAAATTTAATCTTAATAATTGAAGGTGAGCTGCTTTTTATTAAGACAAGATACTACATATGTATCAGGACCTTTAGATGGGTAGATCAAACAACCGTTCTAAGCAAAATGATGGAAGTAATTTGGCATTCTATAAAGAAACTACTGCAAAATTTCCTCTGATATGGGTCACAGCTTGATCAAAGAAGTTGTTCTTATAAGTTCTCTGAAACTCTCCACTACTACATAGAAAGAGCCTCTTCTTTTCATGTGCATGTTCTTTTTACTCATCTGTAAGCTTGCTTTTAATGATACATTATTCAAAGAAAAATATCATTTGACTGATATCTACCCCAAAAAAAGTCTATTCTCCTGATTCTACTTAGAATATAATAACAATTCTTCACAACTAAGAATGGCAAAAGAATACTATGTTATTAGCTAAGTGTAGCTCCCATTTTACATTTCCCATTAGAGTTTCATATTATTGTTTACTAAAAGTCCTTCTACTTAAAAGGACCTTTAGGATGACTTTTCAGGGGTGTTTTAACTTCAATTTTTGGCAATAATGAGAAAAAAAATTAGTATCTTTCAGAGTTCACTGATTACTGAACCTTTCCACTGGATGTTTTGCTTTCACCTACATCTCAACATATCCAAAATAAAACTATACTCATCACATTCCCTAAGGTCTTCTCTCTTTTTGAATTCTTCTCCGTTTCTGTCAAGTGTTTCCCTCCCTGTTGACCGAGGTTTGAACCTTTTTAAATCATCCTTTTATTTTGCTCCACACCCAGGCAAAATCCTATTGACTTCTTCCTCTGAAATGAGTCATCTATTGGACCCTTCTTTTTCCATTTTTTCCACTACCCTATTCCACATGCCCAAGCCTGTATGTTAACCCCTCTCTTAGCATCCTGACTTTACAAGAATTAGTCCTGAATGATAAGCTAAGCTCATACTAATCTTTTCACATCACTTAAATATATATATATATATATATATATATATATATATATATAAACATTTTCTTCTCAGAAACCTTCAGTGACTGCCTCTTGATTTTTTCTTCAATGAAATCTAAGTGCCTCTTTTTATAGTCACCCCACCTGCATCTACTCCAATCTCCTTTATCATTATTCATTATAGTATAGTACAATTGCTCAGGGCCAGGAATCCCAATTCTTAGGATCTAGTTTTAATTCTTTTCTTCCCTTCCTCTTTTCTATATTTCTTTTTCTTTCTTTCTTTTGAAGCAATTAGGTTTAAGTAACTTGCCAAGGGTCATATAGCTAGTAAGTGTCTGAAGCCAGATTTGAACTCAGATAATCCTGACTTCAGGACTGGTACTCTATCTACTGAGCCACCTAGCTGCTTCTAGTCCTATTTTATAATAACAGCTGTGTATACTTTGGCAAACATTTAACTATTTAAGCTTCGATTTTTTTTATCTATGAAAAGGTTGTTTGAAATGAGCATCATATTTGATGATCTTATTTACAAGAAAGGTGGTTTAACATGTAATCTTTTAGTTGAATAGGTTAGTTTCATTTACCAAAATGGAGCTTATACACTTCTTTCCGGTTGCGCCAACAACCCTCTTCCTAACTTCCTTTTCTTTGTCAAGGACTTTTTAATCATCCTTCCAGTTATTCCAATTTACCACATAGACTCACTCTCCCTTAATCTACATACCCAATTTACTGCCAAGTCTTGTTGGATCTTTTAATATTTTTTCTATCTCTTCTTTTACAACATGACTAATATGAAAATGTTTTATATAATTGTACATATATAATCCATATCAAATTACTTAGCCATTTTTGGTGTGAGTAACCTATAGAGTTGTGACTCTAAATAAAGGCAAAGATTTAGCTAAAGGTCTCATCAGCTGAGTTAGTTGTACAAAACAATATCCCCACTGAACTGATAAACTGATAAAAATCACCCCAAAACAAGAAGTAAGTGAAAAGTACCTGGAAGCATTGAGTATGTATATGCTTAATGAGCTAATTAATAGTAACTTCTCCCTAAGGGAGAAGTTTTCCGCCATTTTTGAACATGTCAAGGAGGAATTTGCAATGGGAGGACCAAAAAATATATTAATATTGTCATCATAGCCAAATGAGGTGATGAGGGAGGGACCTTGTGCTTCAGGATAGGAAATAAAAGGCTTGTTTTCTATGCAAGGACTGGCCCAGGGGATGCCCCTGGGAAGATAG
Source organism: Sminthopsis crassicaudata (assembly GCF_048593235.1). Taxonomy (NCBI): domain Eukaryota; kingdom Metazoa; phylum Chordata; class Mammalia; order Dasyuromorphia; family Dasyuridae; genus Sminthopsis; species Sminthopsis crassicaudata. Next base: position 146,528,541 of record NC_133622.1, read on the forward strand.
CCTGTTTCTTGCAAGAACCATAAATAAACTAACTTACTTCATACATTCCTGAGTCATTTTTATCTTTGAAGTTTATTTCTAACAGAAAGGGAAGAAGGGATGGAGAAAAATTTGAAACTCAAAAATGAATATTGAAAACTGTCTTTATGTATAATTGAAATAAAGTCATATTTAAAACAATGACAACAACAAAACGCTAATATTTCTCTCTACAATTCAATCAAACCAGACTCCTTACTAGTCATTCCCATTTCTGTGCCTCTAAAGGGGCTGTCTTCCATGCCTTAAATGTACATACTCCTTCCTCCTCATCTCTACTTTTTAGACTTCCTGATTAATCTCTTTCAAGATTCAGCTCACAGGATACCTTCTAAAGAAAGGCTTTCCTAAATATGTACATGCTGTCTCCATGAGGAAGCACAGGCCTGATCCATAGAGGATTCTAAATATTTGTCAATTGATTGATTATAAAACAAACAAAAAATCCAAGCACATAAAATGCTTCTGTCTTAGGTCCTCTTATAGATCTTAAGTTATAGATACACCTCAGATCCTATTTCTCCTCTATTAGAATGGAAACCTTCTAATCCACACATAACGAATAATTCCCTAACTAATATACCTAAGAAATAGTTATCCAGTTTTTGTTTAAAGATCTTCAGTAATGGGGAGTCTACTATGATCTAAAGCAAAGGCAATGGGAGGTAGTAGACAGAGAGCTGAACTAGAAGTCAGGAAAACCTGGCTCCCATCATCTAATCTTTCTGGGCCTCAAATTACTCATTTCTAAAAGGAGGATGTACTACATGGCTTCTCAGATGGCTTCTACCTTTATATCTCTGTCCTCGTGATTAAAAGATATTATGATTATGATTATATTTTCCTTGTCCTTTCCCATGGCTGTAGCCAAAGAATATATGCAATTCTGGTTCTAGTCTGCTCATTTGCACCTCTTTGTATAACTTGTTTTATTATTTCCATTATTATATCATTTTAATTGCATCATAATATTCCATTTCATTCATATTGCATTCAGTCTTTCTCCAGTTGCTGCAAATGTTAAATATTTTGATATTAAAAATAGAATGGGTATAGGGTTGGATATTTTGGTAAATTCCATTATTTTCTTTTTCTTTCTTTAAGATAACATCCTAGCAATAGAAATGACTGGGCAAAAGACTGAGTTTTTGTTTTTTAAAAAAAATGTTTTAAAGATAAAAAAGATGTCAATTTTATGTGCCATTATCATATCAGAAATCAGAAAACACCTCCAATTTTACTACCTTTTTCCAAAAATTAAAGAGAGAGTAGGACAAAAAACAAAATCCTAACTAAGAGGTTTTAACATTAGGTCCTGATAACAATGTACAAAAAGGTATTAAAACTGCAAAAACAATTAAAGAATGTTCTGGTGCAAAAGTTCTAGAAAGATTTGACCAAAATTCACAGGGCTTGATCACCTGGTACCAGACCTCCCCTACCTGCAGCTCAATTCTTGGATACTTAAGATCAATGAATCTCTGTTTAAGAGTACAAACATAACTCATATCACATTAGAAGGAGTCACAAGAATTTTTTTGGTTTCCTATGGCATATAAAAATTCTGTGTATACTATTCTGTGGTCTATTAAGTAGGTAATAGTATCATGTCTTTTAAAAAGCATAAAACCTTAATTTAAAAATATTACTAAAAATGTTAACCATCTTCTGAGCCTTCATCAAGTTGCAATCTTTTTGCCTCCAAGTTTTAGCTGCTGATTTATCAGGGTGGTGGGTATTTAAGGTTGGAATGGTCATGGCAATTTCTTAAAATAAGACAATAATGAAGTTTGCCCCACTGATTAATTCTTCCTTCCACTTTCATATTTAGAAACCATTGTAGGGTTATTATTTGGTCTAATTTCAATACTGATATATTTCAGAGAATAGGGAAACCCAAGGAGAGGGAGAAAAACAGGGAATCACTGGTTGGAGAAGCAATCACAACAGACACAACATTTTTCAATTAAATTTAGGTCTCATATGGGAGTAGTTTGTGGAGCCCAAAAATAATTACAATAATAACAACAAAGATCGCTGACATCAGACTACTATACCACATAGTATAATAATGAAAAAGTTTGGAATCTTGTGAGAATTATCAAAATGTGACACAGAGACATGATGTGAGCACATGCTGTTAGAAAAATGGCTCCAATAGACTTGGTCAATGCAAGATTGCCATAAATTTGCATTTTGTAAAAAATGCATTATCTGCAAAGAGCATTAAAATGAGATATACCTGTACAGCAAAGAGAAAGTAAGAAATCTTAGGAGTCTGCCAACTTTCCTACAAGTATATATGCCAAAGGAAATACTCTGTGACCCCTTACTAGGAAAACTTCTGAAGAAGAAAGGGTCTGGTTTCTCTTCTGAAACCAGTAGTTATAGTTGATGACCCTAAATGACATCACTGCTAGACATAAAAAGTATAAAAGTATAAATGTGAAGGAAGCATAAGAAGAGGTTTTCTCAGGACTAGTCCACTGTCTGATTGAGTCTACAGTATATTAAATTAACAATCATTTATTAAGTGCCTACTATGTGTCAGGGACTCTGCTAGGCCCTTTGCAACAGTAATCTCATTTGATCCTCACAATAGGAAGGCAATGGCTATTATCATCCTAATAATTCATTCTATCCACTGTACCACCTAGAAGCCTACCTGACTGTGTATTTTCATAGAACCATTATGGTTCTACCAAGGCAGAAGGTTTAAGATACAATTTGAGCTAAAGATTATGTTTGGAATTTGATGATCAGTGTAGCAGAGGATAGAAGGAAGAGCTCTGCTTCAACAAGTTGGAAGCTAATCACAAATTATTCAACTGTGGTAAGCCATGAAAAGGACTAAAATCCCACAAAGGTTTCAAGCCACCCACAAACAATTTAAATGCTGTTACTTTAAATGGGAAATATCTGTCCAACAACAAAAGAATTGATAAACTATGACAAGACTTGAACAACAACCATGTTGATATTTCACTAGGAAAAAACATCAAGAAGTTGGTGCTGAACTGAAAGCTGACTTTCAACTTCTCAAAAATGCAACTAAATGAATGATTCTCAAACATTTTATAAATTATTATGAAAATGATATGAGTAAGTATATGTATATTTAAATACAAAGAAATGCAAATAAATGAATGGGCAGGGTTAGTTTCTTCTTGTCCATGAAAAGACCACCCTGAAGTGGTCTGTACCTTATATGTCAATATTTGTTACACAGAAATTTGCTAGTCAATGGGAAATGGATGATAATAAAGACATTGGCTCTAATCACAATTTTTAGACTAGTTTAATAGATATGAATAATCTGCATAAAAGAACCACAAGAAGGCTTCAAGCAGTAACTCCTTTAAAAAAAAAGATTTAAATGGAAAGAAACAAGAAATTGCTATTATTTCTTTATCAGTTTTATTCTCATGATGACAATGGATCCAACACACTTGGACTAAATAGCTGGTGCAGTATATATGGTTCTCCCTGTATCCTCATTCCTCTTAATTCCTCTCTCACTTTCTTAGAATTATAAGAGTTAGTGGTAGAAGAATCTTGTCTGTAATCGACTGTAACTCTTTTTGTTACAGATGAAAAAAACTAAAATTGATCATCTAGAATTATTCTGTTCCTGGGGCCTCCTTAACTGGAGAACAGACTACCATCTCCTCAATCCACTCTGCATGGACTACTCTTCTAAAAGGCCTTAACCCTTTTCTCATTGGTAAGTACCTCTTGGATTCTTGTCTCTCTTTCCTAATTTCACTGGATTTCAAAACAATTCTCTCTTATCCTCTTACTTCTGGCTCATCCTAGAACTTCCATCTTTGTCTGGAACACTATGAATATCATGGACCACTTTTTTATTTAGCCTTACTTTAAATGATGCTGTACCTGGTACCATTCCTGGCACTTAGTAGGGTGATATATGAATGCTACCACCACCACCACCACCACCACCATCACTATCTCTTCAATAAATTAGAGACACAACAAATTAACAAAAAGTAACAAATTAACAAAATAGAAAATGCAATAAATGACAGCTTTCAAGCCCAGGTTCGGAGAATATTCAAAAGTAAGAGAAGAATCAATAAAAAAGATCTAGGCATAAAGACTCAGTTAAACAGCTCTAGCACCATTTAAGATAAGGCTAAACATGTCCTTAGCTCTTGAAGATACCTTAGCTCTATGTCACGGCACTTTACAATAACTGATGCTCATGGACTTAAAAAAAAGTTTCAGTACTTAAAGTAGAAAACCCTTAGTTGCAAAACTTATTTCCCCCAAAAAAGACTCATTTCTATAGGGTCTAAGATAGCCAGGGATATATTATCACTAGTTTGGCTATTCAACTCCACTTTTCTTGGGCCCTTCATAATGATTATCAAGAGGAGGTTTCCTGGAGTACCTAGCTCAAGGCATCCTCACGTAGGATTAGTACTCTTAAGTGTTCACCTGGAACATATTTATGTAACATGGCAATAAAAAATAGAAAGCATCTAATTCATGCAGAAGAGCCACTTGAAAACCCCAGAGATGTGTTTAAAGAACCTTGCCCACTGCATAATTAGGCTAGAGGTCACCATCTGTTTCTAAGTCCTCATAAAACTAACCATATGTTGTTTTTAGCAATTGCTGAATAGGAGTCATACCCCCTTGTCCAACCAAAATGCTACAAATACATACATTTTGTTCCCCAAATTTTCTCAAGATGGTGAGGGGAGAGAGTAGGGCAAGAGAAGAAAATAAATTCTGGGTAGTTTCCATTTCCAACATATTTGGGGGTTCAAACGTTGTTTTTCTCGCTAAAGAATTTTAATCAGGTTCTGATTTAGTTTGTCCCATCCTTAGTAATAGATGTATATCTTAGATATTGCTACCACTCATAATTCAGAGAAGTACATAGGAGAATAGCCATGTAACCAATATTTGTTTAAAAATCCCAATATCCTATTTATACCATTTATTTTTTAAGTTTCTTCATGGTAATCTTTCAAATTGGGACTACAGAGAGAATTTCATAGTAGCAAAATAAAGCTCCTCTTCCACCAAAAGTCTAAACCTAATATACAAAGGCTTCTCTTTTTTTCTACAGTCTTAATTCATAAAGTACCTGCCATTCCTAGTTATTTTATGCTCTAGTGCAATTGAATTACTCTCCCAATATATGAAATTTCCTACTGCCTTATTTCTTTTTTTTTTTTATTCATTTTTCCAAATTATCCCCTCCCTCCCTCCACTCCCTCCCCCCATGGCAGGTAATCCCATACATTTTACATGTGTTACAATATAACCTAGATACAATATATGTGTGTAAATACCATTTTCTTGTTGCACATTAATTATTAGCTTCCGAAGGTATAAGTAACCTGGGTAGATAGACAGTAGTGCTAACAATTTACATTCCCCTCCCAGTGTTTCTTCTCTGGGTGTAGCTACCTCTGTCCATCATTGATCAACTGGAAGTGAGTTGGCTTTTCTTTGTGTTGAAGATTTCCACTTCCATCAGAATACATCCTCATACAGTATTGTTGTTGAAGTGTATAGTGAGTGATCCCCTAGCTCTGCTCATTTCACTCAGCATCAGTTGATGTGAGTCTCTCCAAGCCTCTCTGTATTCCTCCTGCTGGTCATTTCTTACCGAGCAATAATATTCCATAACCTTCATATACCACAATTTACCCAACCATTCTCCAACTGATGGACATCCATTCATCTTCCAGTTTCTGGCTACAACAAAAAGAGCTGCCACAAACATTTTGCCTACTGCCTTATTTCTGTTTGCGCTCTCCTCCTGACCTCAACATCTCTATTCTCATCTTAACTGACTGAAATTCTACCCATTTCTCCCAATGCAAAATCATTGCATATCTAGAAAGTCTTCCAGGGAATCTCGGTGAGAAATGATATTTCCTTCAAATTAGCAAGTTGGCACGGCTGATAGAACCGTGGATTGGAAGTAAGAAAAACCTGGGTTCAATCCCAGCTTAAGACATTTACTTGCTGGATAATCCTGGCCAAGTCAACTTTTCTCACTCTCAATTTCCTTATCTGTATAAAGGAAATAACAGTAGCACTTAACTCCCAGCGTTGTTGTGAAGATAAAATGAGATAATATTTTTAAAGCACTTTTTAAACCTTAAAGTTTAAAAGCTTAAATGCTACTTATTGTTATTGTTGTCATTATTCACATCTCACCTAGTACTTCTAAATTGGATCTATTTTGTAATAGAGTTATTTATGTATAGTTTGTCAAGCATTTTAAGAGAAGATAAGAGAACAGTAAGAGCCAATATGACTTCATCAAGAACAAATTATACCAGACCAAAGTCATTTTCTCTATTGATAAATTTACTAGACCAAGGAAAATGCTACATATTTAATATAACTAGACTTTAATAAAGCATCTGAGGGGCAGCTAGGGGGCGCAGTGGATAGAGCACCAGCCCTGAATTCAGGAGGACCCAAGTTCAAATCTGGTCTCATACACTTAACACTGCCTAGCTGTGTGACCCTGGGCAAGTCACTTAACCCCAGCCTCAGAAAAAATAAAGCATCTGACAAGTCTCTTATGCAATGCTTATAAATAATAACTTAAAATTATACTAAGTCTTTTGGGACACCCAGTAGTGGAGGTGGGCTAAATGATAGCTGAATTAAGTGAATTCGAAACTGGCTGAATGAGCTAAATTACCTAGAGAACAATCATTAAATGGGTCAGTGTCAACATGGAATGGTTTCTAGTAGAGGGCTTAAGGGAACTCTCTCCTGGTCTTATGCTCTTCAACATTCTTAATGATTTCAAATGAAGTATATAGTTGGGATGGCTAGAAAATTTGCAAATTACAAAAAGCTGGGAAGGATTACAAGTATACTCCATGATGGTGAGATCCAAAAATATTTCAACAAGCTAGAATGATGAGTCAAACTGAGTGAAATCAATTTTAATAAGGATAAAACTAAAGTCCTATATAACTGGACACAAAAATTCAACAGTACAAATAAGAGCTGACATGTTATTATCTGATCCGAGATTCAACCAATATTATTTCCATTTTACAGATGAGGAACGGCTCCAGAAATGTTAAATGACTTTTTCCATGGAAAAATGCTTTAAGTCCTGACCTCTGAGTCACTCTATCCACCTTATTGTATGGTTAAATAACAGTTCAGTTTATAAGTTCCTGGGGGATTCTGTGAATTGTATTATAACAACAACAGCTCACATTTTTATAGCACCTACTTTGTGTCAGGCACATAGTATAAATGAAGAATCATGACGAACCAAAGCATACCCAGAAGATATTAATCAGAACAATCAAAGGAACAAAGAACATGCTCATGGGGATCGGTTAAAGACACTGGCAATATTCACTCGGTAAATTGATAAGTATTTTTATTAAAAGGGCCTACTATGTGCCAAGCACTGTGCTAAATGCTGGAGATAGAAAGAAAGGGAAAAATTGCCCCTGCTCTTGGGGAGCCCCCAGTCTTCCTCACAGTGTGAAGAGAAGCCTTAAAGTTTATTTATCATGAAATAGGTAGATTAAAATAAAGCAGAAAAAAATGAACAAATACTCGATGTTGCAAAGAAAAATTTTTTGACAATACAAAGGAAAAGATCATATAAATCACAACTATCAGAAAGTGAAAAGAGCATACTCAAATCTTAGAAGGTTCTCCATTAACATTGCTTTAGACAGTGTCAGATCCATGTCTTAAGCCTGAGAACAGACTGAACCAAATTAAAATGTAACTGGGAAATGTTTAACAAAGTAAATTTAATGCAATGCAGTGTTAATTTGTGGTGTCTCTAAGTCAATATGTAGTGCAAAAAATCCTATTTCCTTTGACTTTAAAACCACTAGTCAGTATAATCACTTATTTGCTAGGTATTTGTTTAAGAGAAAGGTATCTGTTTAGGAGTCCATTGAACTGTATGACTTCTCAAATTCCCTCCAACTTTAAGATATTGTAATCCAACCACAACATTCCCCATCCCCAAATAAAACCTCCTTGAAGTCAGGGGCCACATATTATAGTTCTTTACACTTTGCTGATATTTAACTGGTCAAAGTGAAAAATATAAGATTTCTATATATATTTTACACAAATTTTCTAGAACATCTGTGAGCCTAAATCACAGCATTCATCACCATGATTTTAAAGAAACCACATTATAAAATGAATAAGTTAGAATTGAGTACATCAATCTTCTTTGTATAAACATGTAAAAACTGAAAAAAAATGGACATGACATGGCACTTTTGACTTTTAAGAGCAATAGATAGTTCTAAAATGCCAATTGTGTTCTCTCTCTTATAAAAATATTCTTCCCAAGAATGACTAAACAATCTGAATAAGAAACAGAAGAACAAAATGTTCTGTTGGTTTTTTTTTTTAACCAAAAGACAAAATAATAAAAAGTGACCTTTGAAATGTGTCTAGAGTTTAAAGTTTTTAGGTATGAAGAAAAGAGACAACTAAATAACAAAAGATATTATAGACTCATAATAGAAACAGGTCATTAACACCTAGACAATAATTCATTAACTTTTAAGTTAACCTTTAGTCACCAAAATTGTTAATCTTTTAATGCACTAAGGACACTGTGATTCAATGATTACTAAATGTAAGAAGTTACTTTTTTTGGGGGGTTACTAATGATAAGAAGGTTCTGAGCTCACATGATGGAGACTCATGTGAAGATAGATTAATATCTTCTTTGCTCTGAGTGGCTTTTTTCTTGAATTTTTCTCATTTGGACGTTAAATTGCAAAAATTCTTGAGTGTGAGAGACAAATCTCAGTTACCTCCATTATCTTCCCACAGACTCTTTTGTTTGAGGTATATATCTTGTATATATTTTGTGGTCAGGTCCTATTATTGAAATATGTCTCTATTGTGAATTGTTTCTGTAAATTTAGCTTGGAATCTATTTTCTCAAAATGAGATAATCCCTGACAATCTCAACTGAATAAATAAATATAAAAGAAAATTATTATGGCCAATGGGTTATATCTTGTGCTTAGCCAAACTAAACTTCTTTCTTGCCAATTTAAACTCACCTAGAATTCCTGAGAATTCCCCAAAGTACTAACTAAACCTAATTATTTAACACCATCAACAAATCCCACTGGGGATGTGACACCTATCTTATTCACCTCCTAAAAGAAACCTTTGATTTTCAATCTGGCCTATCTCAATGATGGACTATACATGGGCTTATCTTTGGTTATATATTTTCTGTCCCATTTTACATCTGCTTGTGAAAATGCTGTTTTTATTGATTTTCTGGGGGAGCCAGAGAGTTGGTAAAATCAGTGAGCAGGATCATGTAACCTACTAGATTCTGACAATCCAAGCATTAGACTATTCTTGAATCTACAGAACATAACTTTAAACTCCCTTGGGCTAAAGGCCAGTCAGTAGCTGTATTTTCACCCAAAAAATTCTTCCAGAAGCGCAGCTATATAGGGACATAAACCAGGTATACAAATCAGCTACTTGCTGTTAGTAAATCACAAAGATGTTATTTTATTTTATCTTTACTTTTTTTAATTTTAGAATTATAACTTTTTTTGACAGTACACTACATGGGTAATTTTTTTACAACATTATCCCTTGCACTCACTTCTGTTCCGATTTTTCCCTTCCTTCCCTCCATCCCTTCCCTTAGATGACAGGCAGTCTTATATATGTTATATATGTTATAGTATATCCTGGATACAATATATGTGTGCAGAACCGAATTTCTTGTTGCACCGGAAGAATTGGATTCAGAAGGTAAAAATCACCTAGGAAGAAAAACAAAAATGAAAACAATTTACACTCATTTCCCAGTGTTCCTTCTCTGGGTGTAGTTGATTCTGTCCATCATTGATCAATTGGAATTGAATTAGATCTTCTCTTTGTCAAAGATATTCACTTCCATCAGAATACATCCTCATACAGTATTGTTGTTGATGACCTCCTGGTTCTACTCATTTCACTCAGCAAAAGATGTTTATTTTAAAGCAATTCTTTAATATACATTCAATTTTACCATTTGTTAAAGATGAAAGCAAATGTGTAAACTAATGAGATATTTGTGCTTGTTTATTTCTACATAAAGGATTAAATCTTGGCAGAATATTCAATACTTTTTATGACCAAATTTTTCATGACTCCCACATTCAATAAGCAATTAGACGAGGGGTCTTGACCCACAGTTTAAGAAACTTGGACTAGAGCACTAGATGTGAGGAAGACTTATGGTCAAAATTCTGCCTTATATATTTATTAGCTGTTATGACCTTTGGCTAATAACTTAACTTTCCTAAGACTTAGTTTGCTCATCCATGAAATGAGGTCATTGGATCATTGTGGTCCCTTCTAGTTCTAAATGAAAAATGTATTTATTTATTGTAAAGTACTTACTATGTGACCTAAACTGTGGTAAGTAATGGAGATACAAGCACAAAAGCACAGAGTAGTTTACATTCTAATGAGGAAGACATTTCACATAAGGGAGGGGGATTTTGGTCTGGAGATTTTCTGGGAAGTTGAATGGGACAATAGAGGGAGACAGACATATGCCTTCTAGGAACAATAGGAAAAATTGATTTAATCTTGGTTCTAGAACTGGAGAAGTTATAGTAAAGGATATGGACATGAAAGATGGCTAAGGGATTAGGGAGTAAAATGAATCATAGCTGGTGCAATCAGAGTGAAACAGAGGACCAGCTGAGACATTCATCAGTGCAGCCACTAAGCTCCCACAATGGAAGTCCCAGAGAGGAAAGGGTACGTTTTTTAAACATTTGGTTGCTCAGTTTCATTACTTGGATAATTGATGCCTTAATCATTTGGACACACTTTTCCCAAATACAGGTAACATCTCCCACCTCATGTCAGAAGATGGGCTTCTTCAATAACCTAGAAAGAGAATTATACAGTAATCAACTCTGAATTTAATGTGATTAAAGGATCCCCAAATTCATCTTCAATGCCTATAACAATCCAAAAATTGTTTTTAAAGGTCAGTGATATTCTCCTCTAAACAACTTTAAAATAACTCTTAAATCAAATGTTGGAACAAGAGAGCCAACAAAAGGTAAGAGTGGAACATTTTTTTAATTATAGCTTTTTATTTTCAAAATATATACATGAATAATTTTTGACATTCACCTCTACAAAACCCTGTGTTCTAATTTTTTTCTGTCCTTTCCACCACCCTCCCCCAGGCAGCAAGAGATCCAATATATGTTAAACTTGTGCAATTCCTCTATACATATTAAGTGGAACATTTTTCAAGCCTAATTCAACTTAGGAGGTAGACAGAAATCTGTGTCATCAGGGTGGGGGCTAGTGTGAAGTGCCCTTGACAGCCTTGAAGGCAGGTAAAGCCTTAGAAGATCTCAGAAAAGAGACTATAACGTGGACAAGTGGTCAGAAACAGATTTTAGGGAACACTTTGCTGGCACCAAATGCAATTGGTGCTGACTGGCCATCTATTGTCCCAAACAGTTCTAGGTCACAGATCCAGGGTGAAAAGGCAAGCTTGTGGTCATTACAAAGAAGCAGGGACCCTGGTCACAGTTCCAAGGCAGAGAGGAACATTAGCACTTGCAACTACAGGGAAGCAGAGGCCTTTCCTAGGTAAGGACCAGGACAGCAGTGACCACATCTTTCCCTAGATTATACCACCTTGGAAGCACCACAAACTTGCAGATCCCTCCCATCCAACCCAGAACTAGCTCTAAAAATAATATTATGAAAAAGCCTAAAGCTCAGGTCAGTGCCTTCCCATTCCTAAGTGAGCAAAGCCCAACTTTAACATAAAGTTAAAAATCAAGAAATAGTCTGGGAAAATGAACAAATAAGAAAAAAAGTTTAACTGATAAAGGACTTATTTCTCAAATATATAGGAAAAAGAGTCAAATTTATACGCATAAGTTCCACTGCCCAAATGATAAATGGTCAAAGGATAGAACAGGTACTTTTAAGACAAAGAAATCAAATTGCCTAAATCACTCTAAATTACAGATATGCAAATTTAAACAACTTTAAGGTAATACCTCATGCCAAATGCTCGAGTGAATAAGGAAAAATAGGTATACTAATAAACTAATTAATAATAAATGGACTTGTGAACTGCTCAGACCATTTTAGTTCACAAACTTGAATCCCACCCAAAGGGCTATAAAAATTTTTTGACCCAGCAATATCCCAAATAGATCAAAGAAAAAGGAAAAGGACCCAAATGTACAAAAGGATTTATAGCAGATCTTTTGTGATATCAAAGAATTTGGATATTGAGGTAATGCTCATCAGTTGCAGAATAGCCAAACAAGTTGTGGTATTTCATTGTGATAGAATATTACTGTACTCTTAAGAAATGACAGAGGGAAGGTTTCTGAAAACAAAACAAAACAAACAAACAAACAAAAACATGGCAAGGCCTATAGACAGATGCCAAGTTCCAAGATGAAATTCAGATATTTAAAAGTGTGTGTGTGTGTGTGTGTGTGTGTGTGTGTGTGTGTGAGTGTGTGTGTACACATACTCAATAGGGTTCTTAGGAAGATAGGTGATAGTGCAGGAGAAGAAAATAGCCTAAAGAATGTCATCCTAATGGAACATGCTATCCATATTCAGAAAGAGAACTATGAAGACTGAATGTGGATCAAAGCATAGTATTTTGACCTTTTTGTGTTGTTGTTTTTTTGTTTTGTGTTGGTTTTTTTGCTTGTTTTTTTCCCTTTTGATCTGATTTTTTTTGCTCAGCTTGATGAATATAGACTATGTTTAGAGGAATTGCATTGGTTTAATCTATATGAGATTGCTTGGTATCTTGGGAAGGGAGGGAGAAAAGGGGGGAAAATTTGAAACACAAGTTTTATAAAGGTGAATGTTTAAAAGTATCTTTGCATGTATTTGGAAAAATAAAATACTATTTAAAAAGTTTAAACGGTTTTCAGAAGAAGAGAGCTCCCTTAATCTTGTCCTCTTCTACCCTAACAGATCATACCTGTGATGGTTATTATATTTTAGGAAGCACATTGACAAATATGAGCATTTCCAGAAGAAGTTACTCCTCCTTTAAAGACTATAGAATGTGCCATACAAGCAGAGACGGGTTAAAGGAATTCAGTATATTCATCAAATGTGATTAACCATCTCTCCAAGTATTGGAAGAGCTACAGTGTGGAAGACCTGTTCCTCTTGATCTCAGAGGGCAGAGGGAGGAGGGGAAAGGATAGCTATCATAGAGAGACAGCGTTTGGTTCCATGTAAATAAAGACTCCCCCTCCAAAAGAATTAGAGTTATCAAAAATGACTGCCTTGGGAGTTAGTACATTTCACATCATTGATGATATTTATATGCCAGTCAAAGCTGTATTGTCACTGGGGTAAGAAATATTGTAAAAAGAATTCTTATCTCAGTGCAATTTGAATTAGTCTATCAGTTGTTGCCTACTCTGAGATTCTGTAATCTCTTTTTTTTTTCTATCATCAAAAATCACCTCAACTGAAATGCTATTGTATATAGAGCAGGACAGAGGAAATAAGGCTAAATTGCAACGGGAAAGATTTGGAGTTAGTTACAATGAGAATCCTCTCTAGGGTAAAGGCAGTCAACACAAGTTGTAAAGATGTTTCTAAGAACAAGAAAGATAGCCATCTGTCCCAAATGGATTGACTAGACTGTCGAGAATCAGGGAAGAAAGACTGGATGGTCTCAGAATCTTCCTCTATGATTTATAGAAAATCAGCTAAACAGTAAAAACAGAAATATTGAGATAAACAGTGGCAGTCTCTCTCTTACCACGTTCTCCATTCTGATACTCAGAACTCATAAGGACCAATAATGGCCAAGATTTCATAAGCAGAATTAAAGAAAAAACAAGAATTGTCTTTAAGCCAGGCACAGGAGATAGGAAATATATGACTGAGTTGGAGTTAGGAAAACACAAGTTCAAATGCAGCCTCAAACATTTACTAACTGTGTGGCCCTAAGTAATCCATTTACACTTCTCTGTGATTTAATGTCCTTCCTTCTAAAATGATGGAAATAAAAGCACCAAACTCACAAAGGGGGTCTGAGGATAAAATGAGATAACTGGAACAATCTATAAACACACATATACATACATACATAAATATATCAAAAGCAAAATCCTGCCTTCCAGAATTTACATTCTACTGGAAGAATACATGTTCACAGTAAATGAATACCTCAGAAACAAGTTTTTACTATGTGTCAAGCATTATTTTAAGAGCTGGAGACACAAATATAAAAATATAATACATATAAAAATGGAGATGGCTCCTGATGGGTAGTAGGCAGCTAAGGGAATTATGACTGTAAAGACAAAGATTTTGGGTAGCAAAACAGGTCAGTCAGTTGTCCTCCAAAGGCAAAGCAGTGTTAATTTGATTACAGTTGCCAAATCAAAAGGTGGAGGAAGGTAAAGGGGTAGAAGGGTAGCAGGGACAGTTTACTAGTAGACAAGATGAGAAATGACTAGAGAAAAGAGCAGAACCCATTGTCCCAGGATTTCCTGATGCCAGAGGATTATTAACTCCTCCAAGACCAGTCTCTGCCTTCCAGCAGTAGTTACATACTGTTCAAAATAGAACAGGGATTGATGCTTAAGAAAGAAAGTGATAATGGGAATGGAGTAAGGAAAAGGGGATAGGCTTCTTAGAGTAAAGGCTTCTTAAAGGGGGTATAGCCTTTGAGCTGAGATTTGAAATGAGATAGGGAGTTTTAAGAGGCAGAGATGGGAAGGGAGGATATTCCAACTTATGCAAAGGCATGGAAATGGAAAACAGAACACTATATATGGGGAACAATCAGACCTATTTGACTGAGATACAAACTACTTGATGAGGAGTAATGTGCCAGGAAAGGCAGACTAGAGGCAGTTTGAGAAGGGCTTTCAATTTCAAAATAGACGAGTTTGTTGTACTCTGTCCTAATATGGAAAGACACTGAAACTTCATAAGCAGACATGGGCAGATCTGCATTTTAAATATATTCATTTAGCAGCTTTGAGAAGGAATAGTAATTTAAATGAAGTACAAATATAATAACGGAAATATTTTCTCAACAGTATAAAAAGGTTTTTCCCCTCAAAATATGTATTTTTTCAAATACTTATAAAAGATAGTTTTCAACATTCATTTCTGTAAGACTTTGTATTCCAAATTTCTTCTCGCTCCTTCCCAAGACAGCAAGCAATCTAATATATGTTAGTATAAAAAAAGTTAACATTTTTAAGCAAAAGTACTAAAATAAAATATGCTTCATTACCTCTTATATGCTTGGTTTAACGAGATTATATCTATCTGTGTTAGAACCAAGCCTCAGAATTACTTTAAATTCAGTTTATTTTGATATTTGGTTTTAATGGAAGGGAGGAACAGAAGAAGCAGAAGATACTTTGGATTTGTTTGATTTGAGGGTCTAAGTTTGGGGGTTGGGTTTTTCTGGTCCATTCTTTCCATCAATTATGTAAGTCTTTTGAAAGTTAACTAGCAAGTATGCGTTTTCTTCATGTTGATAAGTTGTTCTTACAAATTCATCAGAAAGGGTTGCATATTTGCATGATACTTCTATCAAATGGATTCAAAATAATACTAAAATCTTTCATTTGGAAGATTTTTTTAACATGTTAGAAAATATAAAAAAGGTCCAGGAAGAGCAGAACTCGAAAGCAGTCATCAGATTTGATAAATACAATAAATATCACTGGCAACTTTGGGGAGAGCAGTTTCATTGAGTGAGAAGTTGAAAGGATAGTGAGAACTTGGGTACTTACAAAGATGGTAGAGCTCTCAAAGGAGACAAGAAAATTCAGAAATAGAGTTTCTTGGGAAAAGATAATGAGATCTGCAATATAGCTCCCAATTCATCTATGTCTGCTCATCGCGTGCATCAAAAAGTGGATGTTCATGCATGGGAGAATAGGTGTGAAGGGGATGTAAGAACTTCCTTTTCCCCAAACACAGAATTCCCTCACCAATAGGTGCCTCAACAGTCATGAAGTGATGAAGGAATGGGTTTAGGGATGGATGAAGGTTAGGCTGAGGATCTGATACTTTCAACTATAATAGATGAAAGGAGGACATTGGAAATAAGCCAGGATCAGTCTTTGATTGATTGGCCACACACCTCTTGAGGTCTCCACTTGGGATACTGCACAAAGAAATAAGCAAAAGAAATATCCAACAACATCTATACTCACCATCTGAAAGCAAAGTTCTGTTAATGAAATGAATATAATTTCTCATCCGCAAGGCTAATCATTTAATGGGAGCACCACTATATTATTTTACACAGTTCATCCATCTATTTCACCAAAGCTCATTGTAAAGGCATATTTTCATAAGAGAGACTCTGATAAAGGATTATATAAAAGAATGGGATGAAAGATAATACAAATGGTATATTAAGAAAGATAGCATCAAACACAGGCACCATAATGTCTGCTCAAAACTCACGATGAACTTTTTTTGAATGAACAAATTCCAGGAAAGAAAAGGAAAACAAAGTTCAAGATTCCAATGACAACTTTTAATTGGTCGTACCAGGTCACAAGACATCGCACTTTGTCAATCACACAGAATTCCAGAAATGAAATATACTCCAATAAATTCACTTTGTCAACTAGACAGAGTTGGGCAGAATTCAGGATAAACACAACTTTTCCTAATTCTCCTTCCAAGAGAGGATTAAGGCCACTGTCCTCATTCTTATGATTCAAAGTTAATCCCTGCTCCAGAAAAAATTCTAGCCTTCTTCTTTTATCTCCAACAATGTCTCTGTTTCCATTCTCTAATATGTATCCTTCTGACTCCCTAGGTTGGTATGGGGATAAAATGAGATAGTACAGGAAACCTGAAAGAACTATCTAAATGCTAGTTATTATCATGATAATGTCTATTATAACAATTATACTGTAGCACTTAATATAGTTATAATATTTAATAAGGTAATAATACAATTTTATCATGATAATTATTGTGACAATTATATACTACTATATCATAAAATTATCACAATATAATTATAGTATATGCTACTTATATATCCTATGTTCTATACATTGTTATACATCATACAATATTATTTAAAAATACTGTCACAATATAATTACATATCTAATTAACATATTTATAATAATGTGCGATAATCATGTGATTATCATAATAATAATTCATGTTTATACATAATACATGTATAAAGCACTTTAAGATTTACAATGTGCTTTACAAATATTATCTCATTATAGCCTGACTGCAACCCGGAAAGGGGCTCTTATTATCCCCACTTAACCAGTGAGGAACTAACTAAGGGACTTGAAATCCAGATTCACTAGCTATGTATCTACATTTGAACTGAGGTCTTTCTCATTCAAGTTCCCCTTTCTAACTCTTTCCACTGTACTACCTCATTCCCTGGTCACTAGTTTTAATCACCTAGACCTTATCCTTACTCAGTTCATGCCTTCCTTAGTCCGCTGATATCTTCCTTCAGTTGTTATGAAATTCTCCTTTATCCCAGATCTCTTCACTATGCACACTCTTTATATTTTCTTATTAACAGAAACCTAGCTCTCCCTAAAATAAAATAAAACAAAACAGAGTACAGTCCTAGACATCCTATCCAGCCCCCCTCCCCAGCCTCTCCCTCCATGTTCTCATTCCCCTAAAGCACTGAATTTGGAGCACTAATAGGCATCCTCCTGGCTCCCCAGTGCCTTCTGAAGACTTTCTCTGTATGTTCATCACTAAACAATCTTGCCTTCTTTGATCCATCTTTAACACTCCTCTCTCACTCCTTGGTCCTATAATCTGAATTCTAGTTATTTCTTCCTCTTCTTTCAAGGAGTTTATCCTCAGGGAATGTCATCCCCTTGACCCAATACCCATTACTCATGACAGAAATGTCTTGTTGCAGTGTTGTTACCCCAAATTCAAGGTCAGTGCCTTACTCATATGACCCTTCCCTCTAATTTCGTTCCTCTTACATTTGCAATCTGCTTGCAATCCAACTGCTAATAGAATGCTACTGAACTACTCTATCCAAAGCTAACAAAATAATTTTTATTGACAAATTAGAAGGTATTTTCTTAGTCCTTTCTCCTTTCTGACTTCTTCATTGCACTGATGAATTAAAAAGGCCTTAAGATCTTACTATGTGCCAGACACTATGCTTCAAATAAGTGAGACAGTCCCTGTTCTCAAGGTGTGTCAATTCCTATACTGCCAAGCAAGAGTTGGAAAGCAGGTGGACACATGCTTGGAAATGGCCTTGGAATGGTGTGGAAGGACCAAGGTAAGCAGGGTTCATCAATCAGAACCCAGTTTCCCAGGAGTGGAAGGGCCATATCTCACCTTCTGCATACTCCAAGATCATTGGATTTTCATCACACAGCTCCTGGTTCTCCTCCTACTTGTGTCCTCTGCTACATTACCACTCATTTATCACACTTAGGAAGTGTAAGATATTCTCTCAAGGTTCCGACCAGCTATTCTCTTGACTATAAAACCCAGCAGATTAAATTCAACAAAAACATTTCATAGAAATTTATACTTTTAGTTAGTCTTCCAAGGAGGAAAGCCCAGTTATTTCTTTCATGATATACTGAGTTACTTTTCAGTAACCAGTAAAATCACTTTAGTTTCTTGTTATATGCAATCTGAGAGTGACCTGAATCTTTCTTTAAGTAATAAAAACAAAAAAGAAAAAGAAATAGAAGGATGGGGGTGTAAAAAGAGGGAGAAAAAAACTCTGATTACAAGAAAACTCAATATTTTTTTTAATCACAGGGAAAGCAAAAAAAAGAAAAGAAGGACAAATTATTTTAAAGCTATGAAATATTTTGTAAAGTCTTATATACAAAATGGAAATATTTCATTGTGAATCTGAGTGCCATGTATTAACTTGAAACTTTAAAAAATATATATTCTTAGTTTGACTATTTCTAGTGTACTGTATTTCAACTCTTAACCATAAAGATGCCCACAAAAAAGCCTTAGAAATCATGTAAGTAGGTTGAGATTAGAAAAGGATATCATTTTTCTGTAGCCCTGACAAAATACAACTCTTCACATAGCAGCTTTTGGAGGAAGGGAACAAGTATTGATGTGCCAATATGTCATGTACTGTACTAAGCATTTTCACAAATATTATCTCATTTGATCCTCCAAACAACTTTGTTAGGCAAATGCTATTATTATCCCCATTTTACAGTTGAGGAAACTGAGGCAGGAAGTGGTTAAATGACTTGAGCTGAGTCAGCTACATTCACATATATATATATGAATAGAGTATGTGTGTATACATATATATATATGAATAGAGTGTGTGTGTATACATATATATATATATATATATGAATAGAGTGAACAGTGTCAAGGCCTGGAATTAGTAAGAAGACATATTCCTAAATTTAAATCCAGCCACACTAGCTGTGTAACCCTAGTTACCTCAGTTTCCTTATCTGCAAAAGGAATTGGAAGGGAAATAAAAGCCTCTGCCAAGAAACCCCAAATGGGGTCACAGAGTCAGATGGAACTGAAAAATTACTAAATAATTGAAATTCCTGACTCCATGCCTAGTGCTCTACCTG
Organism: Sminthopsis crassicaudata; assembly: GCF_048593235.1. Taxonomy (NCBI): domain Eukaryota; kingdom Metazoa; phylum Chordata; class Mammalia; order Dasyuromorphia; family Dasyuridae; genus Sminthopsis; species Sminthopsis crassicaudata. The sequence continues at coordinate 146,548,208 of NC_133622.1, forward strand.
GATGCCTAATGATCCATTGCACAACCATTATCACAGCTTCCAAATTTTGTGCTTTTCACTAGGGCTTGCACTTCATAAATAGTATCTTTAAACAAATATTCTTATAGTACCTAAATAAGTGAATTACTGGTCACTATTGGGGGAAAAATTGATCAAACTCACCCCCCCAAAAAAAAAAAAAAACTTTTAAAAAAGAAAATCTCCCTGAGGGAAATTCTCCCTGTGTTAGGGGATTCCTTTCTCAGCTATTCTCCTCCTTCAGCCTTACTCTTTCATATCTCTATTTTTCCTGCTAATCCCTTGGAAGGGATAATTACCCAGTCAAAATTGTATCACACTACAAACAAGGCCCAACTCCACACAACAAGGAAGACCAAGACGGATTAACTCCTCATTTGTTGTATTAACAAGTTGATACACTGTAAACTGTATTAAGACTGCTGTACATTTTGTATTGGCCTTCGCTCAGCAAAGAATAGGATTCTGTCTTTTTGTTCTCAGCTTAACTGACATCCTTGATTCAAAAAAAAAAATAAGTGAAGGGAGGGAGAGGGGAGAAACAACATTTTTTCAAAGGAACTTAGGCAATGAAAAAATAGGGGTATGGCTTAAGGGGCACATTGCAAACACACCAGATTATGGTCGATTTCACAAGAAGTTGATGTCACTTTAGAGACCCCTTGGGGAGCAAGCTCATATATAGATAGAAATTCCCAGCCTTGCTGCTGGTTCAGAATTTGTATTTAAAAACTATGTTGCCTAGCACTGAATTCATAAAAATGTGGAAAGGAAACACTAATACTAAGTTAAAAAGGGATGAAAAAAATGAAAGAAAATTTTTATTGAAATCTATTTCCCTTTTCATAGCAAAGTATTTTACTCTTAAATAGCCATATAAATAAGAGTCCCATCAGGGTCACCTAATGATGGAAGCCATTGTATTAATAGCCAAAAATACCTGGGTAAACAGTTTTATAATGCAGTTTCCTGAGGAATTCCTTGGGCCAAGGAGAAAATGAAGTTGAAATCTTCCCACTCATCTATTTTTCACATTGTTATTGAATGCTTAGTGAATTCCAAAATTAAATTAAGCTATGTTCTTCACCTACTACTCACAAAAGATGGCAAATTACAAATAACTTTAGGTTCTTCAACTGGGAAAGGAGCTCAATATGCTTTTTAAAAATATATCATGGCAAAAAAAACTATATTAATGTAAAGGGATGTTCTCTTTCATGAAACTAGATAATTCAAGTGGACCCCAACCTTATCTGTTTCAAACCCTTCATCTTAAATATCCAGATAACTTGAAAAAAAACAAGTTATTTTTATATGATTGCTTTGGCTTTTTAATTCATTTTGCTAGTAGACATCCAGAATTATGCATTCTTGTCTCTGAACTCTGACAAATATAATCCATTTTAGCCTTCTTTTGACTTTAGAGTAAATGAATTCATATACATATCCTTAACCGATATTCAGAATAAGAATGAAAATTAGTCATTAAAATTACTGCAAGTTCTATCTTAATGTAAAAGGAGAAAAAAAAATAAGCCCTAACCTTGGTCAAATTCCAAAATGAACTTATTTCCTTCACCTAATGTGCTCTTTCTTCTCCTTTCTGCGCCTGTTCTCCCTTACAGATTTACTGAGTTTTTATGTACCATGTTTGTGTTTCCCACGTGCTTAACACAGTACTCAGTATATCCTTAATAAATGTTTGTTGTCTTGAGTTGATCTGCTAAAACTATCTCAAAGAAATATGTAACTGAGGACATTGACCTGGAAATTAAATCACATAGAACTGACAGCTACGTATGTGTTCAGGACTTAAAAATTAATTCTATGAGATCTGCTTTTTGTTCTTTGTTCATTTGTTTGCATCTTAAACTAAATAGGTTATGAAAGGCTAATGGAACTTTAGGGTTTGGTTGGGGGGTTTTTGATTTTGATTTTGTTTTTTTTTTTTTAGGCTGAGGATAAAAAGAGCAAGCTATGGTTTATTTATGGTAGTCAGGTAGGATGTACTGAATGGGAAGAAACATTTTGATAATTATTTCTATAGTTCTTTCCTTAGCAATTCTAATTATTTCATCATATGCACTTAAAACATTATTCAGAGAAGGGTTCTTGGAATAGAAGTGTTTCCGTGACAAAAAACAAAAATATAAGAACACTAATAGAATACAAGCTTCTTAAAGACAAGGATAGTCTTACTTTTATTAATACATACTCACCACCCAGCATATTCCTGGTAGTAGGTAGTTTATAAAGGCTAATTGCTTCCAAGGTGGTACAAATAAATTTTCTGTTTAGAGCTTTTATTTTATTTTATTTTTATTTTATTTATTCTCTTCCTCTAGAATCTAGAGTCTAAGGGGAGCAAGAAGGGCAAAGCCTATCTACTCCCTCACAAAAGAAAGACATAGCACAAAAGCAAGTTGAAAGAAAGCTATGACCAATGAAGTCCAATTTTCCAAATTGCTACCAGTTCATACAGAAAGAATGTCCTGTCAAAACTATTCCCCTATGAGATCAAGCTTCTTTTAGTCCAGGTGAATGGTGGACATTGATTATCTACTCTAATAATTTTATTTTAATATAAATAAAATTGGTCTAAAGCTAAACATTAGGTTTTTGTTTTGTTTTTACAATGCAGCAGTTACTTAACTCAATTTAAAAAAAAATGTGCAAGCTGTTCTGTAAGTTTAAAAAGCTTCACAAACATTTAACACAATTACCAGGGAAATTTAGGCAAAAACAGTTTTATATTAATACTTTTCAAGTAAAACTTTGCACATTTTACAAGAAATTGTTTTTCTCTTCCTTCTGATAATCAATGGAGACATTTTGGAAAACTACAACTCTTTCTTTTTACTGATTTTTTAAGCACAAAAGAACAATGTACTAGACACAGAGTGGCCCTTATACAATTGCTTTTCGATATACCAGGGTATCGGTTTCCTAGGTTACAAGTAAAAAAAGCACAGATATGTCTACCACATTTAATATGTAAATGAATTAGGTCATACCAGTCATATTTCACTAACAGGAGAGAAAGCCTGTAAATTCTTCTATTTTTCTTCATGCAGTTAATAGGTAGAATTTGATTTGGAGCTATTTTAAGCCATGAAATGGTTCTTCTATGGCAATATGGTTGCCAAAACAAGAAATTTCAAAAGAAAGTTTGGTACAGTTAATGAAGTGAAAAATCAGTTCATATAGAAAAGGTTAAAATGAAGAAAGAGAAACAAGCCCTAAACGTAATCCTATATAGTAAAGGTTCCTAAACTAAGATCTACAATTTTTTAAAATAAATATTTGATTACTATTTCAATATAATTGGTTTCCTCTGTTTTATTTTATGTGTCTGAGAAATGGTTTTTTGGCATCATCAGTCTGCCAAAGGGATTTGTGACTCCCCCCCAAAAAAAGGGCTAAGAAACCCTGCTAGGCAATGTTTCTGCAGCTACTATATGCACCAAGAATAGCCCAGCACTCCCACCCTTGCCAACTCTTAGGAAAACAAACAGCTGAATTTCCCATTTCTCCTCCTACTAAGCCAGTGGTATAGATATGAAACTCAAGATACATGGCAAAGAGATTTGAGCTTCTTAAAGTCAATGGGAAGCCAAGGACTAATGCGATCTTAGCATCTCAGACCAATGAAAAGGGATCCGCTTGTAGCTGCCAATGGAAGGCAGAAGAACAATGACCAGCAGAGGCTAAAGGGAGAGCCACATTATCACTTTGATAATGTAACCTGCCAATAATAAGAAGGTAGCCCTGGTACCCAAGATGCTGGCAGCTGCTTCCCAGGCTTCAAGAAAAATGGACAGGAGCCAAGACAAGGGGAACAGGTCAATTCCCAATATTTATTATTTTAAAAAAGAAATGTGTGCATTTGGAAGATGAGAAAGGGATAAGGAAGAAACATTTCTTGTATGCTCATCTCCAATCAGAAAACTACTTGTATATGGGCATAACAAGCACCCTGACAACTCTGGAATGCTGGAATAATGAGACACAATGATTTCTAGCTTTCTTAGCTGAAAACAAAGCCCCATTGTCTTTCCATGGGCATTTACCCTGCCAATACTGCTCACCCGCTACAAAGCTACCTAATTATCAGTCTCTCCCATTCTCCTTGGACTATTTCCCTTCTTCGCATCCAGACACAATATTAACTATGTATTTAAGTATATATTTAACACTATCTTTAAAAATTAGCCTGGCAAAAACAACTTGGGGCAGGCCTGAAAGGGGAATCCTGAATAAAAGCATTGTCTTAACTTGTTAGTTTTGTCTCATTGACAAAATATAAGATTTTTGAGGTAAGATTCTCCCCCATACACTCCCACTGTTTTGTTTACTTGATTTACTTGGCATATATTAGGTACTTAATAAATGTTTGCTAACTTATTGTCTATTTTGATAGTTATGAAATTTATTGTTCAAATACATTTGAATTAGTATAAAATAAAAATGTATTTTTACTAAAACCCTTTTTTTTAGTTCAAGAGAAAATAGATAAAAGAAACAAATGTTACTCCAAGAGAAAATCCTTTCCAAATTTTTCCCTTTTGGAATGTGTGGGGAGGCTTGAAGGCCAAGAACAAAAAAGTTAAACCTTGTGAAAACAGGGGGAGTGAGGACTAAACTTAAAACAAAAAGTAATTCTTGTCTAATTTTTGCCTCCCCTTCCCTGTGGGGTTATGACCCACCTTAAGAGCAATGACCACTTTCTATTCTGAAGGAATTAGAATACTGATCCCAGAGAAGAGATGAGGTATTAAAAAAAAAATACATCTTCAAATAGTTTTCTAGATGATTAAGCTTATTGTAATGCTCTAGATCTGGAGGAAAATAGAGCCTAAGAGTCAAATCCATCTCCCTTCCAGTATTTGTATAGTGAATACTTTTTACATTTTTCAATATAATAAAACTTTTTTCTTTTTTAGTGAAAAAATGTAAAAACCATTCTTAGCCCGCAGTCTTAATTTGCCAATCTGGTTCTAGAATATTGATCCCCAAACATCTAAGGACATAAATGTCAGTTTGGACAATGTTTTAAGTTAGAAATGCTTGCATTTAGAAGGAAGCTAACTTAACAGAAATTGGTTTTTGTCAGACTCTCGTACCAACATGCAGAAAGCCCAGAAATGTAAATTCTTCCTGTCCAGCCTTCAGCAAGGCACGGTGACTAAGCCAGGACCACAGGAGATGTAATATTTGGAGCCACATCAGACAGAAAGAATATCTGTGACCTTGGAGGTCAATGAATCCATTGTTCTCCCATTTACAATTGAGAAACCCATGGATCCCATGAGGCCAAAAAAAAAAAAAAAAAAAAAAAGATGTAACTCGCCCACAACCCATTAGTCCTCTCAGATTCTACATTTTCTAATACTGACAAGTCTAATTAGCATTTTTCCCTTTATCCTTTCACTTTGATGCCTTAAACCAAATATAAAATAAATTTTAACTCCCAGGGCTCCCACCCTGCCTTATGAAGACACACAGGCCTTTGACTGTGTACTCTACAAACCAAATAATCTGGACAGAAGTCTCCCTTTCATTTTCCTATTTGTAAAAGTGATTGTGTCTCAGAAAGCTAAAAAAGAATTAATTTCATTGTGGCCTGAGGGATGAAAACATTCTAATAAAGAGACATTAGGGGTTCCAACAGATCACTGAGCCTTTTAAAAACCCAATTGCGCTAACTTGGCATAAAACAAGGTGATTGCCATTAATAAAAAACTATACAAAACTTCTGAGATCTGTTTCCAACATCCCCCACCTTCAAAGTTAAAAGACTAGAGTTGAGGATGAATTTCCATTTAAATAATTCACTGATTCTGCTTTCAACTTTTCTTTTTTTCTGATTCTCTAGCTTTTGAAAAACACCACTGATTTTTTTTAAATAGCTTGTTCACTCTTCTTTCTTTTCTCTTTGGAAGACCCTCCTTTTATAGCTTAAAGCTATGGTTTCCAGATTTCTCTTTTCCCACAAGTTTTTTTTTGACCACCTACTTACAGTTTCTTCATGCGCTCATAGCAACTCCATAAATTCTGTTCATTTCCTCAAGTCACCTCATGATTTCCCCTTGTTGTTCAGTCCTTCTGTCCTGTCCTAATGACTTTATGGACCATAGTAGGTTGGCTTTTCTGTTCTCCATGTTAATCGTGAAGTCTGTCCAAATTGATATTCGGGACACTCTCTCTCCCCCTTTTTCATCCTCTCCCATCCCCTTAACCTTCAATCTTTCCCAACATTAAAATCTTTTCCATTGAGTCCTGTCTTCTTATGTGACCAAAGTATTTAAGCTTCAGCTTCAGTATGTAATTAATTTCTTTAAGTATTGGCTGATTTGATCTCCTTCTTGTCCATGGGATTCTCAAATGTCTTCTGCAGAATCACAATTCTAAAGCCTCGATTCTGTGGCACTTAACTTTCTTAATAGTCCAGCTCTCATAGCCCTACATTGCTACTAATAAAAACCACTGCTTTGATTATACAGACCTTTGTCAGAAAGGTGATGTCTCTACTTATTAGAATGCTCTCCAGATTTGCCATAGCTTTCCTTTTTTTAATTTCAGGGCTGCAGTCACTATCTGCAGTGATTTTTGAGTTTAAGAATATAAAATCTGACATTGCTTCCATTTCTTCTCTATTTGCTAAAAAGTGATGGGACTAGTTGCCAAGATCTTAGCTTTTTTTTTTTTTACCTTAAACTTCAAATCAGATTTTATACTCTTACTCTTCTCTTTCATCATCAAGAGAATTCTTATTTCCTCTTTACTTTCTGCCATCAGACTGGAATTGTCTGCATATCTGAGATGGTTAATATTTCTCCTGGCAACCTTTATTCAGATTTTTGATTCTTCCAGCCTGACATTTCTGATGATATACTCTGCTGGCTTCCTTCAAATCCCAATTAAAATCCCACTTTATACCACTAACCTTTCCCAATCCCCTGGAAAGCTCATTTCTTCCCTCTGTTGATTATCTCAGATTTATCTTGCATTAAATTTTTTTGGTAGATAATTGTTTATGTTGTCCATTCTTTTTTTAATAGACTATGAGTTCCTAGGAAGTAGGAATTTTTTTTGTTTTTCTTCTTATCCCCAGGGCTTAACGCAATGCCTGTCACATAGTAGGTGTACACCTAGTATAACCCAGGCCATAAGCTTATTGACTGACTGACTAGAACTATTTGAAGAAACACAGGGCTGATATTTAAAAAGCAATAAATTTCAGTTACATAACAAAGGGGTTTCTTCATATTAGAGCATGCTTGTCCCTCATAATTCACTAAAGGACCCAACTCTTTATGTGCTGCCAGAAAGCCAAAAATTTTCTCTCAAATGGTTATGAACCTTCACAAAAAAGTCTATGATGTTATCTTTGCTCTATAAGATGAAATGTTTTGGTGTGACTTAGACATAATGATTATTTCAAGTTAAGTGCTTATTATTATTTGTCCAAGGACCAAGATTTCAGGGAAATGATACTATGACTTGCAAATGAATTGGATTTAAACGAGGGAGGGCTATGCAAAGTAAGGAGCTTCATTTTCTGGAGCCATCTGGATCCAGAGACAAGCTAGTCTTGGCCTTTTTAAGCTAAGGTCTTTCCCAGGGTCTCAATTTGACTGATGCAACCAGGGATTAAGGCAAAGTAAGAAATGAGGCAAAGAATAGTCTTTTTTTACCTAATTAAAAAAAAATCAGACAGTGAGAGGAAGACCCTCTGAATTTCTAGTCAATTTGAGCAATCAAGCCCCAAACAATAGTGGGCTGAGACCTACTGTTGCCCAATCAGTAAAGAAAAAGATGTTCAAATATTTTACACAGATATCAGCAAGAAGCAGACAGTACCCTCAGTGGATAGAGCACTAAGCTTAAAATCAGGAACTCATCTTCCTGAGTTTAAATCTGTCCTCAGACACTTTTCCTTACTATGGGACCCTAGGAAAGTTACCTAACTCTTTTTGCCTCAGTTTCCTCATCTGTAAAAATAAGCTGGACAAGGAAACGACAAACCATTTTAGTGTCTCTGCCAAGAAAACCCCAAAATAGGTTATAAAGAGTGAGACATAACTAAACAGCCACAATAGCTCAGTGAAAGAACCATTTTTGGACAGGAGTCTGTTTTAAGCCAACGAAGCAGTCAAGTTATTTAAGACATCATATCATTTTCTCTTTATGAGAGAAACAAATGTTGGCATTTAGGAAAACAAGTTCTAGGCATTTTCTGTAGGAGCCTCCTTATCTTTTTTCTTGTCACACTTAATAAAGCCCTGATCTAAAAACCTCAGAACAAGCTACTGGATGATATATTTGGTTTTACTTTCCTAAGAGAGGAAGAGTTCAACAAGTCTGCTTTTTGTTGTTGTTAGTTAGTTCACCTTCATTTTACTGTAGCCGTCTTGTATATGAAGGACGAAGAAGGGGGAATAGGGATTAGATGTATTCTTTTGGGGCCCAAAAAAGGCAGAAGAAGGATGTAATTAATCAATAAGTATTTTATTAAAAGCCTATTATGTACCAGGCACTGTGAATTCAAAGATAAAAATGAAACAGCCCCAGACCTCAAGGAATCTACATTTTATCTATATCCAAAACAGTTAACTACAAGATAACTGGGTGTGGGGGGGGGGGGCCAAGGGAAGAAAGAAGAACTAGCAGTGAGGGAGATCAGCAAAGGCTTCACACAGCAGTGGTGCTTTTTAATCTTGGCTTTGATGCAAAGCTGGGTGATTCTAAGAGGCAAAAAGTGGAGGTCACAGAGAAACAGATTTTGGCTGGAATTAAGGAAAAATCTCCAAACAATGAGAGCTTTCAAAAAAGGAATAAACTACATCTGAAGGAGGGAGATTCCCCTCCCAGTTAAGATTGAAAGCAGGGGGGGCTCCATGACCATGTCAGAGATTCTTAAGGAGGGCACTCCCAACTCAGATAAGACTTGAGGGGGATGGCTTCTGAGGTCTCTTTCAAACTTCCAAAATCAGTGATTCTGGTTCTACAATATTAGATGGAAAGCAGATTA